>NW_027315857.1:4075531-4445531 GCF_026437365.1 Eucyclogobius newberryi
CAGAAGTGCCATTACAACAGAAGTGCGTGCCATTACAACAGAAGTGCCATTACAGCAGAAGTGCCATTACAACAGAAGTGCGTGCCATTACAACAGAAGTGCCATTACAACAGAAGTGCCATTACAACAGATGTGCCATTACAACAGATGTGCCATTACAACAGATATGCCATTACAACAGAAGTGCCATTACAACACAAGTGCCATTACAACACAAGTGCCATTACAACACAAGTGCCATTACAACAGAAGTGTCATTACAACAGATGTGCCATTACAACACAAGTGCCATTACAACACAAGTGCCATTACAACACAAGTGCCATTACAACACAAGTGCCATTACAACACAAGTGCCATTACAACACAAATGCCATTACAACACAAGTGCCATTACAACACAAGTGCCATTACAACACAAGTGCCATTACAACACAAGTGCCATTACAACACAAGTGCCATTACAACACAAGTGCTGATCCGTGGCAAAAAGAGGCGGAAGTGGGCGGGGCCGAGGGAACAGGCGAGCAGATCCCACAGATGTTATTTCTTTCCACAGATGGCTGACCCAGCTCTGGTAGAGAAGCTGCTCGGTGGGATCCTCCAGGTTGAGCGGAGCGGCGTGACTGCCTCTTGTCTGCAGAGCGAGTACAGGGAGCTGACCGGCGAGGCCATCCCTCACAGACCGCTTGGACATGGCAGTCTGAGCGGTCTCCTCGACGCACTGCCCTCTGTGGTCAGGGCCGAGCGCACCGAGGCTGGAGAGGTGAGATGTAAACTCCATAGAGGTCTAAGGGGTTCTGGTAATACTAGCACTTCCTGTTAAAGGAGACATATATATTATTCTGCAAAATGCTCTCATCCATGTTTGAATTGTTCCCAGGGGCGATTCTAGGGAGTGTGGGGGCCCTAGGCAGAAATTCTTAGGGGGCCCTACCGACCAGTGTTCACAAAAAATCTTTGCGGTCTATTCTGTCCTCACTGTGGTGTCACTACCAGGGCTAGACAGATAGCGAACATTCAAAAAAGAGAGTCCAACGACCATGTAGAGAAGCGTCTTTTAAGACGCTTTTCCCCACAACTTGTCTCTTTGACAATTGGAATTTTGTAAAACTGTAACAAACACATAAAAGCACAAACACATAATAGCCTAGCTTAAAATGTGACAAGGCTACATGCACAGCAGCTAGCAACAACCAACATTCAAAGGAAGTACAGATTAAGCTTAAGTTTGACATAAGTTTATATATGCAAACGTAGAACAACATTATAACACAGAATAACATTCAACTTACGGACAAAGATACCCCAAGGCAGAAAACGGGATGTTTTTGTCAGTAGCTGCACTGCCGGAGCTGGACATGCTTGACTGAATGCATGAGGCCGAAAAACGAAAATTATACCGACAACGTCCACTAGAGGCAGTAGTCGACTATCGCGCACACGAAGAAGTTTAGAAATGACATAATCCTGTGTCAACAGTACACGGTCAGTAAGCACAACCAGAAATAAACCATATATGAAGCGCACGGCCGGCTTCGCGGGGGCCCCCTAGTGGCCTGGGGCTCCAGGCAATTGCCTGGTATGCCTAATGGGATGCAGCGCCTCTGATTGTTCCCCCCTCATCATTCAAAGTTGTACTTTGAGGGATTCATGCATTTGTGTGCAATTTCTTTAGCAGTGATACACGTAGCTTTCAGCAGCGTCATATTACCAAAATCTGCTGCTTGTCATTATGAACTTTGAACATTCATGTGAACTAGGAAACTTGGAAAATGGACCTGAACACAAAGTCAGGCTGGAAACGATACGACTTCTCTCATATCTTTCCAACAAATCAGTAAAGTATGTTAGGCAAAATAAAATAAATAGTGTGTTTCCGGTAACATTGAAAAATAATTCAGGTAGGTAGGTCGTATTTAAATAAATATATATTAAGTCTTCGCACATGTCTTGCAGACAGTTTTCTTGGTCTCGGTGACCAAATGGATCACTTGCTAATAGGCATTTCCAGCAGTAGTTGGAACTTTGAAAGTGGTGATCGAACCCATGACAGGCGCCAGTGTCGGCGTCGCACTATTTTTCTTATTGTCACTACGTGATGTGAGCACTTTTCGACCGTCACGCAAGTCGGCACTAGATCATACACTCCTAACTGATTCTGACTTCCGTGAGTTAGGAGTGTATGATCTAGTGCCGACCCGGCCGGTCTGCACGCTGACCAAAACTGAGCATCTGCAAACATGGATGTGCCCATAGGCAAAACAAAACAAAAGTGCAGCGATTTTCAAATTTTACAATCCCCACAGATTTTTTTCCCCGCAGCGTTTGGATTCTCTCTCACAATTTGACATTCTCGAAACGTACGGCCAGTAAAATATGCAATAAAATGTTTAAGGTCAGGTTTTTTTTATTTTGAAATTCAGGTCGGTCGTGTTACCGGAAACACACAATGTTATTGTTGCTGTTGCACTGAATGCTCTGATTTTGGGAACTCAAATGATTACGTGGATATCTTAGAGTTTCTGGGATCACATGAATTCAGCATGTAGCTATCATGCTAGGCGAGACTCTTTGTTGCTATGACGTTTACGGTAACTTACCAAAGGAGAGGGCAGTTTTTAAACAGAAGTCCCCGGACTTGTTTTATTAACATATTTTTGGACAATAGTTTGATTTGAAATGTCCAAAATGTAAGATAGTGTTTTAAATAATGATGTATGAGTGTTATTGTATTGCTTGTATTATAACTACATCCATGGATTTCAGAATGATGAAAAGTTAAGATATTTGGGATTAACAGTTTAAGAACTTAATAATATCTTTTAAATGGGGAAAAAATCGAATCAAATCAAACTTACCATGGTTTATAACAGGAAGCTGAATGATGCTGTATTTTTAATGTGAGGACTACAACATACCCTTAACCAGGATCAAAGCCTAATCAGGACTAAACTAGGCCATAATGGGACTAAACAAGGTCTAAACTGAAAAGTCGTTTGGCCCAAAGCGAACCAACACCAGGAAAAAAAAACATCCTAAACTAAGGGAACATTCACATTTGGTTCTGGTCAAGCCCAGTTTAGCCCTGATGCTGACTTGTTTTGGTCCTGGCCTATGGTTTAGTTCAAGTCAGGTCCAGGTTTAGTTCCAGGTTTATGGTGCGTCCTCGAAACTCAGATCTTCCAAGTTCCCACTTGTACATTTTCACTGGAGAACATTTCAGAGCCTGAGATGGAAAATTGCAGCCTTTTTTCCAAATTTAATAAACTGGGTCTAAGCCAGATCTTTATCAGGACTACCAAATGTAAGTCCACACTAAGGTTTTTTTTTTCTTGCATAAAAAGTAAGACTGACCACTAAACCAGGACATAAACCCAGGCTAAACCAGAACTATACCAAGATTAAACTGGGATCAGGACCAAACCCAGTGCTCCCAGACTTGGGACATGGGAGCTTCAATTTGCATGAAAAGGATTTAAAAGTATTCTCTCTACAGCTCTGATTAGATTGAGGTCCTAATTTTATGACATTTTTAAAACAAAGCTACCAAGGTGATTTTATTCTGTATTAGATAAATTAACCCACAGAAAGATGAGCTTTGTTTGACAAAGTACAAAAGTTGATTATATAGTGAGTTTTTGGAACCATTCACTGACAAACATGTGTGGATTTACTATTTGCAGTATTAATACGAAAAAACGATGTGGTCTCTTGGTCTCCATCTCATCATAATATCTTAAACACATATTTTGCATTATTATGATAGTGTGAGGAAGTGTTTGATTCTGGAAACATGCACCATACATCTTTTAGTCTAAAATAATTGTATCCAGAGATGATCACATTTAAACAGAAGTTGGCTTAACACGGAGAAGAGCTGTTTATGCCACTCATTAATCAGGACAACACATGACACATATTAAGCCATGCGCACATTCCCGATGCTCTCTCAGTCCGCACTGTAACTGCATCAGTCTGTGTCTGTGACAGAGAAGAACCTCTGAATCTATAAATGGTTTTATGAAACAACAATCAGACCTGAGAGAAAACTCCTCCTTCAGACCGAGCACATGAGCGAGGTTTGGTTTCATTGCCTCTGGAGTTTGGATCGACTCAAGTTATCCAACCCAACCCTGTGTACGACATGTAGCCCAGTGTCCGAACCTGACCCAGAATTCTCTTCATTATTTTGTAACAGACAGCTGGCTCTCAAGGATCCCCCTGTCCCACACAAAAGTAACCACAGTTTTTACATTCCACACACATTGGCAGAATAAGATTCTTTGTTGTTGTTGTTGTTGTTGTTCTTTACCTTCAGTCTCTGCAGTAAAAGCATGTGTCCCTCTGCTGCTGATCCATCCATATCTCTCATGCTACTTTCGCTCTGTCAGGAAGGGCATCTGTGTTATTCGTGCGCGCTCACTGCCCCCTCTTTTGACCATTCAGACCTCCACGTGCACATATTAATGTGTGGTAACAGGGCCATGGTCAAACCTCACGCACACTCAAACATAAGAGTCACAACCAAAACAATATCTGCAAAATCAACTCCTGGCTAAATAGTATTAAATGTAGGTGTTGTTTTAAAGGTAATTTGATTTGTATTTGTCATAAAGTCTTAAACATGACTGCTGCCCCTCCCTCTCTGTGCCAGGTGCCTCGGTCAAACCCACTGATTATCGGCTCATGTTTATGTAAATCTCATTCATAAGTCATTTTGCATGGCCATTTTATGGTGTTTTGGAGGCGTGGAGAGGGCGTGATGTGGGGTCGCACGCACAGATTCCAGCTGCCGGTGGGATCTATAAAGCACAAACTGCGAAGATGAAAAACGTATGAAAAAGACACCACGTCAGGGCAAGTACAAAATGACACTATGGCCCTGCCTTAAACCCTACAGGAAGTCGCTCATATTGAATCAAAGCGCCAAACAGTTTTCATCCAAAACACTTCCCACTGTGCAAAAAAGCACACAACCCATGTGCGCTTAAAGATGATCAATTATATATTGGGCATGGTTTTTGAAAATGGTATCTTGGACATAATGAAGCGTATGGTCAGATTTGTGAGCTGTGACGCAAAGATAGTTATAAAAAACGTTTTGAGAAAATGTGTTTAATATGGACTCGAAGTGAATGAAGTGCAACAAAAAATATTGTTTTAATTATTGGAAGTCCCTGAGAATATTTTTTAAAACTATTCCCCTTAGAATACAGCTCAAACCTTTTCCGAAATAGAAAGGTAAAACATAACTTCAGATACATAGCCCATATCAGGACAAACATGAAACGCTTCAGGAAGTCGGCCATACTGGTTAGAACCCAACCCCAAAAACGTAACCTGTGAACTATTCATTCCTCCTCTTATACTTCTTAAACAAAATGTGCAAAACTTGGTCAAAATAACCAGGACTCGTGTGAGTGATTTTTTTTTAATTAAGTGGTGGGCGTGGCTCTTCTCCAGCTCATCCCAAACACTCTCCCTGGGACTCAGATCTGTAGTAGATTTGCTTCTGCTTCTCTACAGATGTTTTCTCAAACACACTGACATCTGTTTATTATTCAATACTTACAATTACAATAATGTTATAAAATGGTTACAGCTCACAGAGGCCAATTTTGCATACTATGTCTCCTTTAAACTGTGGTTATAGAATGTGACCACAGCTCTGATTCGCCTTTCGTGTGCAGGTGCTGTACTTTACCTCCAGAGCCTGGAAGAAGGGGAATGTGGCTGAGGTGGCGGCCCGTCAGCGCAGCTCCAGGAGGTCAGGCCGGCCACACCTGGTCAACACTCAGATGAGGGTCAAGTCTGCAGCTCCTCTGGCATTCAGTGGTGAGGCAACCGTTGGTGCAGAGGTCTTCTAATTATGACTTAGTTTGGTGAGATAGAACCTGTCATGGTTTTACACCAGTCAAGCTGCAGTTGTGAAGAAAAATGGAAGAATAAAAGTTGAAAATGACAGGAAGTGATGCTGAATTCTAAAACAAAATCCCTCTGAAAATGTTAATAAAGTGACATTCTATCCAAAATGCATTTGTGGCTCTGTGTACAGAGGCCCTGTCCCAATACTACGCACTTCACACTTAACTGAACTGTGCATTTTCTGAAAGTGCACACAGTGTGTGAGTGCACAAATGTGCAGGGGAGGGAAACATGAGAATTGAATGCAATGCAAAGAAAAACAGCAGCGAAAACAGCTGTCATTATGTTGTTTTAAACTGCTGTTGAAATGATCACAAAACCACAGCTCAGTTTAGTTTGAACAATTTGCTGAATTGGCCACAAACAAGTTAGAACAGGCTTAATGTGTTTACAGTGTTGTTGCTGGAAAGTCAGAGATTTATTTAAAATATCATCAGTTTAACTGTTAAGACATTTCTTTCCATTGTTTCCTGTTAGCTCCCTGTACTTGCCTGAAGTCCACATCACACTTGCTGGAAGTGTGGATCAAACGTTCTAAGAATTGGGTATCAGTGCGGGTATCAGTTTATTTTTACATTGGTTAGCTGTCCAATGTTCTCCAGAAAGGAATCTATTTCATCCTCTTTCTCTCCTGAGATTCTAGAAAAAAAAATTAATAGAAGGATTCAAATGATGATTGAATTTTGTCTTGTTTGTTTGAGATTGCATTACTCTTTCTGTTTCGTATTTTAAAATGTTTCTTTCAGCTTGTTGTTTTCTACATTTCTTCTGATAGTATCTTTGTTTGGTAATGAGCATTTTCTTAACTGTTTATTATAAGGTCAGGTCATTAATTTTTCCTCTTATCTTTTTAATTTCCTGTAGCATATGATAATTCCCCTTCTTGGCATGATCTACCTCCAGCATTTTTTTCCCTGCAGATCATTTAGCTTTTCCTCCCTTTGCTTATTTTTTGGCTAAGGGGTTTGCTATAATTTTGCCTCTTAAAACTGCTTTTGCAGCATCCCAGAGGTGTTGAAGATTTGCCATTGTCATTCTCCGCCAGATAAGTCTTAAGATCGTATTTTGGAGTTAATGTGGGCGCACCGGAGCTCATTTCATCACATCTTGCAGTCGGCGCAATTGATGAAAGCACAGGCGGTGGAATTCTAAACAAGAGGCGTGATCATGCCAAAATATGAGGTGGAGTAAAGCAACTTAAGGGCGTGGTCGGGTGCATTCTGTGAATGGCCAGAATCGTAAGGGATCATCTCAAAATGGGTTGAAGCTGAAAAGACGTAATATTTTTCATCTTGGAGGGGGGGGGGGTTGAACCTACATTTCGTCTTTTTGTTGCTTTGAACATCGTTGTGGCAGTAATTGTTTTGAAATGCTAAAATACTCTCAGCAACGAACATTAGGCCAACATTAGGCGGCGGGTGTGGCGTGGAGCACGGGGAGTGCGTACGGGGGAGCACGGCGGCCCGTGCGCACGGTGTGTTGTGATCACGGCGCGCAGTAGCCCGTGCGAGATAGCACCCGCTCCTCGCGCTGGAGCGGGTGCTCCTCGCGCTGGCCACAGCGCGCCGTGGACCATGTGGATTGAGTAAACAAACATGCGCAACAGGTGACATTATTTGGAGAATTCATAACTTCTACTGATAAACATACCAAAGCATGTTCAGGGACTAAAGGTGAGCAGGGTCTATCAAGCTACTATCGTTTTATCAACGCGTTAACATTTTATGTGAAGCCAGTCTTTCGTCTTTTGAGGGGGGGGGAGGGGGTCCAGAGAGAGACGAAAAAAATTACGTCTTTTCAGCTTCAACCCATTTTGAGAAGATCCCTAACTAGTGCACTTCAAATCTAGTGCACTTCAAATCTAGTGCACTGGAGTCATGTTAGTATCCCCATATGGAAGAGATAGTCATATAAAAACCTATGAACACATGCCGTAACCCGACCAACCCGGTATTAAACTAGCCGACTGAAAAAAAAATATCAGCATTTTTGTGAACATTTTTCAATTATTTCGCCGACTCACAGACCGGCCTTTCCTAAACTGCCGTGTCAAATATTTTTTTGTCACGCTGGAAAACCTATATTACATCCCAAAGGACTGATATCGCATTACGCAACGTATATGCGTCTCCATATTCGGTCCTCCACATGCGTCTGTAACCAAACAGAATGCGCAAAATGGAAAACATATTGCCTTTAACAAGTTGGTTTGCCACTTTCGGCGCCACTGATGTGGCCATAGTTCATGTCACTCTGTATCACGATGTGACTTGATTTAAATTTAACTTAAGCAATGCATTCTGGGATTGAAACACGCCCAGCAGCGTCATCACAACGAACATGGCGGGAACATGGCGGCGCCCGTGTCCCCCGCATGTTCCCCCCACTCGCCTTCGCTAGCAAAATAAAGGATAACGGCGTACAAAAGGTCGATTGAAATCTGTAGATTTAGTCTCCCGATCGGGTTGATCGAGACGTTTTCAGTTATTGACTGTTGAAGCCTGACCCCTGGACTGTTGAAGCCTGACCCCTGGCGGTCACTCCGAGTCAAAAAATGGCAAAATTTAGATCTTTTTTTTGCCTTCAAAGTAAAAAAAAATAAGAATTTGCCTACCGACCCACTTGAAAAATGTTGGGTTGGGTTACAGCAAATAGACAATTTATTTGGGGTATCCTAATGAAATATACAATGTGTTTTTTCCTACTTGCATAAACAGTGTACCACGGTTACTCAGCTCTTAAAGCTCTTTGCTGGACACCTCCACCACCTGCGTTGGACACCTAACCTGTTACCACCCACCTGCTCGCCGGCGAGCATTTTCCATATCTCAAATATTCTCTTACATCATCACTTTTATTTCCGTGGTCAATACCAGCAAGCCATACATCATTTTAAAGCTTATTTTCTCAACAAAACAAATATGTCATTGATTAACATTGAATAATTTGCCCCAAGAAGCAATTGCCAATAGTTTGTAAAAGTTGAGACTTTCTCACAAACGCATGTCCTGTTTGCTGTTTATGACGGACGAAACGGTTTTAATTCTGTACATCCTTGTACTCAGTCTGTCCGTAAGGAACCATTGAACAACAATATCCACTTTTATTTTTCCTGAAGTTATCCGATTTCGAGATATTGTCAAGTAAACAAAGTTTTCTTCGTTGACGATGGTCAGGATTAAGGCTCGTCCAGCGCATTTCTCCGTCCATAACAAATTACCTGTTTGACCTATAAGGTAATGTTTGGCATCCTTCTTTTCTTCAGACTGTTAGCTACAGAATGAGACCATCCACCGCGCCGCTTGCGACGCACATGGATTCCTCTGTTTACATCTACATAGCGCCGCATGCTAGTGACGTAGCAGACTTTGACTGACATATTATTCTAGCCAATAAGAATAGCTTTAGAATGGTGGGCGGGACTTAGGGTTTATTCACACAGAATCATCTGTATCCTCGTGCGTAAGGCTGTCAGATCATAGATCTTTGCGCAGGAGGCGGCTAGATTTTGCGCATAACGTTTTCTGATTTTATTAGCCTTTTGGACGTGTATTTTGTTAGATATATGTATTATTATACCAATACAAAAATAAAATAAAAATATATATATATTTTTTTTACCTCCTATATGGTAAATTCATGGGTAAACTCATATTGACACATTTTTACATATATTGTATTTAGCAGTTATAATAGGTATTAGTGGCCTACAAAACATCAAAATGTAGGTTTTATGATCATAGAGGAGCTAAAATTTTAATAAAACAGTTTGGCACAGTTGTCACATATTTGGATCACTTGTTCCGAATATACTTTTTGATACAAAAAGGTCAACAGCACCAAAATGCCTGTTCCTAGAGATCTGAAACTTTACACAGTTGTTGTCAACAAGATTAACAGCATGTACAATGAACAGGATAAGCACACAATGAAGTATGTCATGCTCAGGACCATTACAAATTGACAATATTCAGGCAAAGGATGTTTTGTTTATGTTTGGGCTTCTGTAGTGTAAGTTCTGAAGCCCTGACAGTGTGCATGTGCACATCTGCAGAAACTAGAAGGCCTAAGCTTTCTAATGACGCATCACACTTGCATGTGGGCTGTAAGATCCTCTTTTAATAAGCAATGCCATTTGGGAATGTCCAACCATTGTGCACAGGGCGAAATAGGTGGATGGTAACAGGTGTGTGCGGCCTGGGCAAGAATGGACGGTGCAGACTTGCATGTGCTAAGCTCAGAGAGGAACTTCTATTTGCAAAAACTCCTTGTCCCAGTCTGCGTAAAACTTGTCCAGCTGTGTGTAATGGTGCGGTGCTGCACACATCTCATGCAGTCCTTGTTGTCACTGGGAGCTCAGAGGCTGGGCACCGGGATTAAAGGCCAATTCATACTTCATGAGAAGCAAGAAGTTTATTCATTTACTCAGGGCTGCAGGAACAAGAACAAAGTTGGTTTCGGCTCTGGCATTCATACTTCTACAGAAGCATCGCAGCCTAACTCCTCTAGATCCCGCTCCTGTGATCCACAACAACTGTTTCCATGCTTTTGCTATGGAGTTTATTATCATAGACTGCTCAGTTAATATAATTCAAACCACTTTTTGTAATTGGTCAGATGTGCAGGAAGCAGATAAACTAGCTCACACACCGAGAGATTGCGGAGAGAGGAGACAGTGGGCAGACCACTTCTCTGTATTTTAAGCTGCAAAATACTTCATGTTTTATTACAATCAGATTTCACAGATATTCACAGAGAAACAGGCCAAACGAGGAACTGAATTTAGACGCGAAAAATGCAATGATACAGGCTGATATGTGAGCGAGCGGGGGAGAGGGGGGAAAAGAGCAAGCATGCATAGAGCTGTGGCTGGTGTCATCACTCAAAAAAGACTTTCAGCCTTAACAGTTTTGAGAATAAAAAGGTGTTATATATGTAAGTTTGACAACTAATGGTTTAATCAATCAGAGCCTAGTTGAAGGACAGCCCTGCCTAACAAACTTCTGCTCAGCTGATGTGTCAAGAGCCAGCTGTAAGAACTACCGAACAAAGGCTGTGAGAACAAAATTACATCATGACATCATTTTATTCTTACAGCCCGAGCTGGACGAACAAACTTCTTGCTTCTTATGAAGTATGAATTGGCCTTAATGCAGGTCATTGCAAACAGCTACCACACAGGTGGTGATTTTGAATGCCACAGTTATCAGTCGTTGGTAGAAACACTATCACCATATGGATAGGCCATCACACAAGCCTCCAGCAGCCAAGCCCAGCCTCTTAAAGCCAGCGTTAAGATTGGGAAGGTAGCAAAATAACACCCTGGCCCCGTCCCGTTAATACTACCCCAAGGGGGTAGTTTTTTAAAATGTTTTCCTTAAAAAAGGGGTCATTAAGCAAGCTTGCATTTATAGGTTCCATATCATGCAAAATACACTTTTCAGAGCTTTTAACCTTCTTACAGTGCTATTAGTACCTCATATATGTGCTCAAAGTGTTTTTTTGATTGATTCCTGCAGTTTTTAGCTAGAGAACAGTCTATAGCCTTTCCCTCGGATGAGCAGACTGACGGGGCTTTGAGTTACGCAACACTCTTCTCTCTTTCAGCACTCTGTACCTGTTCTCTGCATCTGTATGCGTTCAAGAGGAGTCGCAGTTATTTAGGCACAGTTAGCTTCAAATGCCTTTCTTCCAACGCTGCTGCTGCTGACATGTGCCGCTGTGTCATGCGCTGTGTACCGGCGCACGCCTTGGCCTCTGTTTACACCATGGATCGATTAGATTATCGGTTTACACGGCCACCATCTCCACGCTAGGCTACGTCACCGGGTGGGCGGGAGAGGCAGGTCGCTCTTCGCGAGGGTGGGGGCGAATCTCAAACTAAGCCATCTGCATTTCCGGGTTTGTGAGCCGGGTTCAAGATATGGGTGATATTTTATAACTATTATGTTATGGGTGTTGCACAACACTTATTATTATCAAATACACCCTTAGGGTAGACTATGAAACGTAGCATGAGCTTTTGATCATGGGATCTTTAACCTCCATAGTGTGTTTTTTTTGTATTGCCTCCGAGTTTACAGTAATGTAGATAGGAGCGTGGTCACTTAAGTCTATTGTGCCTGTATCGTAATTTTTTTATCCGTCTTTACTGAAGATAAAGAAATAGTCTTTTATGGAGTAGATTGTATGTGGGTTAGAAAAATGGGTATAATTCCAAGCACTAGGGTTCATCTCCCTCTAGATGTCAATCAGTCCTATATTCCTCATTCATTTACGGAATTCATGTTGGTTGAATGCAAAGCCTCCAATCGCCGCCACAGATTAGGGTTCCCTCAGAGTGGTTTGCAATAAGGGCCATAATATCAGTGGATATCACTCCCTGCCCATAAACATTCAAGTAAAACCCTTTTAACTAATAGTTCTTTTAAACCAGTATATATCTGCCATCTTTGTCTGTACATTCAAAACATTGTGCAAAAGCAATTTGATTTGCGATCAACAGTGCAACTCCCCTCCAATGCCTTTTTGAATAGCAAAACTTGTTTTTTTTATGTTCTACATTCCTTAAAGGTGTTTCTTGTAAATATATAATGTCTCATATCTTGTCTTATATCTTTTCTCTTCTCATTTTTGTTAATATTTTTGATCGTTTGATTGGGATCAATATGCCATGAATGTTAAAGGATGCTACCTGTAACTTTTCCAATGCCATTGGGTTGATTGTATAGATTTTACTCCTATTCATTTTCTAATGTTAACACATAAACACATAAACTACAGAAACAGAAGAAGAGATAAAATGAAAAACAATAAGGTCCATGCCAAAAGCTTGTCTCCCAGCCACAGTGCTAACTAGTGTCTCAAAAGTATAAGTCGTGTATGTAAATACCATCTTCCGTTGGTGACCGTATCGTCACTGTGACAGTCAATTCAATAATTTAAATAAGCTAAAAGAAAGACAATTATTAAAATTCACATGGCCTCATGCCTCAGTTGTCTCCTCTTGAATTCCTCACAGATGTGGCTAAACTTGGCTTGTCAGTTTCTTGTCTTTGTTGGCCCAGGCAACGTGCTCTTTCTATAGTGATGGAAGGAACCGCAACCCCAGTATTGGATACAAACTCCAGAATTATCTTCTGGAGTAAGTACTACCTCGCCTTCTCGAAACCCCGCGAGTCTTAGATTCCTGTGTGAACTAGTCCCAAATGCAACAGATATTAAAAGCAACCATTTGTCTGTGTGTTTTTTGTTTAGCTGTTTCTTCAAAAATGAATGGGTCTATATCACACAGCGCTCTCATTTTGACCCTAAGAGCTGCTTTTACAATATCTGAGTAATATTATTTTGAAGTGATGGTACTCCTACTTCCTTCTCTACTCTTCCTCCTCTCTTCCTGCTCTTGTGAGGAGGCGGGGCAGTGTAGAGTGAGAAAGCTAATATGTGCTAGCTTCAGCTCCGAGCAGCTCCCTCTCCTCCGCTGCAGTCTAGAGACATGCACACGTGCAAGCTCCTAGACTGTACATGCACACTGCTGTCGACCTGACGCACCTGCTGCTCTGAGGCTCAGACACGTATGTGACTATTTTTGTTCCATATGCATGACACAGCATCCATTTACAAACATTTAAAGGTTCAGAGGTAACATTTGTGTTTAAATAACATGGTTGGAGGAGGGCTGTGGCAGTTATGGTGAGTACAGATGTGGTGTCAATCATGGAAACATAGCACTTTGTGCTAAGGTAACTCTCCAGACCTGGAGCTACATTCTGAGGATGCACTGAGGTGATTGCACTCAGGTGACCTCCCTCTTCTTTCTGGTTGTGGTTCTCTTTCCTAATTCAAATAAAAATTGTATTGGACGCAATTAGCATATTACAAAGGCTTCAATTTCTGAAGTGCTGTAATTTAGTAGATTTACAGATATAGATGTGAAGATGTTACTACTATGCATTCAACTATGTAGAGTACAAAAAAACATTTCACCCTGTGCAACTGTATCGTCTGAACGGTCGTATTCAATTAATGGTTGAATGGACGATTTTTTTGGCCCAAATCTGAGTCTCATTTCCTCGTGGCGTGGACTGCCGATTAGTCCTGCCACGCATCAATCATAGAACTCACCTTCCGCTCACCTGCAGCCTCGTCGGCTCGTCCCCAGGAGAGCAGCACGTTTCCGCGTGTCTAAGCGCATGGATCTATTATAATATAGTTCCCTAAGTGTACGGGACAAAATTAGGACGGAGAAAGACTGTTCGAGCTGTCTCTGAAGAGACGGAACTCTACGGGAGATGAGAGATGTGATGCGATCCGTCGTGCTAATAAACAAACTTACGTGTGTGTTCCGCACTGGCATGCGCACTTCCACCTGAGTTCTCAAATCGCCGAAAAATCGTCCATAACTCCTTTAAAGAAAGTCACCCTTTTCCTTTCAGTTTATGTTTATTCAGACCAGACACTCAGATAATAATGCAAACTTAGATAAAAAAGAGAGACCGCTTGAAGCCCGGTGTCCACTGTTGGCCATTACTTTTCTTTGCATGTTAATATCATCCACTCTTCACGTGCAATACTGTAATATAATTAACTCTGGTGCAATCCTCACTGAAGCACTTATTCTGTCCATATGCTGCACTTCATTGTCATAATCATAGCCATAGCCACTTGCTGATTGTTCGTAGGCTTTATTAGACAGGAGAGGAGAGTGTGAAATGGAGGATGAGGGAGAAGGGAGGACATGCAGTAAATAATCGGAGTTGGGATTCAAACTCACCACACTGTGGCCGGCTGCACTTGGAACCTGGCATACGTGTGGCATACATGCCTTTACCACTTCAGCACCATAGCCACTTATTGAATATAATATCATACACTTAAATCCTTTAAATGCTACAGGATTTATATGGTATTCTCTTTCTGTTCTTATACTGTGCGCAACTTTGTGCACAACACTGGAATTTCCCCATTGTGGGACAAATGAATGTTCTCTTATTGTATCTTATTCTGCGTAAAAGCTGCTAACCTTGTACGTTAGATCTGTACAAACATGTTCTGTTTGAATGTTTTTATAACTGAATATCACCTTCAGATGTCCCCCAAGAAAAAATAGTTTTTTTTACCTTTTGTAGCAACTATTTGTTGGTTACAATAATATATTAACAACAAACAATTACAACTTTTACTTTTTCCTTCTTGAAATGACATTACATTGTCATGTGGATTTGTGAAAATGTATGAATGTTCAATGGCGCGCGGGGAAGGAGTGAAGATTATTATGAATACATCGGTTTAATCCCTCATTTGTCCAGGAGTATTCAATTGTAGAAAAATATTCAGTTGTAATGGGCCATAGAAATCCTACTGTTACAGGTCTGCAGCTTCGTCATCACTGATGAGCACCTGATTAGCATCTGACCAGCCCGAACTGATCCCGTTTCATGGGGTCAAAATGCTGTTGTATACTACTGGTAAAAATGTAAAACTTCCATACTCGTCATGCTAAAAGCTTCTTCCCACAAATCATCACTAGCTTGAGCAATGCACTTTAACTATAAGGATCTTTAAAAATCATACTTGTGCTTACTTTCATAATGTCAACATTTTCATGGTACTTTAGTTTTTTATACCTTATGTCCATTGTTTATGTGGTTGTTTTGTGTTGTATTGTGCACTTTGAGCTTTTTTGCGCATGTCTTTCCAATGTGGTCAACTAAACTAAAACTAAACTAATCTGAACCTTAAAACTCCATTTCTGTTTAAAGAGGGATTCTTTTTTTTAAACAGAAATAGCCTCCTTAACTCCTCTTTCAAACCATCTCTTTTGCTTAGAACCTTCACCTCGCTGTCTTCAAAGGAGTGGTTTGTGGCTTTACAGATGAAAATGCATTTAGCTCTGTAATCCTGAATTTGCTGATAAAGCAAATTCTGTGCTGATAAAGTTGTTTGTGAAGTGGCTATTTAGCCTCACCTATGTAATGCTCTTCACAACCCTCTTCACTTTATTGGATAGAATACACTATATCGCTCTTTTTTTGTTCTTAGGATGAACCAGTTTCTGTCTTAAAGTTAAAAATAAACAGGAATGGAAGATTTTCAGACAGTCCAGACACGTAAGGGATAGAGACACCATTCTTTCTTGGTTCTGTCTCCCTTTTGTCCATTTCGTCCTGTTTTTTAGCTGTTTTACCTTTGTTAAGAGCCAAAGCGTGGTAACCACAGGCTGAGAAAGCATTCCTGATGTGTTTTTCCTCCTTCCCCTAATCCTCTGACCCTCTGAGTTGGTGGGCACTTCTTGAGTTCTGTGTTGTCCTGATCACTCCCAGCTTGTGCTGAAGTGGATGGTTAGAGTCAAAGAGTAGGTACCGATCCATGTGTGTAGGTTTCCTTTATAATTCTATTTGTAGTTCCCCATCCTATTCTCTGATAGTGGAACAATCAAGAAAGGCAAAGCAGTTCTCCTTAGCATCTTCACTTGTAAACTCAACGTCCGGGTGCACTGCATTGATATGCTCTGAAAAGGTTTCCTGCTGTTGTTTCTTGAATGTCACAAATTTGTCATTCTCATAGTGATATCAAAGAGGAGGGCCTGGCCGGGCCTTTCTGTGTGGAGTTTACATGTTCCTCCCCGCGTTTGGGTAGGTTTCCTCCGGACTCTCCGGGTTCCCCCATCAACTCAAAACATGAATCAGGTAAAAGTGAACGTAGTCCTGACCAAGCCTAGCACAAAGATCCAGAGATGGGTCCCCGGGCGCTGTCATTGAAGGATGGTTAAAACATGTTTCCCTACTGGGACAATAAAGTGTGCCTTAACCGTATCCTTCTCAAACTGCCCCATGTACAATCTGACCACGATGGAAGAGACAAGGTAGTATCCACTTGCAGTCTCATAATATGAATAATTACCCCGGTATCCCTAATAGCTTTTATTAGAAAAGAAAAGATAACAGTAGTTGAACACTGTCAAGTGTTGTCCATTTAGTTGCATAACCACTTCTAAATTATTGATATTTGATTATTAATGTAAAATGCCCGGAACACCTCCCCAGGGAGGCGCCCAGGAGGCATCCGGAACAGATGCCCGAGCCACCTCAGCTGGCTCTTCTCGACGTGGAGGAGAAGCGGCTCTACTCCGAGCTCCCCCCGTGTGGCCGAACTCCTCACCTTATCTCTAAGGGAGCGCCCAGCCACCCGGCGGAGGAAACTCATTTCGACCGCTTGTATCCGCGATCTTGTCCTTTCGGTCATTACCCAAAGCTCATGACCATAGAATCGACACCTTAACGTGGTGGAGGGGTTTGAGCGCCCGTATGATCCCAGGAGCTATGTTGTCGGGGGCTTCAAGCCCCTGGTAGGGTCTCCCAAGGCAAACAGGTCCTAGGTGATGGGTCAGACAAAGATCGGTTCAGAAGCCCATTATGATGAGTTCATGAACAAGGCCATTTACGTCGCCCAGATCGGCGTCACCGGGGCCCCATCCTGGAGCCAGGCCTGGGATGGGTACTCGATGGCGAGCGCCTGGTGGCCGGGTCTTTCCCCACGGGGCCCGGCCGGGCACAGCCCGAAAGAGCGACGTGGGGCCGCCTTCCCGTGGGCCCACCACCCGCAGGAGGATCCATAAGGGGCCGGTGCAAAGAGATCTGGGCGGCAGTCGGCGGCAGGGGCCTCGACTACCAGATCTCCAGACACAGAGATGTGCATGTGTAAAAACAAAAAAAATGCTTGTTATAGTGTTTTAATTATTTCTACAGTCATCATTCAATTAGACAGGAGAGCCACCTGAGAAACACTAGCCAAAAAGCAAAAGTGTGGTCCTAAGAGGGCAGCTCCGAGTTTGCACATTTACATTACTTGGGGCGCTATAGACTTCAACATTAGACATATAAGTCTGCAGATTTTCTGGGGTATTGGTACTGATTTATAGGGAAAACATTGGATATCTGTCAAGGAAAAAAATAAAAATATAACCAGTTTTAGCGCAATATTGATAGAATTGTTTTTTAATACTGAATTGAGTGTAGCAGAAACAAGCTGAGTCAGGCTGTGTGTTTGTTTGTTTGTGTGTGTGTGCAGCCAAACCTCAGACGTCCCTTCGACAGCCCAGTCATCGCGGCAGAGGAGGAGGAGGAGGAGGAGGAGGGAGAGGAGGAGGAAGAGGAGGCAGAACAGGCCACGGAGACTTCAGAGGTGCCCGGACCGGAGACCCGAGAGATGGACCTCCAGACGGCAGGATAGCGCAGCACAGCACAGCCCACAAGAGAGCGCATGCACCGCCTGGGGACAAGTGAGTGGCATGGTCGGACTGTTTAGAACATATAAAGAACACATATAAAGAACACACACACATACATACATACATACATACATATATATATACATATATATATATACATATATATATATATATATATATATATATATATATATATATCATTCACGTGACGTCTTGTTTCGCCATATTGTCCGTCAGCTGATTGTGTTTACCACTACAAGCCAATTCAATACTGCCGTCTGTCTGCTTCGATTTACAACGAAACACGATTCGAAGAGGCCCAAAACCTCATTAAGGATATCGCACGCTTTACTATAATCAAAATGGTTAAGGTATGTGTGGCAGTCGGGTGCAGCAACCAGGAAGATAAATGGAGAGAAGTTCTATCGGTAACAGAGAAATATCTGTTAACTATTTGTAGTTGAATTGAAATTGTCACTCACTCGCACGGCGGAGGGAGAGGACGCTCGAGCGCGGCGGAGTCTATCGTGTTCTGCGCACGCTGTAGAATTAACATCAGTTTTATGAAGGCCCGTAGACCCTTTGTTCAAAATTTGGACTTGTGAACCATGGGACCAGTGGGCTTGGATCGTAAATGTCCGGGTACGAGATATCTGGAAGAGTCCGTGATTTAGGCATCAAATATGGATCTGAGTTGATTGATCGCAGCTTTTCTAAATATCGACCTTTTGTGTAGCTCATCCAAGGAGTAATCTGAAAGCACCGGGGCCTCCATCATTTACGTTTGAGATCCCTTTCCACGCTCTATCAGTGCATAGGACAGCAATTATTCAACTCCAAATGTGGGATTGTTTTCAGTTAAAGGACTTTGAGCCATAAGATTAATATGACAAGTTTGTGTAGACAATCCCAAACTAATCATGAGAAGGTTAAATCTTTGTGGATTTCTATTTTGGATAATTCCTCTAAAAAATAGTGGGAAATAAATAGTGAGTTACACAGGCCCTTACCATCTGAGATCATGACATCATGAAATTATGGAATAGTAGAAAAAGCTTCAGTTGTAGTCATCTGGACTCAGTTAGAAAAAATAGACGTTTCGACTCTCATCCAAGAGTCATTGTCAATAACAGAATTTAGATCGAGAACTCTGATATTAATACTGTTCTGTGGTAAGACCCGCCCATCGGGCGGAGCCTTCCTGAAGTAGCAAGAGTTGTTTGTTTCAACAGAAACTCCCCCCTTGTATCTACCGAGCTAGCCTATTCAGAATTTTAATGGGCTGTTAGAATCCTCTTTGTCTTTGTGAGACCCTGGCTCAACCACCCTGAGTACCTGATTAGCATCTAAATGTCCTTGTCCTGGTCCTCTACCTTTCCAGGGGTTCAGTATACCATTATAGATACCAGGGAGATTGAATCTTAGCCCTCCATTTCAGTTTAAAGAAGGTCTTTCTTTTTTAACAAAAATAGCTTCCTTGACTCCTCTTTCAAACCATATTTTCTCCCTGCTTAAAACCTTCACCTCACCGTCTTCAAACGAGTGATTAGAGGCTTCAAGATGGAGATGCACGGCACTCTGAGGTCCTGAACTTGTATTTCTTCTGTGCTGATAGAGCCTCTTGTGTAGAGGCTGTTTCGTCCTCAGCCTGTGGTTACCCCGCTTGGGCCCTCAACAGAGTGAAGAGAACCAAGAAGCAGGAAAAAAGGGAAACTGAACAGAGAAGGAAGGTTGTTTCTATCCCTTATGTGTCTGGCCTGTCGGAAAAACTGCAGAGAATTTTTAGACAACACGAAGTCCCTGTTTATTTTAAACCAGGAAACACTTTAAGACAAAAACTGGTTCATCCTAAGGACAAGTTGCCGACTCAAAAACAGAGCAATGTAGTTTACTCGATCCAATGCAGTGAAGAAAGCTGTAAAGAACGTTACATAGGTGAGACGAAACAGCCTCTACACAAGAGGCTCTATCAGCACAGAAGAAATACAAGTTCAGGACCTCAGAGTGCCGTGCATCTCCATCTTGAAGCCTCTAATCACTCGTTTGAAGACGGTGAGGTGAAGGTTTTAAGCAGGGAGAAAAGATGGTTTGAAAGAGGTGTCAAGGAAGCTATTTTTGTTAAAAAAGAAAGACCTTCTTTAAACAGAAATGGAGGGCTAAGATTCAATCTTCCTGGTATCTATAATGGTACACTGAACCCCTGGAAAGGTAGAGGACCAGGACCAGGACATTTAGATGCTAATCAGGTACTCAGGGTGGTTGAGCCAGGGTCTCACAAAGACAAAGAGGATTCTAATAGCCCATTAAAATTCTGAATAGGCTAGCTCGGTAGATACAAGGGGGGAGTTTCTATTGAAACAAACAACTCTTGCTACTTCAGGAAGGCTCCGCCCAATGGGCGGGTCTTACCACAGAACAGTATTAATATCGGAGTTCTCGATCTAAATTCTTTTATTGACAATGACTCTTGGATGAGAGTCGAAACGTCTATTTTTTCTAACTGAGTCCAGATGACTACAACTGAAGCTTTTTCTACTATGGAACACGCCTGGACGAATGAGGGATTACACCGAAATTATGGAATGCAACTCATTTATTTTGGAAAACAAAGGCTTGGACAGTGAACACTGGATGTGGTGGCGAAGGGGAGGAGTCGGAGAGGGGGAAGAGAATGACAATCTTCTGTTGCGCTGGATGGTTGCGTAAACAGTAGAATGATGGAAGAGATACATCATTTAATGAACAGTTTGAAAAGTGATGCCCTGCTCTTGTATCCACTGGGTCAGCGGGCTGTGGGCCGAACAAAGGCTGTGTGTGGGGCCCTGGTGTGAGCGCAGGAGCTCGAGTCCTGCTAATCCCCCTCTGTTATGTGAGGATTAGCCGTGTAAAGCCACACTCTGTGAATCAGCACATCTCTGAGTATGGACAGACTCAACCATACACTGTACACAAGGAGAATGGAACAGGGATCAACAGTTTGTGGAAATATGTTGCAATATATATTTTAACCTGAAGATTGAGCTCACAGTGTACTTTCTTTTCTTTTCACGATAAAAAAAGAAAACAAAGACAGTGTAAAAAAAACGGTAGACAGTCAGCAAATAATACACTTAAAAAAAGAAGAAAAAATCAAGGCAAGACCGTCTGAATGTATTTTTTGTCCATGCTACGATTGTCCAGTATAATGTTGGTCCAGTCCTTGATAATCGAAGCATTTTGTGTCATCCTTTTATTGTGATGGTCTTTTTTGCGGCTGCTAGGAGGATGCACCAGATATAGCTGCTGGTTGTGTCCATGTCAGTCCAGAGGCCCAAATACATAGCTCTGAAATACATTGGGATGGTGTTGTCATAAATTGTCTGTGAGGCATTGTTTTCACTGACTGTTGTCACTTTCCCACTCTTCATCATCCGTGACCTTCTCTTTCCCATTTACCCATAACTTGCTGCCCTGATTGTTAATATATTTGTATAATTTAGATATTAATCGCCTTGAGAGTTCAGTTTATAAACTTTTATGAATGTTTCAGTCAAATAACAAGCTCTTGGTTATGATAACTCCTGTTGGCGTGCTCGTTTACGAAAGAAAGGGCAAGAATCAGAATAGTTAGATACAGTCAAATGTTTAAACCCTGTCAGTACAATTCTAATACAGATAGTCAGATCGCTTACCTCCTGTCCCTAATGAATGTGTCGGCGACAATACTCGGGAGTTCCATGTCCCAAAATATAACAATTTATAACATTTTGATATAGCATTTAAAAATGAGGTCATGCCTCGTGGCTCCCCTCCTCAGCGTTTCTCCACTGCGCGTTGTTTCACACGCAGATGTCCTTGAGGTCTGCAGTTTCTCCGGCACAGGTGTCTGCCTTATCAGAGTGTCTTAGAGGAACAATGGGATATATTAGAGGGGACAGTGGTCACTAATCTCAATTCCATACGTTAGGACAAGATGCAGACAGTGCTCATGATCATGACTGAAGGGACACTTCTTATCCACTGCTCCTCCAGTGCCTCTAGAGTTCGACACATCCAATGTGGGCTGAATGCGAAGATTCCAATTCCACATTCAAAAGAGTGAAAACCTTTCCATTAATATTCCCCTTTAGCAGTACATATCTGCCCTATTTATCATTACATTCAAAACTCTGTTCAAAAACTATTCGGTTTGAAATCAAATTGCCACTCCCCTTCTATGTTTCCCTTTGAATGATGAAAAATAGGATTTTTTATCAAAGAATTGCGTTTTTTATGTTCAGTGTCATTCAAATGCGTCTCCTGTAAATATACAATGTCTAATCCGTCTTTTTAATTTTTGTTAACATTTTCGTTTCTTTGATTGGGTTCAGTATGCCATTCACAAGGATGCTACTTGTCAGATCAGAATCAGAAAAGGTTTATTGCCATTGTCAATGAACAAAATTCTCAAACATAGGAACTTTTCTTGGTGATCGATGCAACATAAAACAATAAAATAATGAACAATGAATAAGTCATAACAATAAGCTATCAGATAAAAAAAAGAAGGCGGGAGGGGGGTGGAGAGGGGGGAGGGGGAGGGTGAGGGGGGATTATGACGCGGTCCTGTGAACACCCCCCGTCAGTTTGGAGATTCGAGGAAAGGAGATAGTCTGTAATATAGCTAAACACTGCGGGAATCAATCAAAAAAACACTCTGGGTACATATATGAAGCACAAATAGCAATGTAAGAAGGTTAAAAGCTCTGAAAAGTCGATGTTGCATGTTATGGGACCTTTAATCGTGCTCGTTAAAAGTCTGAAGGGTGGATTCACGATTCAGGGACTTGCACATAGTCTAATCAAACAAACAATAGTCA
Organism: Eucyclogobius newberryi; assembly: GCF_026437365.1. Classification (NCBI taxonomy): domain Eukaryota; kingdom Metazoa; phylum Chordata; class Actinopteri; order Gobiiformes; family Gobiidae; genus Eucyclogobius; species Eucyclogobius newberryi. Next base: position 4,098,527 of record NW_027315857.1, read on the forward strand.
ATAACTCTTTCGTGTAGTTTATTTATCAAAAAGGCAATCAAAATGGCACCGGAGCAGAAAATCATGCAGGTAAATCACAGGTGATGTTCATATCAGATTTAACGACAGATTCATGCAGGTAATGTTAAACCAGGGTTTTGCCTTGAATAATCAAACGTGTCTATGCTAATCTATATCAAAAAGAGGGAAAATGAGAAGCTAAGGGAGGAGGAGGAGGAGGAGGAACAGCTGAGTTCTACCCAAATCACGCCACAAAAGAACCGCACACTGAGCTCGGCTTACGATTTTGTAGAACTCGGTCCGGCTGGTCCTTGTCCGCGGACGGTATCCGTGGCGATGCAGTGGCGTGGATCTGGTCCGTCTCGTGTGCGTGTCCGCAGGGAAGTCCGTGACGAAGGCAGCGGGGTGGAGCGGTGTGGCCGCGTGCCGCGATGTCCGTGATGCGGGCGGCGCTTGGTGTCCGTGGCGCGGGCGGCGGCGTGGCTTAAAACTGGTCCAGAGTTCCTCTCTTAGCGGTGGAACGCGTTAGCGGCGTGTTAGCTCCTCACGCGGCCTTTACTCAGATGAGAAAGTAGCGCTGATCCACCTTAACGACGTAGATTACTTCAAAAATAGAATAAACGAGGTAGAAAAAGAAAGTCTCTGTCCGTTTCGCGTTTAGCTTAGTTCCAGGTGTTTCCAGGTGTTTTCAGAGTTCAGAGGGCGACGCGGCTGGCCTAGCGTTGTACACCCACTTGTCGGACGCGTGTTGAGACAAAGGAAGGGTCAAAGCTCATCCGTGGAGACGGCTTCAAAAGAGAAAGACAAAGGGAAAAAAAAGACAAAAGAGCATTTCTAGCTCGGAGCGTCGTTTTGTTATCTAGCGCCGTGGGGCATGCTGGGAGCAAAAGGGGCGGGCGCTACTGCGACGACTTCCTGTTTAACAAACCAGTGCAATATAACAAACACATAAAATGACGGCTGGTTTAGCGGTTCTGAACATCTCACTAAATGTTTCTACATTTTCCTGGCCGAGAAAATAAAACTGGAGTAACGTAATTTTGGCAAAAAACATTAAACCCTGTTTTAACATTTACACGTTAAACACTTTGAGCAGTTTGTGCACGTTATTTCTTGAGGTAGATACATTTTATATTTTCTTTCACCTTTTCACGGGTATATTCGGGTTTGAAGCGTCGAGACATAAAACCTTAAACAGTGGAAAATGCATAACACGAGAAAACATGCGGTGTAGGGAGCAGATCCAAACAAACATTCATGACATTATCACATAAAACATAATTTTTCATCGACGGCAGTCTTCCTGTAAGAAATGTTTGTTAGGGGAGAATGTCTTATCACATGAGGAAAGAGAAAAACCCCCATTGTTCAGAGAGGTTTTCCTGTTATCTTGCAGTTGAGGAATTTAACATATTCATTCCCCTACACAGTTGCACAGATATACCTATGTAGTGCAGAAAGTGAACAGTGCAGTGAGTGATTAAATTATGGTTAAAGTGACAGTATTTAAGAAGTGTTCATGAGTCCAACGGCAGAGGGAAAGAAACTGTTCTTGTGACGGGAGGTTCTGGTCCTGGATGGACCGTAACCTCCTGTTTGAGGGGAGTGGCTCAAATAGTCCATGTCCAGGGTGAGAAGGGTCGGCTGTGATCCGACCAGCACGTCCCAGAGCCCTGGAGACGTACAGGTTCTGCAGAGATGGAAGTTTGTAGCTGATCACCTTCTCAGCAGAGCGCACAATGCGCTGTAGTCTCTGTTTGTCCCTGGCTGTGGCTCCAGCGTACCACACGGTGATGGAGGAGGTGAGGATGGACTCAATGATGGCCGTGTAGAACTGGACCATCATCTCCGTTGTCAGATTGGCTTTCCTCAGCTGCCGCAGGAAGTACATCCTCTGCTGGGCAGATTCTTGATGAGGAAGATGATGGCGGGCTCCCACTTGACGTCCTGGGTGATTGTGGTGCAGAGAAAGAGGGAGTCCACAGTGGAGATGGGGGAGTCTGTGATAGTGACGGGGGGCTGTCACAGCATTTGCATGCTGTGACTTTCCTGAAGTCCACGATCATCTTCTGAGCACCAGGACACCAACCGGTCCACCTCCTCCTGAAGACGGACTCATCCCTGTCCGAGATGAGCCTGATGAGGGGGGTGTCATGGCGATGAGGGTGGTGTCGTCCTCCAACTTGATTAGCTTTACGGAGTCGTGGCTGGAGGTGCAGCAGTTTGTGTACAGGGAGAAGAGCAATGATGCCATTGGGTTGATTGTATTGATCGTACCGTTGATAACTCCTGAAGGTTTTTAATCTCTCTGGTAAAAAAAACCAGACATACATACAACAACATACAGAACCATAGGAACACAAAAACAGCTGAAAGGGTAAAATAGAAAACAAAACTGTTCATGCTGGAAACAGGCATCGAACCTGAAAACCTGATCAAGAAAAAGATTGTAAAAGGGAGGGAAGTCCAATCCTAATGAAGGGCCCCCACAAAAACTCTCCAGGCACTAATTTCGGAAAGAACTGGATATTTGACCTCATTAACTCACTGGCTGCTGAAAAGTATTTTCCAATTCCCCACATTTGGCACATCGATGAGTAGATGTATTTAGTGACTAAATACATCTACTCATCGATGTGCCACATAAACTCTGAGAGTTTATGTACAAAAGCAGACAGCCAACATGGAGCATAAAGTCTGATGTTAAAAACAAATAAATCATGTCATCAGTCTCTTCAAATGAACAGAACCATCTCCATCTCTCCTACTCTTCTGGACTCCAAATCTAGGATCTTATTTTTCATATTAGTGTTCTCCGACTCCAGCGTTGTCACCCTGGCTCGCAGCGCCTCCATCTCGGCCCTTACTGTCTGCAGATCGTCCGTATTATCTGAAACAGGCTGCTGGACTTTGTCCCTGCAGGCTTCGGTTAGTCCTCCTGCCTTCAGCTCGGTTGCTACTGCAGCAGATACTGCAGCAGATACGGCCGGGGCTGTGTCAGACAGACACCATATCACGCTGCATTTCGTGTCTTGTTTCGGACATCATGAACGATAATGATAATATGATTATATATATATATATATATATAGATATATTCTCTCCCCCTTCCGATGCAAAGAAGTCGCGAGACTCTCAATCTGGGCCGGCGGGGAAGAACAGCTGATTTCTTCCTCAGGTTTGCTAGCCACGTTAGCCATTTTAGCCATTTTAGCCTCGTTAGCTTTGTTAGCTTGTGCTCGTTAGCTATGTTTGCTTTGGTCCCGTAGTGTAACTTGTTTCTTCCTCGTTTACTCATCTTTTGTTCTTCCTCTTTGGGATTAGGTGGGTCAAACGATGATTTTAAAGCCGAGTTTTGCAACGATGGTGAGAGATGAATCTGTTCAAGGCGCCACCATGACAGCGCACTTTCAGAGAATTGCACATTCAGAGAATTGCATTTTGAGAGAAAGCTGACACTGCTGCTAATTAAACTAATATAAGCTTCACAGAGCATGTTTGCAAGATGTAGGAATAATCGTACAAACTTTTAAAAAAAAAATTGACAATTATGGAAGCAAAAAAGCAGCAGCTACAGTAAAGTTACAGAAGATCCTGAATCTGTATATAGATACGGGTTTTGACTTTCTGTTGCTGAGCATAATTTCAAGCTCCTTTGTTTCTTATGTACAGGTCAGAAAAGAGGATGACTCTGCCCTCGCGCTTTCACAAAGAGGTGCAAGCTCACCTTTCAAAGAACACTCCACAGACAGGCTGTAAGTACAACACACCCCTGCCAGCAGCTGCTTTAGCATGTGAGGAACTGTGCCCCAGATTTGCTCACTTATGCTATATTTGAGAGAGCCCATATTGACCCAGTGATGGTGTTGCACTGGAAGGGTTTTAATTTTACAGAAACTAGATGAAAGGAATGTCTTCAAAAGTGAATAGCCCTTCAATTCCCAATTTATAAAATAGTTGTTGTTTTTTTGACTAGTTTACCAGTGCATAATGCAACTAACATTAACCAAAGCCAATGCATTTTATTTGGAAAGGAAGCAGAAAAATCCAGTTAAATCCAGTGGAGATCATCTTTCTCATCAAAAAATGTACTAAACACACCGCCATGTTTGTTTTGGTTCAGTTGTTTTGCCATCCGCCCAAACCACAATGCTGCTCTGTGATTGGTTACAGGAGAAAGCGGAGGGTTTCTCTTTTTACTTTACTACCATGTATCACAGACACACACTAACGTGGAATTACCGCACTAAACGTATTTTTGTGAATCGCTGAGATCGGCCTCGTGGTTTTACATGTGATGTTTGGGTGACGTCAGTTGCAGAGCGGTGCCTCTGGACCCAGAGCCAGGCCCTGAACATGCAGACGTGCTCCACCGTTAAAATAAGCGTGCCAAAGCTCTCTAAAGTGAAGAGTTTTGTTTCACAGTATGGCATTAAACATATCCGTCTTTGTGCTTGCTGGTGGTGCAATGGTTGAAGGTGTTGCACTATTTGGTTGTTGTCACCTCAGAGCCGTGAATTCACCCCTGGCCATAACCGTTCATTTGCATGTGTATCTTCAAGTCAATTGAAGCCTTCAAACCAGAAAACCTACAGAAAAAAGTTACAGGTTGGATTTTTGGTGAGACAGGCCCAAGTAACAATTTTTTTCACTGTATTTTTGAGCAGTAAAAAATACCTGTAGTTTAATAAATGCACAATGCATAGGTTTAATGCCATTCTGTGGAAAATTCCGGACAAAGCAATTCCATGGAGACTAGCACAAACGTGCATTTTCTGGTATCAAACATATCAAACAGAACAAAATTGTTCTATAAATTACACAAAATAGAATGGAATTGTGTTTCATTCCTTAGTGCTTAACAAGTACTACAGAGACTGTCAAAAAAGTGTTGGAATAAAGATTAGTTGGTATTTACTAAAAATACACCACCACGATTAATGCTGTAGTTCAAAGTGTGTCCTGTAGTGTGACATGAAAAATCCCATTTTTTAAAAGAGTGTCTACAGAGCCGCGGTGTGCGGCCGAAACTGCTAGGCTATTTGACCGCGCCGGGTTAGACCGCGCCGGGTTGGACCGCGCCGGGTTAGTGTCAGGGTTAGGGTTAGGGTTAGTGTCAGGGTTAGGGTTAGGGTTAGGGTTAGGGTCAGGTTCAGGGTTATGGTTAGGGTTAGGGTTAGGGTTAGCCATGAGGCTATATGGCCGTGCCGCGGCTCCTGAAACTGCTGGGCTATTTGACCGCACCGCGGCTCTGTAGCCACGGCCTTTGAAAAGATAGTAACACAAACAACAGAAGGAGCTTATCTGTCTTGTATGCTGCAGGACAAGCTCTGGGCTTCAGGGTTTAAACTACAGGTCAAAATAATTTATAATCATATTCCTACTTGTGTAAACTTGTGTATAAGAAAAGCTGTATTCCCCAAGACAAATGCAATGCTCTAGAATGGGAGAGTTACATGCTTATTATATAACTAACTAATTCGCTCTATAGACATATTAGGTCATTTATGATATTTGACCTCTCCTGTGACCTCTCCTGTCACACTCCAGCACATTAAAATATCTACAATTTAAAGATTCACACACAAAATGATGTCATGCTTGAAACACCTTCCTCACCCTTGTTGTATTTATTTTTAACATTTTGCAACAAAGCGCGTGATAGAAAACACAGAATCAAACGCACACAATAATCTTTAGTCAAAGTCTGTCGGTTTTCCTTATTACCTCCTTTTATTCATCATCATAGTTCATATTTCAAAACAACAACAACAACAAAAATAAATTGATTTGATTTGATTTGATTTCAGTACAGTTTTTCATTGTTTTATGTTATGCTGATTTCTGATTTCCTGTGCATGTGCTTTGTTCCCCATCCCATGTGCACGCTGCAGACAGAGGGCCCACGCGGGTCCAGAGCCGCCTCAGGGAAATCCTGATCAAGTACAGCAATGGATTCTGGGTGTCCAAGCTCCCTCAGATCTACAGAGAGCTCTACAAAGAGGAACTGCCCACCACAGCCCTGAGAGAGCTGGAGACGTGGACCCACATCTGCACGGTATCCTTCTTAAGTGTAAAATATGCATAGACAGGATCAACTTGAATTGAATTGTCCTTTTTAATCATTAGGCAGCTGTAATGTATAAAAAAGGTTTACGGTGAGTAAATGGGAAACTACTTCTGGTTTATCATCGGCAGTGTTGGCTAGCATTACTTTTAAAAGTAACTCTGTACACTACCTCGTTACTGCCCTGGAAAAACTCTCTCTTCTCTGCGGCTGGGAACCAAACCTGGCTCTGGGATTGAATCAGGAGGCGAATGTGTCACTGAGTTGAAAAAGTAACTTGGGGAGTACTATATTACATGGGTGCACAAAACAAATCCTTTATGAGATTTTAAAGATGGGCTGCAGAGTTATTTGTAATTGTGCTTTCAAGTCACCGTCGGCCGTTAGTATCCAAGTCTTAATATATTCAGATACTGTTGATAAAAAAATAAACTATTATTTAAAAGAATTACGCTCTTTTGCTGCTGCCGTCTTTTTGCCTTCCCATAACCTGTAAATGTGACGTCACTCCGGGACATTGTCTGGCCAACACAGAGGACATTTACACTGAAGTGGACAGGGATAGCGAGCAAAATACGAGTGAATCCTCGTCAAGTGAGAGGATTTCAATGAATGACGAACAGCATCCAGTTGAAGAACAGGTCCTGCAGGTGCTGCCTCATATATTTGAGCCTGACGCCTCGTCAGACAATGAAAATAGAGCGGATGAGAATGATGAGTAGACGAGAATGACTTGCCGTGGTGTTGCACCAGAATATCCACAGCGCGGCGAACACCGGAATCAGTGTTTCCATCACGGGTCGGAGCCAGAATGTGCGTCCAGACCGGCGCCGTGGCCTTTCACCGCCGCTAGAATCCACAGACACCGTGGGCGAGGCGCGAGGTAAATCTTAAAGTCACGGACGAATAGTAAGTATTCCAGGCGGCACGGTGAGCCCGGGTAAAGCGCGGCGGGAGGCGGGGAGAGGACGCGAACGAGCCTGGTGTGAGTCCGCTGCGCTGGAGGAGCTCACACCGTCCTCTCCCCGGAAGACGCAAGAGCGAGTGACTCACACCGGTCCATTCAACTTCCTGGTATAATTATTACAACCAGTAATATGCATAAAGTGAGCACTCTCGCCGTGAACAACAACAACACGCCATCATGCACACGGCGTCAGTCAGACAGCCGCATACGGCGGCTACCAAAGCACAACTGCCGTGATGTGAAAATATCTTGCAACTTACTTTTTCAAATATCCAAGTCGATATTTCACGAGGTTTTGGAAACTGTCTTTTGTGAAATGTCGGTAACATAGCACTGGACCAGACTTGCCACACATCGCCGAGCTGGGATTCCAAAACATTATTTTAGTACGGACAAATCGTGTCCAAAGACGTGCACTAGCCTTCCCTTTGGGCCCCTGAAAGAGCCCGCTTCCCTCTGGAGAGCAGTGGAGTGCTTTACATCTCCGTATTATTGCAAGAATCGTCGTGTAAAACGTAAAATTCTGCTCTGTTTAGCACATGTCCGACGAGACGACGAGAACAATGAAGGCTACATCAAGTTCCAGGTGTGACGTCACTGATTTTGCGACCGCGGTTGAAGCATTCGGTTACCAAGGCGGTTGCTATGGCGCGTTCTCGGGTTTGGCGGAATGAACTCGTGACATTTTTTTGTCATTGGTTAAAACTAACCATCTAGACTTCGTTGTGAAAAAATGAAAGCTGTATTCCACAGCCCATCTTTAATGTCTCTTCATGTAATATATGACTTAGATTTGGTCTGGTCTGGGAAGATGATGATTTTTTTCTCAAAGCCGGTGCCGTTGGTCAGTTTATCACAAAAGCTTTAAGTGAGAAGTAAAATTGACTTTGCGATGAGTCATTTCTAGTAAAATTATTTTAATTTGAGATGATTTAACATAAGCACATTCGCTCCAAATTAGCCCTTTTAACAATATAATAAATTAATAAAATGTCTCTAGTGCTTGTATTATAATTAAGTAATTTTCCCAAACTAAAGTTTATATTTCAATCATTAGAATTGTATTTTTCTTTTAAACAAATACAGCTGTTAAAGTGTAATTATTAGGTCTCAATATATTAATTAATAATAATTAATTAATTGATATATTGTGTGGACTTCTGGGGACTACATATATCAATACAGAGATGCGTATCATGATACTTTTTTAACAAGTCATTAAAAAGTGCTGAGTTCTAGGAAAGTTTATTTGTAGAGCACATTTCATACACAAGGCAATTCAAAGTGCGTCACACAACAGGAAAAATGCATTCAAATCACAAAGACATGACAGAAATCACAAAACAGTTTAAGACATAAAAGAGAAGAGTGCAGAGAAAAATCCTTTCAGTCATAAACACAGCCGGTCCATGTTTAGTCCTGACTCTGGCACCAGCAGGAGGCCGGTCCATGTTTAGTCCTGACTCTGGGCACCAGCAGGAGGCTGGTCCATGTTTAGTCCTGACTCTGGCACCAGCAGGAGGCCGGTCCATGTTTAGTCCTGACTCTGGGCACCAGCAGGAGGCCGGTCCATGTTTAGTCCTGACTCTGGGCACCAGCAGGAGGCCGGTCCATGTTTAGTCCTGACTATGGAACCAGCAGGAGGCCGGTCCATGTTTAGTCCTGACTCTGGCACCAGCAGGAGGCCGGTCCATGTTTAGTCCTGACTCTGGCACCAGCAGGAGGCCGGTCCATGTTTAGTCCTGACTCTGGCACCAGCAGGTCGGTCCATGTTTAGTCCTGACTCTGGCACCAGCAGGAGGCCGGTCCATGTTTAGTCCTGACTCTGGTACCAGCAGGAGGCTGGTCCATGTTTAGTCCTAACTCTGGCACCAGCAGGAGGCCGGTCCATGTTTAGTCCTGACTCTGGCACCAGCAGGAGGCCGGTCCATGTTTAGTCCTGACTCTGGCACCAGCAGGAGGCCGGTCCATGTTTAGTCCTGACTCTGGCACCAGCAGGAGGCCGGTTCATGTTTAGTCCTGACTCTGGCACCAGCAGGAGGCCGGTCCATGTTTAGTCCTGACTCTGGTACCAGCAGGAGGCCGGTCCATGTTTAGTCCTGACTCTAGTACCAGCAGGAGGCCGGTCCATGTTTAGTCCTGACTCTGGCACCAGCAGGAGGCCGGTCCATGTTTAGTCCTGACTCTGGCACCAGCAGGAGGCCGGTCCATGTTTGGTTCTGACTCTGGCACCAGCAGGTCGGTCCATGTTTAGTCCTGACTCTGGCACCAGCAGGAGGCCGGTCCATGTTTAGTCCTGACTCTGGTACCAGCAGGAGGCCGGTCCATGTTTAGTCCTGACTCTGGCACCAGCAGGAGGCCGGTCCATGTTTAGTCCTGACTCTGGCACCAGCAGGAGGCCGGTCCATGTTTAGTCCTGACTCTGGCACCAGCAGGAGGCCGGTCCATGTATAGTCCTGACTCTGGCACCAGCAGGAGGCCGGTCCATGTTTAGTCCTGACTCTGGCACCGGCAGGAGGCCGGTCCATGTTTAGTCCTGACTCTGGCACCGGCAGGAGGCCGGTCCATGTTTAGTCCTGACTCTGGCACCGGCAGGAGGCCGGTCCATGTTTAGTCCTGACACTGGCACCAGCAGGAGGCCGGTCCATGTTTAGTCCTGACTCTGGCACCAGCAGGAGGCCGGTCCATGTTTAGTCCTGACTCTGGCACCGGCAGGAGGCCGAGATGGTTCATATGGCACTGACATGTCCGAGATGTACTTTGGTGCTAGGCCATGGAGAGACTTGTACACAAGCAGAGCTGCTTTAAAGTGTCTTCTCTGAGCCACAGGGGGCAGTGCAGAGACCTGAGAACAGGACTAATGTGATGGTACTTCCTGGTTCTGGTCAGGACCCGAGCAGCAGCGTTCTGGATGAACTGCAGCTGTTTTACAACTCGTTTGGAGAGACCAGTGAGCGGCCGTTACAGTCTAATCTACTGGAGACAAACACATGGATAAGTCTCTCCAAATCTGGTTTAGACACTATATTTTGGCAATGTTTTTTAGATGGTAAAAAGCTGCTGATGTTATCGATTTGAAGTGGCTGTTAAAGTTCAAGTCTGAGTTCTACACTTCTGAACCTACAGACTGATGCATCAAGGCTGAATCTGAGCAGCTGAAAATGTGACTTCATCAGGAAAGTTGTATTCTGATATTGAGGGCAGTATGAACATGACATTCTAATGCATTTTTATTCTACCTAATCAAAACATAATTTTAGTAAACTTTTAGCACCAATTTTAAAGGATATCCATGAATCAGGACGCGTATCGTATCGGGATACGTATTGTAAGTGTCTTGCCTAAGAATGACATTTCCCCTAGCCGCTCCTTCTGGTTTTTGTTTAATTGTCTTTAAATATGTGATTTTTCATGTCACATTGCAGGACACACTTTTGGAGCATCATTCAACTTCTTATATATTTTTTAGATTTAAAGTAGAGATAAGATTCGTGTGCACAGTTGTGTTGAATTTGGTCATTTAAAGTGATAACGCAAAAAACAGACATCAAGATAATTACAATTAACAATTAATGAATTGTGTTTATTTCTGCTTTTTGGAGTGTTGTGTGTTCTCTCTTGTCCAACCCCTTTGAACTCCTCTTTTCGCTCAGTGCTCCTGGAGACAATCTGAGCTGTGAGTAATTACGTATGTGTGTGTTTCAGGTGGAGAAAACCTGTAGCAGCAGCCCATCGGAGCTGCTTCTGTACCCGGCTGAGGAGCAGAGGAGCAGCCCTGTCTCCAGCTCCAACAGCCCCTCCCCCCAGCAGCAGAGCCCCTCCCCCAGTCCCCCCTCCTCCCCCGCCTCCCCTGCCTCCCCCGCCACACTCAGCCCAGACCTGCTGGCTAAACTGAACGAACTCCTGCTGAAGTACTCCAACGGACTGTGGGCCCACGCTCTGCCCAAGCTCTTCCAGGACACGTATAAAGTGTGTGCCTCTTGTAACTCATTACAGATCTGCATACAAGCTTCATGGAGCCAAGAATTTCAGTCAGTAATGAATTTGCCTCAAAATTCAATCTGCACATCCCCAGACACTTACTACGGACAAACTACATCTAATATGCTCTTCATATCTTTTACTTTTTAAATATGAATATTTAAAACACTAAATTCAACTGCTAATAAACGTGAGAAAACGGAGCAATGCTGCCAGCGGAGATAATAAACAAATCCTCAGATCTGAGGTCAATATCTTACATTTTCTTGATTTTGGTTGTGGGCAAAGACATCGGGGGCTTGAGTCAAAGTTTTAACACTCAAATTCACTTCAGTGTCAGTGTCAGAGAAGCCACAGCCTCACATAAGCCTCTATCGGACTGTACAGCCAACAAGCCCCTGAAACTGAACTATTAACACTTCCAAACAGTGTTTGTTACACAGTGGAAATCAGGCGTGATAAAAGTTTGAAACTCCCTGAAGAAGCTGCGTCTCTGTCTAACGGCGGTGGCAGCTGTCTCTGCTCCACTTCACATGAAACTTGCAGGTTATGTCCCAGTCTATTTTTGACAGAACATCTTTATTTTGTCATATTAAATATGTATTGCACTTTTGATATTTTTCAAAACATAACAAAACAAAAATAAGATACAAAATACCAAAAGTTTGTCCCCTTAGAAAAAGGTATTTTCAAAATTAATATTTTACTTTTAAATGTGTAGACTATGCTCTAAAATAGTAGTTTGATTCAAATAAGTTGACCAGTGGAACATAAGTGCTTGTTTTGACATGCCTTGTAGATAGAACTTTATGATTCAAGAGGAATATTCATTTGCAGAATGATATGGTTCTATCTGCAAATTACCAACTACCAAACACTACCAAATATATATACCGGTATATACTGTATATTCACAATGTATACCTTCCTTAGGGTGTCTTTATGCCAACGTATTAAATAAATGTAGTGTATTCATAAAGTATGCATACCCCTGGAACTTTCTGTCATGTCCCGACCACAAACTTAAATCAATTGTATTGGCATTTTTGGTGAAATAGCAACACAAAGCAGCACACAATTTTTTGTTATCGAGATACTCCCAAAAAATCTAGCGTGCAAAAGCATTCAGCCTCTTTTCCCTGTGTGGACAGTTGCTGTCAGAAGTTGCCTGATGATTGCTGAAAGATTGAAGTTTGACCTAATAATTAAACGGACTCAGATGTTTTGAGGCGCAAACAGCGTCATGAAGTCCAAGGACCACACCAGACCGGTCAGGGAGAAAGAAATGGAGAAGTTTAAAACAGGGTTAGGTTATAAAACATTTCCCAAGCTTTGAACATCTCACGGAGCTCTGTTCGTATGGCAAAACTTCAAACCTACCAAGACATGGCTGGCCACCAAAATGTACAGGCCAAACAAGGAGAGCACTGATCATGCAGCCCCTGGGAACTAATCTGTCCACATGACTATTAGTCGCACACTACTCAATTCTGGCCTTTATGGAAGAGCAGCAAGAAGGAAGCCGATGAAGAACAGCCATAAGAAGTCCAGTTTGGCCAAAATGGAACTTTTTAGCCAAAAAGCAAAAGGCTCTGTGTAGTGGAAAACTACCACGTCACATGACCTTCCTCACGGTCAGCATCTTGCTCTGGAGTTGTTTCTCTTCAGCAGGGCCAGGGAAGATGCTCAGAGTTAATGGGACGAAGGATGGAGCCAAATACAGGGCGATCTTGGAGGATGTTGCCGTCTGCAAAACGCCAAATTTAAACAACATATAAAAAAAACAATTAACAAAATCAGACATAGCATTTACATGTTTCATCATATAAGAAATAACCCACAAGCTCTGCACTTATGTATTTAAACTATCTGATCTTATCCCACCCAAATGAATGCATTACAAGTTGGACTTTGACCAACAAAACTTAAATCAGTTGAAACAATCTATAAAAAAAAAGCACATAAAGTAACAATTATCACCGCTGTGAATCCTTAAAATGCAAATGATTAAACTTTCTGATTTACTGAATGTTTTATCATGTTGTCCCTTTACAAATAAGATGTATACAAAGATTTGAGACAGAGGCGGAGCTTCACCTTCAGCATGAAACGAGCCTAAACATAAAACCAGAGCTACGATGGAATGATTTAAAACTAAATATATTCATGTGTTAGAACGGCCCAGTCAAAGGCCAGACCTAAATACAATCCCCAATCTGTGGCAAGATCTGAAAACTACTGTTCCCAAATGTGACTGAACTTGAGCTGTTTTGCAAAGAACAATGTACAAATATGTCAGTGTGTGGATGAGCAGAGCTGTAGAGACAAACCCTAAGATACTTGCAGCTGTAACTGCAGAGAAAGGCGGTTCCACAAAGTATTGAATCAGGGCCTGAATACTTTTGCAGGCTGCATTTTTCAGCTATTCTTTTTGTCTTGTTTTTATGTGGAAATCCTTCCAGGTCACAATTATGTGCCACTTTGTGTTGTGTCTTTCACAATAGAAGCATATACATTTTATTTCATTTTGCGGTTGTGACGTGACAAAATGTGAAAAAGTTGCAGGGGTATGAATACTTTTTCAAGCCACCTCATCTCCTCTCTTATTGTTGTTATACAAGTGGTGAAAAGTTAAAACCTAAATACCTCAGAACTACCCTGAACGCAGGCTAAAAATGACACACATATTTGACATATAAGATAAATAAGTTAAACATTCCAGGCAAAGCAATAACTGGGAGAACAGCAGGTTGCAGACCCTCCTCCAGAAAAGTGCACCATAAACAAGACACAGATTGAATGACTTGTTTTAATGCTAATATACCCGAGTTTGCCACCATTTTAAAGCTGCGTTGCTCTTGCAGACTAAACTCCCAGAACATGTGCTGGAGAACCTACACCTGCTCTCCCGCATCTGCACCATAGACTACCCCATGTCGGACAACCCCAAGCGGGCCATCCTGTACAGACGCAGCAGCAGCAGGGCGGAGGCAGGCCCCTGTCAGGTGAAGGAGGCAGGGTGGAGTGTGGACGTGCCCCTGCTCCAGCCGCCCACAGACGAGTACCCCTCAGTGCTGGTGGTGGACACTGCTCACACTAACGCTGTCATACTCAGGTAAACCACAGAGAGGGGACATATTATTAATCAAAATCAATCAATGAGCTTTTTACCTCAGTACAACAGTGTTTCCTCATCATTACTTTGATCAAAGTTGTATTTTGACTTAGTCCTGCATGTTTGAGTTAATCCAGGATAGAGGTTATGCTGATGACATCACAACATCTTGACAGTGAGTTTCAAAAACAGTTTGAGAAAAGCAGAAAAACAACAGGAATACTGCAGCGACACTGATACTGATCATACGTCATAAGGCGCTGGTACAGCTGGCAGCCCGGTGTAAACGCTCTCTCTTCTTTCTCACACTTATTGCGCTTTATCTCCTATATTTTGTAAATATAATTGGTATATTTTTTCTATTTTACTGTACGATAGGGACACGCGCTGGAATAGTTTTTTAATTCAACTGTTTTTGACTTTTTTCGGCTGGATTTGAGCGTTTTTCGTTGCGTTCGTTGTGTTGTTGTGACGTGAGCTAGCTCCGAGCGAGCCCACCAGCCCCCCCGCGCCCTCCGGCCGCGCTAAAGTACGGCGCGTCGTCGGTACACGTTTATATACACGTTTATATGAAAGAGGAACTTCACGAACGATCGGGACACGCACTGGAATCGCTTTAAATTAACTTGTTTTGACTTTATTCGGCTGGATTGAGTGTTTTCGTCGTGTCGTTGCGATGTGTCTTGGCTCTGAGTCCCCCGGCTCCGGCCCCGCCCCCCGCCCGGCGCCGTACCGCGTTTACACAAAGGAGGACAGTCGTCTTACCCGGAGATCGTCACGTTATCCCGGCGGACATCCTAAGGAAAACGCACCGAGGCAGACGGGCTGGACGTAAACTCCGAGAGAAGAGAGGGACAAACAGGAAGTCGGTTCCCGCCGTAGTCATGGGTAACGTGAGGTCCCTTCAAAAATAAAATGACGGAAATAGCGAGCCTCATGCGGTCCCAGAGGATTTATAGGGACAGCAGCGTCTTGATTTTCACAGAGACCTGGTTAACAGCAGAAATGCCAGACTCTATTGTAGGTTTGGACAATTTTCCATCTGCTGCGGGGGGACAGAACGAGAGAATGCTTGAAGAAAAGAGGTGGAGGTCTGGCGGTGTATGTGAACACGAGCTGGTGCAAACCCGAACACTGCACAGTGAGGGAGCAGCTATGTAACAAGGATATTGAACTATTGGCTATTGGCATGAGGCCATATTATCTGCCCCGGGAGTTCTCACATGTGATTTTGATCGCAGTCTATGTGGCCCCGTCTGCCAATGCTGAAGATGCTTGTGAAGCACTGCTCTCCTGCACTTGTAGGCTGCAAACACAGCATCCACAGGCTCTCTTCCTCATCTCTGGTGACTTTAACCACGCTTCTCCCTCTTCTGTTCTACCAACATACACCCAGTATGTTACCTGCCCCACCAGAGAGAATAGAACATTGGACTTGTTTTTTGCCAACACCAAGGAGGCTTATTCTTCTTCCCCCCTCCCTCCCCTGGGCAGCTCGGACCACAACCTTGTACATCTGAGGCCTGTGTATGAACCCATCGTGCGCAGGCAGCCTGTGGTGTCCCGTGAGGTGAGGATGTGGTCTGCTGAGAGC
The DNA here is from genome assembly GCF_026437365.1 of Eucyclogobius newberryi. Taxonomy (NCBI): domain Eukaryota; kingdom Metazoa; phylum Chordata; class Actinopteri; order Gobiiformes; family Gobiidae; genus Eucyclogobius; species Eucyclogobius newberryi. Next base: position 4,114,251 of record NW_027315857.1, read on the forward strand.
GAGGAGGCTCTGAGGGACTGCTTCAGCACCACTGTCTGGACTGAGCTTTATGACCCACATGGGGAGGACATCAACACCATCACAGAGTGCATCACGGACTACATCAACTTCTGTTTTGAGAACATTGTTCCCTCCCGGACGGTACGGTGTTTTCCAAACAACAAGCCATGGATTAACCGTGAACTGAAGGCTCTGCTGAAGGAGAAGAAGAGAGCCTTCAGGTCAGGGAACAAGGAGGAGCTGAGGACTGTGCAGAAGGAGCTGAGGAGGAAGATCAGGCAGGCTGAGGCCGGCTACAAGAGGAGGATGGAGGAGCAGCTGCAGCAAAAGAACATTCAGGGAGTGTGGAGGAGCCTGAAAACCATCTCGGGCTTCAAAATCCCCCCTGCCCAGACAGAGGGGGATCTACAGTGGGTGAATGATTTAAATGCTCACTTCTTGAGGTTTGATCGGTCACCCGCCCCTCCCCCTGCACAGCTGCATGCTCCCTCTTCCACAGCTGGACAATGCCCTGCATCTGTTCCTCTTCGCTTATCTGCCCCGGACCATCAGCTCCCCACTTCGCCTGGACTCACCCATCCCCCCAGCACACGGTCCCCCTGCCAACCACTGACTGTCACAGCAGCACAGGTGAGGAGTGAGCTGAAGAGGATTAAAGTGAGGAAGGCAGCAGGACCTGATGGCATCAGCCCCAGGCTCCTTAAGTCCTGCGCAGATGAACTGTGTGGAGTTATGGAGCATGTCTTCAACATGAGCCTGAAGCTGAGGGTGGTACCACAGGTCTGGAAGACCTCCTGTCTGGTACCTGTGCCTAAGACACCGCGCCCCAAAGACCTCAACAGCTTCAGGCCAGTGGCTCTCACGTCCCACCTGATGAAGACACTGGAGCGGCTAGTCCTGGACCACCTCCGCTCCACAGTGAGCTCAGCCAGCGACCCGCTGCAGTTTGCATATCGGTCTGGCATCGGAGTGGAGGACGCCGTCATCTCCCTGCTGCACCGCTCTCTCTCTCACCTGGAAAAGCCTGGCAGCTCTGTGAGGATTCTGTTCTTCGATCTTTCCAGCGCCTTCAACACCATCCAGCCGTTGCTCCTGAGGGACAAGCTGGAGACGGCTGGTGTGGAGTATGACCTGGCAGAGTGGATCCTGGACTACCTTACAGACCGACCCCAGTTTGTGAGAGCCCGGAACTGTGTGTCTGACACTCGGACCTGCAGTGTGGGGGCGCCCCAGGGCACTGTCCTCGTGCCCTTTCTCTTCACCCTTTACACTGCAGACTTCAGACATGACACGGACAGCTGTGTCCTGCAGAAGTTCTCTGACGACTCTGCCATCATCGGACTCATCACGGACGACGATGACACGGAGTACAGAGGACTGGCGCAGGACTTTGTGGACTGGTGTCAGCGGAACCACCTCTTCATCAACGCGGGGAAGACCAAGGAGATGGTGGTGGATATCCGCAGACGCCACCCCACTGCCCCCTCACCAGTGAACATCCAGGGACGGGACATTGAGAGAGTGGACTTATACAAGTACCTGGGTGTTCATCTGAACCACAAACTGGACTGGACTCATAACACAGACGCACTGTACAGGAAGAGCCAGAGTCGGCTCTACCTCCTGAGGAGACTCAGGTCTTTTGGAGTGACAGGGCCACTCCTGAAGACCTTCTACGACTCTGTGGTGGCAACAGCCCTCCTGTATGGTGTGGCCTGCTGGAGCAGCAGCATCACAGAGAGGGAGAGGAGGAAGCTGGACAGAGTCATCAAGAAGTCCAGCTCCGTCCTGGGCTGTGCTCTGGACTCGGTGCAGGAGGTGGGGGACAGGAGGGTCCTGGCTAGATTCACATCTATGCTGGACCATGAGTGTCACCCCCTGCAGGACACTCTCTCCGCTCTGGAGAGCAGCTTCAGTGAGAGACTGATCCACCCTCGATGTGTGAAGGAAAGGTTCTGTAGGTCTTTCCTTCCTGCTGCTGTCAGACTTTATAACAAAAACTGTTAGTACTGAACACTCGCAATACTGACCTAACCATGTGCAATTCTGTCATATGTGCAATTGCTGTTGGAATTCATGTGCAATTCATGTGCAATTACTATGAAATTCATGTGCAATCTATGTGCTGTCGTGACACATATTCATGTGCAATTACTGTCGTGATCACATGCAATGGTATTTATGTATTTATTTATTCATTTGTCTATGGGAGTTTTTATTTATTTATAGGAGATCTTCTACTGAAAGTGTTTTTCAGACTTCCTATAAGTGATCTGTTCTTCTGTATCTACCTCTGTATCTACCTGCGTTGCACCAATGAAATTTCCCCATGTGGGACAATAAAGGAATATCTTATCTTATCTTATCTTATACAGACTGTGGAATCACATACAGTGGAACTGATTACCCTTTTCTCGCTTTTTTAAGTCCGTATGTCGAGGAAAATAATTGTTGGTTAAACTGATGTGTTAACTCTCCAACTGCTGTTAGTCTTTGTCAATAAATGAAGCCACAATATTAACAATACATCTTCAAAAAACATAACATTAATCAGATTAAACATTAGCGACCTTCACCTGGCTTGTAAAGCATTAGGATCGTGGGCCCAAAATCTGCAACATCAAGACATCTAATTTAATTTCTACCTTCCAAGATCATCAAAAATAAGAACAATTTATTTATTTTTTTAAAGATATACTACAACGTTGTACCTACAATCCTACTCTGAGTAAGCCCTTAATCTATTGTCAGGAGGATCTGCCCGATGGGCAGGGTTTACTCAGAGTGGGATAAGTATCCAAGTACTCAGACTAGATCAGCTGATTGAGAATGACTCAAGAGTCTTAAACACAAACTAAATCAATGCAGAAATATATTTGTGACTTAATTAGTGAGACTTGATTCACTACTAGCCTGGTTAGTTGTAGAAATCACTTCTCCCGTGAGTCTGGAGCTTTGTAAATCTGGTCAAATGCTCTATTTTTCTTTTGCCCTTGAATATTTGTACATCCAGGTGTGGAACAATAATAGACAATTTCTGAAACTATGATGTCGTTTGTTAATTATGGTGCATGTGGTGACAACTTCTTAATCTCTATTTCAGGGGTCTCAAACTCAGTTTGGGCTGCGAGACAAATTTTGGCGCTCAGGTTGGGCGTAACGTAAAAAATAAAAGCAATTAAAACTATAAACCATATTCATGCATCAGCAGCAGGAACAGGACTGGAAATAAGAGGGTTACAGCTTTATTTTTATGTACAACATATTGAGCAGCTTGAGAGTTCCCTTTGATAAAGTACTGTACAAAATTTAATGAACGAATGGGACGCTTTAAGCGTAAGGTGTTTTAATATGTTGAGCGGGCCGGATTAAAACATCTGGGCGGCCGGATGTTTGACACTCCTGCTGCGTCCGTCCTGCTCCTCAGATACATCGGTGAGGTTTACTCGCAGGCCCAGGAGGCAATGGAGGATGAGATGAGGCGATTCTACAGCACAAACCTAAGCAATCCCATGTCTCCAGCCCCATCTCCACACGTGGGCCAGCTGGTGGCTGTGAGGGCCGAGGAAGAGGACGAGATCCTCAGGGCGAAGGTCGCTGAGCTTCTGCCCGATAAGGTCAAGGTGGGTAGATCCATGAACAGACTAACAACGCTTAAAAGACACTAGGGCTGGCTGATAAAACAATATTACTGTGGCGTTAAAATATGTGTGAAAGAGCAGCCGTGCAGATGAGTGTCTTATGTAGGGTTTATTGGATCAAATTGTTAAGGGAGCACTGAGCACAGGGGGTGAAGACTGCATCCCTCTTCGCCTCGCATTTGTCTTCCTTTGATTTTGGGACCACCGCACTGCACTTTTCTCCTTCCTCTCAATTCTAGTAAAACTTGTCACATTAGACTACAACAGATCTGACAGATCTGATAATCCCCAGGCCCTAAACACACTGCACCCCACAGCGTTTACGTGCATAAGCTCACGAAGCCGCCGCCAACAGCAGCTCCAACAGCAGCTCCAATAGAACGTCTGCGCTGGAGCCGAGCGTCTACACGTGGCACTTGCTCAGTGTATTTTTTTTAAGTTGAATATTTTTTGTTGGCCTGCTTTATTCATAAGTCTACTGGGAAAGGAACTAGTTAAAGATGGGCTGCAAGTGGAATATCACAAAGTCTGGATGGTTACTTTTAACCAAAAAATGTATGCGTTCATTCCCCCAAACCCGATAACGCACCATAGTAACCGCCTTGGTAACCGAATGCTTCGACTGCGGTCGCAAAATCAGTGACGTAACACTGGGAGATTGCAGTAGCCGGAAGTATACTGTTCTCGTCTGACATATGCTATACCAGGGGCCCAATACGTCGATCGCTCAAACAATTTATACATTTTCATATGGGGCGTGATATGAAGGTTGACGCCTCCATTCGCTGTTCCATCGCACAGAGATGTCCTTGGGTCTGCAGCTTTCTCCTTATCTAGGAATGTGGTCTGTGTGAGGCCAGTTTCAGCACAACTTAGAGTGACTAAAATGAATACAAAAGGAATTCCCCTATTATATCAAAGTACAGTTTTAATACAATTAAGTAAAGTTAATATTTGGTATTCCCTTCAAAGTAGATCTTCGGGCTTTGTCGAATATCAAAGTTGCTTGTGAGCCAAAAATGTGAGGGCACCCCTGTTCTAAACCGAGCAAAATCTTGTGTTTTATATGACGAGTCTTGCTGTTATCTGCAATGACACGCAGATGTGTAGCAATGCACTGCTCTCAAGAGGGAAGTGTGGCCCAAACGGAAGGGTCGAGGACGTCTTTGGACACCATTTGTCCGTACCAAGTGACGTGCCGTCAAAGACAGGGTAATCACCCTTTTGCGACACAGGAAATGTACTGTCTGGGCTCCAGAATGGTGATGACGCCTTTTCGCTAACCGCAAGTTATCAAGAGAATGTTTTGGAATCCCAAATCGGCGATGTGTGGGAAGTCTGGTCCAGTGCTATGCTACCGACATTTAACGGAAGACAGTTTCCTATACCTCGTGAAATATCGACTTGGATATTCGAAAAAGTGAGTTGCAAGATATTTTCACAGCAAGGCAGTTGTCTGTGCTTTTGTAGCCGCCGTATGCGGCTGTCTGACTGACGCCGTATGCATAATGGCGTGTTGTTGTTATTGATGGCGAGAGTGCTCACTTTATGCATATTACTGGTTGTAATAATTATACCAGGAAGTTGAATGGATTTAAAATTAAATTGAATCGAGCCACCAGCACGTTCTCGACTCCTGTTTTCAGGTCAGTTTGACTAGTAATTTGCATTTTTTAACTAGTACAGTCGTATTTCACATAATTTAATGGGAAATATTCCAGTTTAACACGCACCATTCAGAAAGTCTGTCGATGTCCAGTCGCCATCTTATTCTCGTCTCCTCATCATCATTCTCATCTGCTCCATTTTCATCGTCTGACTCAAATATATGAGGCAGCAGTTGCTGGACCTGTTCTTCAACTGGATGCTGTTCGTCATCCGTTGAAATCCTCTCACTTGACGAGGATTCACTCGTATTTTGGTCGCTATCGCTGTCCACTTCAGTGTAAATATCCTCCGTGTTGGCCAGACAATGTCCCGGAGTGACGTCACATTTCCGGGTTATGTGAAGGCAAAAAGACGGCAGCAGCAAAAGAGCGTAATTCTTTTTAAAAAAAATGTTATCAATAGTATCTGAATATATTAAGACTTGGATACTAACAGCCAACGTCAACTTGAAAGCACTTACAATTAACTTTGCAGCCCATCTTTAACTAATTTGGCCCCCAAAAAAAGAATTAGTGATGCCTTATGTCAATTACACAGGAAGAGCCACAAACCTGACTGTATTGTATATAAAAAATGCTTAATCTGCAATTGTTTGGTTTAGTCCAAGTAACAAAGGAGGATTAGATTCAGTTTAGAGTCGCTTTAGAGTCACTTTGACCTAAATTGCCATATAAATAATTGTAGTTCTGACAATATGAAAATAGGGATATTGCCCAGCCCTAAACACACACATTATACAGATGACACCCTTTGAGCTTTTAAACATGTTTTAACATTGTTCCCTCATCAAAAACATAGCTTTAGTTTTATGCACACTCTATGCTCCTTCTCTGAACCTCACAAAAACATTCACTTTACAATTGCACGCATGTGTGACTTTGCCAAAGGTAGAGACCTGGAGGTCTCCTGTGCTGGTTTAAGTCCATAAATATCACAGACTCGTTCTAAGCATTACTAACTAATCTCATTCATTACAACTGTATGCCATTCTGATGAGGGATCAACTCACAGATGTAAAATAACGTGTGCTTTCAGTCCGAACAGTATTTTAAGTTCTAAAACACAAGATGCCAAAGAAAATTGACAAGCATGTTTAAAGGACAATAAGACACAAATAATGCATAATATTTCACCCTGGAGAGACCCAGACAACACAGAAAGGACTGTTTAGCAAGCTTTATTACGTGGGTTATTTGGCGCTCAGACCCCGGCGGAAGACATTGCGATCATGGGCACTCCATGATCTATTTGTATTAGATGTCTCCCCCCAGGATCTGGAGACTGGTGGTGGTAGATATGGAGAGAGGGTAGATGATTAGGATGAGAGGGATGCAGAGGAGGAGGAGGGGAGATGGTGGGTCGCAGTACGGTCTGAAGCGGCCGAGCCAACTGAGTGAGGGTTAATATCGGACCGGCTGTGCGCTGATTGGGAGCAGAGGTGCGACGTGCCGCGGGGAGGAGTAACTTGGGTGCGTTGATTGAAGATGGGGAGCAGGTGCAAGGGGCGATGTCCTGTCCCTGGCCAGGAAAAACTACAAAAACCTCCATGGAGAAAAAGTAGAAACCTGGAGGAGTTCCGCGGTGAAGGAGAGATCTGAACTCCCACAGACGGACAGGCCGGACTGGGTGCGTTGGTTGAGGTGTGGAGCAAGTGGCCTTGAAGTAGATGGGTGGAGTTAGGTCTTCCAGGCTGAATTTACGCATGCTTCATATGTCTTTTAAATTATGAATAATCTTGTGTAATTGATCTATATTTTTTAGGTGTACTATGTGGATCATGGCTTTACAGAAGTCATCAGTAAAAGCAACGTTTTTGACCTGAATGAGAAGTTTTTCAAATTACCTTTCCAAGCCACAGAGTGCAGACTGGCAGGTGAGTGTGAGCGCCTGTGACACGCCCGCATGAGTGAAACCTGTCCTCACTGTCCCATGTGTCAGGCCTGGAGCCGTTCTGTGAGCACCCGACCGTGCTGAAGACGCTGGAGAGCATGGCCAATGGGAAGATCCTGCTCGCAGAGATCGTACAGCGAGGCGAGCGCCCCCTGGTGGTGCTGTATGACACGTCTCAGGACGATGACGTCAACATCAACGCTGCTTGCGCACGAGCACTGCAGGACCTCAGTCTGGCCAGCCCCCTGCAGGTGACCCTGAACCACTCTCTGACCACTCTCTGACCACACTCTGACATACTCTGACCACACTCTGACATACACTCTGACATACACTCTGACATACACTCTGACCAACACTCTGACCAACACTCTGACCACACTCTGACATACACTCTGACCACACTCTGACATACACTCTGACCTACACTCTGACCTACACTCTGACCACACTCTGACCACACTCTGACCTACACTCTGACCTACACTCTGACCTACACTCTGACCACACTCTGACCCTCTCTCTGACCACTCTCTGGCCCACTCTCTCCAGTATGCACCATGTGTGCAGCTTCATCTCTGACTCTGTGGCGCCCCCTGCAGGTGAATAGTGTGCACATGAACGTAGCAGTGAGCAGTGTGTGTTCTGATGGGAGCCTGTACTGTCAGCTGCCCTCCAGGGGCCTCTACAAACTCCGGAGTCTCCTGGACACTATCGAGATGTACTTCCAGTCCCAGGTGAGCACCACACACCACAATCTTAAGACGTCACATAGGACATATACAACTTAGGCCAAGAAGAAAAAATGGTGTGTTTCCTGTAACCTGACCGAGCTGGACATTTTATCGCATATTTACTGGCCGAACGTTTCGAGAAGATAAAGGACACTTCCACTCACCACATAACTGGGGCTGCAACACAATGTTTGCAATAAACTAGACAGCTATTTTTTTTTTTTTTAATTGACTTTTCAAATAATTATTTCTATTGTTTAGGCCGCGGTTATTTTATTACTTGGTTTACGGATCCGCCGCACTTAGATTATTGATTTTTAATTTCTAAAATAAATGATTATCAATTTTTTTATAAAGTACCGCCGACAACGCAAAATAGCATTAAATGAAATATAAAAAGCGGTATTAAGTCAAAAGATAAGAGCGGGTGAAGCAATTTTTCGCCAAAATCCTTATTTTGGAAAGCATTGTACTGACGCTATACACGTATGCGCGATGCGTCATGGGTATTTAAAAAGGCAACACTACAGTGGCCAGCGCTCAGAGCGCTCAGCGCTCTAACCGTACTTTCTGGAGGCCATATTGTCTTGAAAAAATATGCAAGTGGTGATGGGGATGATACAATTGGAGATATATTAAACAGACACCTGCCCGACAAAATATGTGACCGCGATGTCATGGAAATCACCAGCAGCAGCATCGATGAAGCGTCTGGACTCCTCCAAAGTGATGAAGCCTCTGGACTCCTCCAAAGTGATGAAGCCTCTGGACTCCAAAGTGGACGCTGTTGACATGTCAACTCCGCTGTTCGTACTCAGAGACTTCGGTGCCAAATTCATCAAATGTGTTCTTTGACATTTATATTTTTCCTGCCTGTCGCCATCCCTCCTCTGTCTCTCCCGCGCCTCCGTCCCTCCTCTGTCTCTCTGGCGCCTCCGTCCCTCCTCTGTCTCTCCGGCGCCTCCGTCCCTCCTCTGTCTCTCCCGCGCCTCCGTCCCTCCTCTGTCTCTCCGGCGCCTCCGTCCCTCCTCTGTCTCTCCCGCGCCTCCGTCCCTCCTCTGTCTCTCCCGTGCCTCCATCCCTCTGTCTCTCTCGTGCCTCTGTCCCTCCTCTGTCTCTCTTGTGCCTCCGTCCCTCCTCTGTCTCTCTCGTGCCTCCGTCCCTCCTCTGTCTCTCTCGTGCCTCTGTCCCTTCTCTGTCTCTCCAGCGCCTCCATCCCTCCTCTGTCTCTCCCGCGCCTCCGTCCCTCCTCTGTCTCTCCCGCGCCTCCGTCCCTCCTCTGTCTCTCCCGCGCCTCCGTCCCTCCTCTGTCTCTCCCGCGCCTCCGTCCCTCCTCTGTCTCTCCCGTGCCTCCGTCCCTCCTCTGTCTCTCTCGTGCCTCTGTCCCTCCTCTGTCTCTCTCGTGCCTCCGTCCCTCCTCTGTCTCTCCCGCGCCTCCGTCCCTCCTCTGTCTCTCCCGCGCCTCTGTCCCTCCTCTGTCTCTCCCTCGCCTCTGTCCCTCCTCTGTCTCTCCCGCGGCTCCGTCCCTCCTCTGTCTCTCCCTCGCCTCTGTCCCTCCTCTGTCTCTCCCGCACTTCCGTCCCTCCTCTGTCTCTCCCGCGCTTCCGTACCTCCTCTGTCCTTCCATGCGTACTTCTGTCCTGGTTCCCTTACCACTCGTCACCTCCCTAAACTTGCTCTACTACTGACGGCTAATTTGGTGACATAAAGCATATCTGAAGGACATGAGAGAATGCATGTGTGCTTTCTTTCAGCTTTGATCCCATAAGCTTTCCATGTTAAATGTAAAACATAAGAGTACATGCCAGCACCGTGCAGACACACACCGTGTGTGTGACGGTTAGGGATCATCTCAAAATGGTTTGAAGCTGAAAAGACTTAATATTTTTCATCTTGGGGGGGGTTGAACCTACATTTCGTCTTTTTGTTGCTTTGAAGCTTCAATACATCGTTGTGGCAGTAATTGTTTTGAAATGCTAAAAAACTGCAACGAGCATTAGGCCAACATTAGGCGGCGAGTGCGTGCGCGGAGTATGCGGGTGCGTGCGAGGAGCGGGTACGTGCGCGGGTGCTACGGGGAGCGCACGGGGGCGCACGGGGGAGCACGGCGCGCCGTGGCCCGCGCAAGGGGCGGGGCCTTCGCCAACGCGGCTGGTGCAGAAAAGTTGTAAAAGCTTTTTTGCTGCAAGACGCGGCGCAGAAAATTATCAAGAGATTATGCTCTAGTAACGTGCTACACACTGCCCGGAAGAAGAAAACAAAACAAACCCGCATGAGGTTTCGGCCAATCACAGAAGACGTGAGATTCTCACTGAGACAAAAGCACATGTCCTGCTTCTGTCATTCTGACATGTCTAAGGTCTAAACGCAGGCAACTGACAGGTTTTGACAAGAAACATTAGTTTCTCACTCTCTCATCCTCTTGAGACTATCTCAATGTGGTCATCTCACAGTTTCGGTTGAATGGGATGTGTCGTAGGGCCCCTAGGGCCCGTGGACCGTGTGGATTGAGTAAACAAACATGCGCGACAGGTGACATTATTTGGAGAGTTCATAACTTCTAAATATAAACTTACCAAAGGGTTAGGGTTTTCAGGGATGTTCACTAGAGGTGAGCAGGGTCTATCAAGCTACTATCGTTTTATCAATGCGTAAAATTGTATGTGAAGCCAGACAAAGTCTTTAGATCATAGCTGTGTCTTCTTTGAATAGAACTTTTCTCCTGAGCTTGTGCCCTCAAACATAAGGTCTCAGAGGCGCATTATCACTGCACATACAGCTATTTTTTCTGCTATGTTTGATCCTCACTTGTTTATGAATTGTTTTGATGTGGACAGCTTTATTCATTCCTTTAGCAGCCACTGTTTATCCATTTAGATTAGGTGGCACCTGAAAAATTCAACTTGTCAACGCAGAAAAAACCTTGTCCTTTGACTAATTAAATTATCCTAAATCTAAAGAGACTATGTCGGAAAACTGAGCATCTGTGGAAAACCTCCAATCCTGAGGTTCATAGGTCACACCTCAGAGATCTTGTATCATCTTACGATGACATGATGAAAATTGTATGTCCTACAGCTGCAGTTTCTCCTGTTTCCTGCAAAGCTGATAACAATGAATTCCTCAGGTTCTTCGCCGATAAGATTAAGATTATCAAAGACCAAATCCCTCCCCTTTTGTGTGATAGCCCTGTTGCTGTGGAGACTGTCTCTCTGAAGAACATCTCAGCTCTGGTGACCAAGATGAAACCCTCCTCTTGTACATCTGATGCCCTTCCCTGCAGGCTCTTCTTTAAAGTGTTTGATGTAATTGGCCCCTGGGTTACTCTTCCAACCGGTGTGTTTCCTGGTCCATTTAAACATGCCACAGTAGAGCCAATACTCAAAAAGACACACTTGGACCCGACAGACCAAAAAAGTTTCAGATGTATTTCAAACCTCTCTTTCATGTCCAAGATCCTAGAGAAGGTGGGCTCTGAACAATTGTCAGACTTCCTTGTACAGTCTAACATTCACAGCACTTTTCAATCTGGTTTCCACAAACATGGTTCAATGGAAACCGCATTGCTAAAAGTCTCCAGTAACATTATGATGTCTGCTGATTCTGGAAAATGCACTGTTCTAGTTCTGCTGGATCTGTCTGCAGCCTTTGACACCGTCGACCATCATATCCTGTTGAACAGGCTGAGGGACCTGATTGGACTATCGGGGTCAGTTCTTCATTGGTTTCCCTCATATTTATCTGGTCAGAGTTTCAGTGTTGCTGCAGACCAAATAATGTCTGAGTCAGCTGATTTGTTGTGTGGAGTTCCTCAGGGCTTTTGGGTCCCGTCTTATTTTTGCTTTATATAATCCCCCTGGGAAAAATCAAGAGTTTAGTGATGTCTCCTACCACCTGTTCGCTGATGATATTCAGCTATATTGGTCTTTTAAGCCTTCTTTTTAGTGTTAATAAAACTATGGCTGAGTAAACTCTCTGCAGCTAAATGCAGACAAAACAGAAACACTGATTATTGCCCCTGATGATGCCATTCCAGAGATAAACCAGTATTTGGGTGATCTAGGCCAGACTGCTAAACCAAGTCTTAGAAACTTTGACAAAGACAGGTCTTTAGAGCACCACTCAAAGCAGTTGACTAGAAACTGTTTAATTTGAGGAAAATCTCTAAACTCAGGAAAATGGTGTCTGAAGGCTTTTGTCTCTTCAGGTTTAGACTATTGCAACAGTTTGTTTTCCTGCTTAAACAAGAAGGAACTCTCTCGTCTGCAGCTGGTCCAGAACTCTGCAGCGAGGATCTTGACCCGCACAAATAGAAGGGCCCACATTTCACTAATTCTAAAGCCTTTCACTGGGTTTAAATTTTGGCCCTGACTTTCAGAGCTTTGCATGTTCAGGTCCCTCTGTACATCAGCGGTCGGATCACACCGTACACTCCCCCTCGCTCACTGAAGTCTTGGGATCAGAAACTGCTGTTGGTTCCTCGCACTCGTTTTCGGACCAGAGGAGACAGATCCTTCCAGGCTGTTGCGTCCAGACTCTGGAATGATCTTCCGCTCTCCCTACGGTCACTGGATTCAGTTGTTGCTTTTAAGGTTCAGTTCAAAACCTTTTTATTCAATCAGGCCTTTTAATTACAGTTGCTTTAGGGTCTGATTTGACTGTATATTGTTGTATGTCAGGCATGTCAAAAGTCCGGCCCGCGGGCCAATTGCGGCCCGTGGTCAATTTTCATCAGGCCCGCAGCCTCTGTCATAAAATCTATAATATGTGGCCCGCCGCGCCACCACTGTTGACCAGCGCATAAAATGCACACCTACAAAAGCTATTTTATATGTATCCACTAGAGGGCAGCAGCACTCGGTTGAACTCTGGCTGCGTGACACCTGTGTGATCCTTCCGGACAATTTCAGAGATGGTGACCGCAAATAAAACAAAGGAAAGTTGACACTGAGCGTCGGCTCTTCCAAGACAAGTGGAAATTGGACTATTTTTTCACTGAAATACGAAACAACTGTCTGCCTAATCTGCCAAGAGACTGTGTCTGTGTTTAAGGAATACAATACACTACAAGAGACACTATCAGACGAAACATGCGGACATGTATGACAAGCGAACGGCGAACAATTGAAGCAACTGGAAGCTGGTTTAACGTCACAGCAGCGATTTTTCACAAGAGCCCGAGAGTCAAGTCATGAAAATGCCACAAAGGCGAGCTACGAGGTGGCAACGCTGATCGCTAAGCACAGCAAACCCTTTACCGAGGGTGAATTTATCAAAGACTGTGTGATGACAATGGTAGAAAAACTCTGTCCTGAGAAGAAGCAAGAGTTTGCCAATGTTTGCCTGGCTCGTAACACTGTGGCACAGAGAATTGTAGATGTGTCATCAGATATTAAGAGACAGTTGGGGGCCAGAGGAAAGGAGTTTGACTTTTTTTCTTTAGCTTGTGACGAAAGCACGGACGCATCTGACACCGCTCAATTACTTATTTTTTTGAGATGAGTGGACAGCGACATGAATGTGACTGAAGAGCTACTTGATCTGCATAGCCTTAAAAACCAAACAAGAGGAACAAATTTATTCGTTTCTGTTTGCTCGCCCGTAGATGACATGAAACTCCCGTGGAATAAAGTTTCTAGGATTATTACGGACGGCGCACCTGCCATGGCTGGCGAACGGAGTGGATTATCAACCCGTATCTGCGAAAAAGTCGTCGAACACGAGGTAAAGCTATAAAACTTCATTGCATTATTCACCAGGAAGTTCTGTGTGCCAAACATCTCAAATATGATCATGTTATGAAACCGGTAATAAAGGCTATTAATTATATTCGCTCCAAAGCCCTGTGCCACCGTCAGTTTCAACAGTTTCTAATAGACATCCAGGCTGAATATGGAGATGTTGTCTATCACAACGACATGAGATGGCTCAGTCGGGGCTCTGCACTGCAGCGCTTCTACTCTCTTAGGCAGGAAATCGGAGAGTTCATGGCAAAAAAGGGACAATCAATCACAGAACTAAGTGACCCAGTTTGGCTGGCTGATTTGGGTTTTTTAGTTGACACAACAAAGCACCTGAACGTGCTGAACACTAGCCTTCAGGGGCCAAATGCAGTGATAAGCCAACTGCATTCACACATCCAAACCTTTCGAACCAAGCTGAAACTTTTCCAAAGGCACCTGTCACAACCACAGCCCAATGCCACACACTTCCCGGCGCTGCAGGGAATCATGACCAGCTTTCCACAGAGCAATATCAACGCACAAACAAGGAGGTATGCAGCAGACATCTCATCTCTGGCTGAGGAGTTCCAACAACGCTTTCGGGATTTTGTAGCTATTGAGAAGGAGATCACGATGTTTTCCTCTCCTTTCTCCGTGGCCCTTGATACTGCTCCTGACCACCTGCAACTGGAGCTCATTGAGCTGCAGTGTGACGCCGAGTGCCGCAGTCGACACCAACAGCTCTCTCTTGCGGACTTTTGCCGCCAGCTGGATGAAGGCAGGTTCCAAGAGATTCGAACATTTGCTAAGAAAATGCTGAGCTTGTTCGGCTCGACATATTTGTGTGAGCAGACCTTTTTGGTTATGAACTTTAACAAGAGCCGTGTGAGGACACTAACTGACTCTCACCTGCGTGACATCTTGCGCATCAAAACCACTGCCTTTGAGCCTGACCTGACCTATGTACTGCAGTCCAGATCTCAGTATCACCCTTCACATTAGTGCAGGAAAGTCTTCTGTCATCTGAGACGACTACATTCTAAAATCTCAGTGAATACATTTTGTTTTGTGTCAAAACTACAGTTATAAATATATATGCACTGAGACTTGTGGTCAATGTTTGCACATCGGAATAAGATAAGCTATTTCTGTTTTTGACTTTAAAAGTTCCAATAATTTGTCATGTTTCAAATGAACCTAAGAATGTTTAAGCTTCTTAAAATATAAATAAAAAGGCAAATATGAAATGAGCGACTTGGTAAAATTTGTTTAGATTTATTTGTGTTCCATGTGAGGAATGTCAGGCTGAATGGTCGGCCCTCACACACTTTCACCTCGCCAAATCTGGCCCTCTTTGCAAAAAGTTTGGACACCCCTGTTGTATGTGTATCATCTGTCATCTATCATGTATTTTATTATTTTATTCTGTGTTTTTGTGAAGCACTTTTTGACTTTGAAACTCAGACATGGAATATTCTTTTGGACATTTTGTAATAATGCTGCTGTTTTTACATTTTGCTGTTAGAAAACTTCAGGTATGGCCATCAACATGATGGGGGCGGGTCCGACAGCTTGAGAGGGGCGGGCTGTTAGTTGTGTTTGGTCAATAGTACAATTTAAAATTCCCAAAATATAAAATGATGCTACTTAAGTGATATTAACTCACAACAGCATGACATGTCTTTAAACAATCTCAATTAAGCATCACTGCTCCGCCCGCATTATGATCCTGATTAAAAACAGGATGACTGAGTTTGTTGAGACATTTGTGGTTTCAGTTGTCCTTTATGAATGTAGAGCATGTGGCAGCCTCTCCAGGGCAGGTAGTGGACATCAGGAGATTAGGCCCATAATCCAGGCTAAAACACACAAGACTTAATCTGTGTCTGACTTCAAACCCATGAGCAAGACTGTATGCATAACAATGAATGTCCATTTTGAAAATACATGGATCTGGAACTTCAGTCTCCAAAGTGATGTTCATGATAGACTAGCATGAAAAAAAAACATGATTAACAGTATAGTTAAGGAGATTTCAGGAGCTTCAGTAACAGACTGATCCAAATTCACAGCTCTTTCCTTCCTGCTGCTGTCAGACTTTACAATGAACACTGTTAGCCCTGAACATGTGTCCTTCAGCTTTTATAATCATGTGCAATACTGTCACATAATATCAATCTCTGGTGCAATATTTTCTGTCCATATAACAACCTCTTACTAAAAATAAGGGTGTGCAATATTTCAAAATTATTCCACCTAATCTGTGTTTCTGTGCCTCACCTGTGTTGCAACACTGGAATTCCCTCATTGATGGACAAATAAAGGTTAACTTATTTGCGCAAAAGGGAAATGGATCAATATCTGTATCGTGCTGAATCTATTTTAGCACAAATCTATTCCATTCCATTTTTTATTTTTAATGGCACTGTAACTTATCCATAACAGCATAAAATGAATGGTTTGACCTCTATATTACTTTATTTATTTAGCACAGACTCAATTAAAAAATATATTATTAGTTTTTTCTTATCTTTTAAAGAAATAAACATAAAACACAGAACAGAACTAGAGCGTGAACAAAAAACAAATAGAAAAAACATCAAAAGAAACATCATGGCACATTTTAATTTAAATAAAAGTCCCATTTGGTCCAAAGTCTAGGAAATTTGTAACTTTCCATATTAGTAGAAAAAGCTTCAGTTGTAGTCATCTGGACTCAGTTATTGACAATGACTCTTGGATGAGAGTCGAAACGTTTATTTTTACTAACTGAGTCCAGATGACTACAACTGAAGCTTTTTCTACTATGGAACACGCCTGGACGAATGAGGGATTACACCGACATATTTCCACATTAGGTTCGAATGTCATTTTTTCCCCATTTGTTTAATGTCTGTGGCTATGTCAGTCCAGTCCTTGACCATTGGTCAGGTTTGTGTCATCCATTTCCTTGTGATGGCCTTTTTTCTCCTGCCGCCAAATGTGCATTCCAGAGGTATCTGTTTATTGTGGTATTTATGGCAAAAGTTATGTGGCAAAGTACATAGTTCTAAAATTGTGGGTTAGTAATGTCATAAACAGTCTGCAGTGCATTGTTAAGTTCAGTCCAATATTTTTGAAACTCTGTTTATCCAACATTTAGCATTTCCTTGTATATAATGGGCAATTTGACATGGTGTTATGAAAAGAACATGACACATGTGATTTTGAGGTCCTCCACTGGGACCTTCCCACTTTTTGTCTGTCAAAACGAGAACATTTCTTGGTTATGATAACTCCTTATTTGTAAATACCTATAAAAGTCCTGTTTCTCAAATCCAAAGGATTATGTCAACATATCAAAGCTTTTCATGTGATTCTCTTTTCAAATCTGGTGCAAACCTTTTGTAATCCAGACCTTGAATCTCAGTTCAATACTATTTGGTACAAAACCTTGGTCATAAGTCAGCCAGTTTAAGATTTTAACATCTTTATTTAGTTTGTATGTTTTGATTAGCTCCTTGTCGTAAAGCAGGGGTCCCCAACCTTTTTTGCACCTCGGACCGGAATAATGTAGGTTTTATTTTCATGGACCGATGTGCCAGGTTATGTCGCGGTCAGATTAACTTGCGCAGAAGTGGGCGGGGCTTAGGCTTCCATTCGATTCAGCTCGGAAGACTAAATGTTCTCAAAAGACGCGTTTGTACATTATTAAGTGTACTATACCAAAAGATCCGAATTGGAGTAACATAACGTACAGTTACACGTGTCCTCACAGTTCTTCTGACTGGTGGAAGCTCATCAGATAAATATGCCAAATGCCTGATGTGATTTTGGCCGTTACAAAAATAAATTTAATTGAAAGTAAGTGGGTTTGTCAAGTGGCCGTTAATTTTGATTCTTGATGTTGGGCTGTTGTAAAAAGTCCTAATATTTTTCATTATTAAATCATCTATTTTAAATTTGCTCAGGACTTTGAATAAATAAGGCCAGCTAACAGTCAAAAGCTTTCTCTGTGAATAGACTTACTATGACAGCTTTGTTTTGTTGCTTTTGTATATGTGACTGACCGTGGATAAACCAGTTACAAGTCTACCCGGAGACATTTTGAGTTATTCACAGATTCTGAAAGCTATCCAATGATGTCTCACTCATGCACATCTGATCATATTTGAGTAAGTTGTGGTCATTTGAATGTATACAACTCTCAAAACCTCACCTGAGTGAGCCCAGAGTTACAGGGGGGCTCATTTGCATCTCATTGGGATAAGCCCTCCCCCCTGTCACACTGACAGCACCTCCCCCTACAGCTGTCACTAAAGACTCAAGAGGAGTGTTGTTATTGATGTGAACTGGACTTGAATCAGAATTAGAAGTTACTATATTGAAATGGAAATACTTTGATGCTATTCAGGACCTTTTATAATCCAAGTATCAGAATCAGAATCGGAATAGGGTTTATTGCCATTTGTCGATAAACAGAATTCACAGGTGATTCAGTGCAACACAGCAAAACATTGAACACTGAGCACTAAACGGCATGATATGTACATAATGAAATATAAAGGTATAAAGTTATGTAGAGCAATAGGAAGCAGTGCTGTGACTCTCGGTGCTGGGCATGTGATGTATTTTGCCTCGTCATTACAGAAAGGCCTGATTTTTTCATGCAGATAGGTCTGCCTGTCAAAGTTCAGTCCAGGTGGGACCAGGACATGGAGATTGTCAACCGGAGGCAGAACAGCTGAATTGCATAGTAGCTGAAATTCCACACAGGTTCTGCTTCACAGTGACTTTTTTTGCAAGCACCACACCTGGTCTCTTGGCATCAAAGCTTTAAACAAATAACAGGACATTTAAAACATGGCAAACTATTTCACATAAAACACGCATTAACTCATTTTATTTTTAACACCATGTGAGAGTTTCAATATAAATACCTGATGTGCTGATAACTCGATCTTTGGAAGCACGGAGCGGCCATTTGTCGATAAACAGAATTCACAGGTGATTCAGTGCAACACAAACACAATTACTCTGCGCGGGGTCAGCGTGCCTCTGCGCGCTGACCGGCTGCAGAGGGTTTGAGGGTTTGAGGTATCTGTAGAAGACAGAGGGAGAGAGCGAAGGAATTAGATTAAGACATGTGACATTTGATAAGATAAGATATTCCTTTATTGTCCACACATGTAGAAATTTCATTGTTGCAACGCAGGTTGATACAGAGGAAAGGACCGATAACTTACAGGAAATTAAAAAAAATACTCTTAATAGAAGAACTCTTATAAACAAAATCTCCTATAGACAGAGCCTCTAATTTCTCAATAAGGAATGGAGGGGAAAAATAAAGATAAAATAAAATAAAAACAGCTAGCGCAAGACAAAATAAAACTAATAATAATGGTAAAATAAACTATTTACATCAGTTATATGCACATGAATGTGACATTATTGCGTGTCTATAATTGCTATTCTGCATTTGCACTTTATTGTACATTTAATATAGTGAAGTTAAGTAAATGATGTGTAATAAATAGTACCTGCTGTGCAAAGTCGAAGCTGTAATGCAATGGACTTCTGCATAGTTTTTGATAAACTCCAGCTGTGAGCGCCTCTTCTGAAAAGTGAAACAAAGAAGTTTAGAACGAGCTAAACCAGCTAGCGCGGGCTACAGTAAAAAACACAACGATACAGACATTATACCCAAAACAGCTAGTTTCAAGAGACTACGTGATGGTAATTATTCAGAAAGTGGTCACATTAAATTCAAGCCCGTATTTTTTCTAAGTAGAGTGCACTGAAGCAGCATGTTAGCTTAGCATTGCTGTCTCTGCTCCGGTACCCGAGGCAAAAGTGACGAGGCTAAAGTGACATCACGAGACCACCTTAAAACACAGTGTTAAAGCAATACTTTAGTACCTCAGTTCCGTTGCAATGTAGTCCAGGGAATGTAAGCTCTGAAGACAGTCTGGAGTACTGAATAATGTCTCTGAGAGGAGGACACGGAGGACACGTAGCTGTAGCCATGTGGTTCGCAGCTGATTGGTGGAAAAAGATCAACATGCGCTGGCTAGAAAAAGGTGACGCCTCCCAGGAGCGCTGGGAAAAGACTACCCATTTTTAACAGCTTAATGTATACGTTTAAGACAACCAATAGTGTTATCTGAAGCACACAGGGGCTTATTCATAACTTCAACTAGCACATTCTGCAAAAAAACGAAAGTCACAAGTTTTGGGAAAAAAAGGTTAAAAGCCAGTTTTTCTCAGTTTGGTCGGGGCCGACATGTTCCGGCATTTACGCTGCTCCGTCACATATGGTTCATTATGTTATCTTGTGTTGGTCGTTTGTTAATGAATCCTGTCTGATAATCGTGAATTAAATTTGGGAGTGTGGTGTATAAACGATGGTCCACATTTGGAATTGAGATCGGGCTATATGAGTGATGTAAACAGGAGCATGATCACTTAGATCTATTGCACCTATATCTACCCCTGAAATGTTTGACCTATCTTTGTGGAAAATTAAAAAGTAGTCTATTCTAGTATAGATCTTATTTGGGTTGGACAAATGTGTACATTGGGTGACATTAGGATTAATCTCTTTTTAGATTTCAATTAACCCTACATTGTGTATTGTCAGCTGAACATGCAAGTTCCAGACAGGGTTCCCTCAGAATGGTTTGCACTCAGATCTATAACTTGAGAATCGAAGTGAGGTTGTTTCCTGGGGAGTATTTACATTATTAAAATAGGGAGTGTCTGCAGAACTGCGGCGCGAGGCTATAACGGGCTATAAGGGAAAATGCCGCGGTCCCGGAAACTGCGGGGCCATTTGACCGCGCCGCGGCTCTCCAGCCACGGCCATTAAAATATGCACACTTCCATTGGTAGTTGCTTTGGACAGTACATTTGTTCAAAGGCTATTCTGCTTTATACGCATATGGCTCCTCCCCTCTTATGTTTCCCCCTGTATGAGGAATAGTAAAGTCTGTTATAATCAAATTTAGTTAGATTAAATGGGTTTCTTGTAGGTATATATAATATCTATTTTTTTCTTTTCTCATCTTTGTTACTATCTTTGGACCGTTTAACTTGACTTAATATGCCATTAGCATTAAAAGGTGCTATTAGTATTTTTTTAGATGCCATTGTATTAACCTTGAAATCATTCTTTCAAATCTCTGGTTGAACACATTAAAGGCACAATGGACGATTTTTCGGCGATTTGAGAACGCAGGCGGAAGTGCACATGCCACTCCCCCGTGCACATGCCACTCCCCCGTGTGGACTGATACAACACACACGTGCGTTTGTTTATCAGCGCGACGGATCACATCGCATCTCTCGTCTCCCGTAGATTTCCGTCTTCTTCTGAGTCAGCTCGAACTGTCTTTCTCCGTCTTCATTTTGTCCCGTACACTGAGGGAACTATATTATGATAGATCCATGCGCTTAGAAACGCGGAAACGTGCTGCTCATGGGGACGAGCCACACGCGGCTGCAGGTGAGAGGTAGGTGCGTTTTATGATGTGGCAGGACTAATCGCCCGTCCACGCCACGAGGAAATGAGACTCAGATTTGGGCCAAAAAAATCGTCCATTCAACCTTTAAAACAGATGAACACAACAGATCATAATAGAACAAACAATCTTCAAAATAAAAGAGCTAATGCCAAACACGTGCAAAGAGCCCACAGACTGATCAATAAAGGGATCAGAAGATGGAGGGAAAACCATATTCTTTGTACGGTACGATTGATATAACATTTTCACCTGGGTAATTTGGAATACACTGGCCCAAGTGGGACACATACTCACATGTCTCCAATAAAGTCCAGGTCATCATCATCTAAACAAAGGGAAAAAAGGAGGATTGTCAAATTGCTCAGGGGCCCGGCAGCGTAACAAATGCCAATGTCAGAATCAGAATAGGTTTATTGCCATTGCTAATGAACATCACCAAAGCATTGGAACTTGATTTGGTGCAGCATCAAACAATGAACAATGATAAAACAACCTATATAAAGTCAAAAAGAAAAACAATTTCAATCTGCTCCTCTGTTGACCTCCTCTGCTCCTCTGATGTCTCCTCTGTTGTGTTAACTCTTTTTATTATTCCATTCACATTTCGCCTCAGCATTACGGATAAAGCAGAGCACTCTTGCGGAGTAGTCCTTGAAGAAAAAGACTTGTTTGGTGATGAGATGTCACTGAAGTTGTGGAACTTCAGAATAAAAGGTCTTGAACGCAGGTTCTGGGTTGGCTTGGGAGCCAGGGAGCGATGTGCACGGTCAAGCTTTATTTTCCCAGCTTTTGTTGGAGGTTTTAGATATTCGGGGATACAAGCTTCCATAAACTTGACCACATCTTTACCTTCAGTGTCCTTTGACATACCGACAATCTCCAGGTCATCCACTTTGTCAGTGAAGACATGTATCAGGTTAGACAAATCTACCACGTTGGCTTTCAGGGCAAAGACCATGTCTTTCAAATCAGAGATTTCATTTTCGGCTGCTGTGGCTTGGCTATTCAGTTCACCAGTCTAGATTACAAATCACACATTTCCGCCAGGGCCACATTTATCTTTGAGTCTACTGCCTTTGTAATCTTATAGGCTGTCTTCTGCAGAACCGCTATAATCATATAATTATAATTATATGATATAATTGGTCTATCTATCTCGCTCCTGAACTCCTCCAGAGTAGCGCCCGGCCCAGAGCCAGAGCGGGTGGGGTTTGGGCGGGGCAACCGGCGCTGGCAACTTAGCAGTAGCATGGCTAGCCCGGTTCCCGGTGGCGTTGTTCTTCTTCAGTTTCTTAGACATGTTCCTGAAAAAAACATCTAAACTCATATGTCTGCTCTCATGGAGAAATATCAAATCTCCCAAGGTGAACTTGTATTATAGATTCTACTGCAGCCCAACAGACCCGACTAAGCAGCCATGATCCAGGAACTCATTTTTGCTTGTGTTTTTGACAATTTTTTTTATCTGTGGAGCTTTTGTTTCACTCAAATTAACTTGATACTGTAAAATGTAAACTCAAAATACTTTCTCCATTGTTGCTCTGATGGTGCAGAGCTGGCAGGGGGACACTTCAACTCACACAATTTGCTGCTCGTCCTTGCTCATTGTCATCCCCCATTTCAAGGCATGCAGGAGTTATAGACTTTAACTTTTGTTATCATACTGTACTATATTTGAGTTGTGTTATTACCGGTACTTATTATTGACTTTCACTGCTAAATCCCGAATGTCATCTCTTGGTTTTCCAGGTGACCTCTGAGTGCCTTGTGTCACTGCCCTTCTGTGGAAAAGCATGTCTGGCCCGGTACAAAGGAAAGTGGGCCCGAGTGGAGGTAAGACACAGGACCAGTGGTGTACACTACAGTGTGGGCAAAGATGACTCATGTAGAGTTGGTATCTATGGGTTTCCAAGTGGTGGAAAATTAGCGCCTTCCCACAGCATTATAATAATAGCATTATAATTATCAAAAGCACTCAAAATGACACCTGAAAAGCTTCTGAAATCTATTACCAGTGCATAAGCCAGGTTTTCACGATTGTCTAATTGTGACTTTATTTGGTGAATTAAACCTGTTTTAACTATAAACGACAATCAAATATGCTGTGGTTTGTGAAGAAAAATGATAGAAAACATGAATTCAATAAAATAAAGATGTTCTCGTTTATTTTTATCTGTCAAATAGTAATTTCTGTGACTGTAGAAGAGTTCTTCTGTAGCCAGTGTACAATATGGGTTTTGTCATGATTTACAATCAAGCTGGTAAATTATAAATTATAAAAAATAGCTAAACTGAGACAAAATGCGTAATGTTTTTTGGCAAAATATTAGTATTATCTTGTTTTTTTTAAGTCCAACCTGTCCTAGGCACTTCAACCATTTTTGGAGTTTTACACAAATGTCCATCATTGACAGTATTTTCAAAAAGACAATGAAAATGTGGATTATGTGATAAAATGATGTACTGTGAAAGGCTAACCTGTAGATTAATAATATACTCATTATAATGTATTTAATTATAGTATACTACAATTTTTGTATTTATTTGGGGCAATAATCATAATGTGAGTAATTACACGTGTTTCTAGAGCATATACACTGAATGTTTTGTGGTGTTTCCAGATCACAAACTTGCATGGCTCCAGAGTGCTGGACATCCTCCTGGTGGACATGGGAGTGCAGGCTTCAGTGGAGGTGTTTGAGCTCAGAGAAATCCCTCAGCCTTTCCTCCAGGAGCTGCTCACCATCCCCGCTCAGGTAACACCCACCATCACTGTGTCAGAGAGCAGAAGTCTCAAAGTCTATTCAAGGAGTTACTCCTTTGAATACATTTATTTTAGTATCTCCTTTTTATTTGTACATGTTATATTTTGTACTACTATTGTTCATTGTTTCATGTTGCATTATACTGCAAAAGCAAGTTCCTAGTTTGTGAATTTTGTTCACTGTCTATGAAAATAAACCTTTCTCTTATTCTGATTCAGGTTACACTGACTAATGTTGTGACAATACTAACGTATTTTGTGTATTATATGTATATTGTCTGTTCAGGCTGTCAAGTGTTGTTTGGCTGAGCTTGTGGTCAGCCTGGGCTCCTGGACCCCTGAGGCCGTCCAGTGGCTCCGGGAGCGAGTGCTGCACCTCACCGACTGTAGCATCAAGGTCGCACACAACTTTATACCTCACACCTCTACAACATGTTCTGAAAGCACAGGATTTATTGAACTATGACATAAGTAGATGATAAGGCCTCATAGTGATAAGCCCCGCCTCTTCATAGTGATAAGCCCCGCCTCTTCATATTGATAAGCCCCACCTCTTCATAGTGATAAGACCTGCATCCTCATAGTGATAAGGCCTGCATCCTCATAGTGATAAGACCTGCATCCTCATAGTGATAAGACCTGCATCCTCATAGTGATAAGACCTGCATCCTCATAGTGATAAGGCCTGCATCCTCATAGTGATAAGACCTGCATCCTCATAGTGATAAGGCCTGCATCCTCATAGTGATAAGGCCTGCATCCTCATAGTGATAAGGCCTGCATCCTCATAGTGATAAGACCTGCATCCTCATAGTGATAAGACCTGCATCCTCATAGTGATAAGACCTGCATCCTCATAGTGATAAGGCTTGCATCCTCATAGTGATAAGACCTGCATCCTCATAGTGATAAGACCTGCATCCTCATAGTGATAAGACCTGCATCCTCATAGTGATAAGGCCTGCATCCTCATAGTGATAAGGCCTGCATCCTCATAGTGATAAGACCTGCATCCTCATAGTGATAAGACCTGCATCCTCATAGTGATAAGACCTGCATCCTCATAGTGATAAGGCCTGCATCCTCATAGTGATAAGGCCTGCATCCTCATAGTGATAAGGCCTGCATCCTCATAGTGATAAGGCCTGCATCCTCATAGTGATAAGGCCTGCATCCTCATAGTGATAAGACCTGCATCCTCATAGTGATAAGGCTTGCATCCTCATAGTGATAAGGCCTGCATCCTCATAGTGATAAGGCCTGCATCCTCATAGTGATAAGACCTGCATCCTCATAGTGATAAGGCCTGCATCCTCATAGTGATAAGGCCTGCATCCTCATAGTGATAAGACCTGCATCCTCATAGTGATAAGGCTTGCATCCTCATAGTGATAAGGCCTGCATCCTCATAGTGATAAGGCCTGCATCCTCATAGTGATAAGACCTGCATCCTCATAGTGATAAGGCCTGCATCCTCATAGTGATAAGACCTGCATCCTCATAGTGATAAGGCCTGCATCCTCATAGTGATAAGGCCTGCATCCTCATAGTGATAAGGCCTGCATCCTCATAGTGATAAGACCTGCATCCTCATAGTGATAAGGCCTGCATCCTCATAGTGATAAGACCTGCATCCTCATAGTGATAAGGCCTGCATCCTCATAGTGATAAGGCCTGCATCCTCATAGTGATAAGGCCTGCATCCTCATAGTGATAAGGCCTGCATCCTCATAGTGATAAGGCCTGCATCCTCATAGTGATAAGCCCCGCCTCTTCATAGTGATAAGATCCACATCCTCATAGTGATAAGATCCACATCCTCATAGTGATAAGACCTGCATCCTCATAGTGATAAGGCCTGCATCCTCATAGTGATAAGACCTGCATCCTCATAGTGATAAGGCCTGCATCCTCATAGTGATAAGACCCGCATCCTCATAGTGATAAGGCCTGCATCCTCATAGTGATAAGACCTGCATCCTCATAGTGATAAGGCCTGCATCCTCATAGTGATAAGGCCTGCATCCTCATAGTGATAAGGCCTGCATCCTCATAGTGATAAGGCCTGCATCCTCATAGTGATAAGACCTGCATCCTCATAGTGATAAGGCCTGCATCCTCATAGTGATAAGACCTGCATCCTCATAGTGATAAGGCTTGCATCCTCATAGTGATAAGGCCTGCATCCTCTTAGTGATAAGGCCTGCATCCTCATAGTGATAAGACCTGCATCCTCATAGTGATAAGGCCTGCATCCTCATAGTGATAAGACCTGCATCCTCATAGTGATAAGGCCTGCATCCTCATAGTGATAAGGCCTGCATCCTCATAGTGATAAGGCCTGCATCCTCATAGTGATAAGGCCTGCATCCTCATAGTGATAAGATCCACATCCTCATAGTGATAAGATCCACATCCTCATAGTGATAAGACCTGCATCCTCATAGTGATAAGGCCTGCATCCTCATAGTGATAAGACCTGCATCCTCATAGTGATAAGGCCTGCATCCTCATAGTGATAAGACCTGCATCCTCATAGTGATAAGGCCTGCATCCTCATAGTGATAAGGCCTGCATCCTCATAGTGATAAGCCCCGCCTCTTCATAGTGATAAGGCCTGCATCCTCATAGTGATAAGGCCTGCATCCTCATAGTGATAAGCCCCGCCTCTTCATAGTGATAAGATCCACATCCTCATAGTGATAAGCCCCGCCTCTTCATAGTGATAAGGCCTGCATCCTCATAGTGATTAGCCCCGCCTCTTCATAGTGATAAGATCCACATCCTCATAGTGATAAGGCTTGCCTCTTCATAGTGATAAGCCCCGCCTCTTCATAGTGATAAGGCCTGCATCCTCATAGTGATAAGGCCTGCATCCTCATAGTGATAAGCCCCGCCTCTTCATAGTGATAAGATCCACATCCTCATAGTGATAAGCCCCGCCTCTTCATAGTGATAAGGCCTGCATCCTCATAGTGATTAGCCCCGCCTCTTCATAGTGATAAGATCCACATCCTCATAGTGATAAGGCCTGCATCCTCATAGTGATAAGGCCTGCATCCTCATAGTGATTAGCCCCGCCTCTTCATAGTGATAAGATCCACATCCTCATAGTGATAAGCCCCGCCTCTTCATAGTGATAAGGCCTGCATCCTCATAGTGATTAGCCCCGCCTCTTCATAGTGATAAGATCCACATCCTCATAGTGATAAGCCCCGCCTCTTCATAGTGATAAGGCCTGCATCCTCATAGTGATTAGCCCCGCCTCTTCATAGTGATAAGATCCACATCCTCATAGTGATAAGGCTTGCCTCTTCATAGTGATAAGCCCCTCCTCTTCATAGTGATAAGGCCTGCATCCTCATAGTGATAAGGCCTGCATCCTCATAGTGATAAGCCCCGCCTCTTCATAGTGATAAGATCCACATCCTCATAGTGATAAGACCCGCCTCTTCATAGTGATAAGGCCTGCATCCTCATAGTGATTAGCCCCGCCTCTTCATAGTGATAAGATCCACATCCTCATAGTGATAAGGCTTGCCTCTTCATAGTGATAAGCCCCGCCTCTTCATAGTGATAAGGCCCACATCCTCATAGTGATAAGCCTCTTCATAGTGATAATGTGGTAATTTTCCATAATATGTCTCCTTTAAAAGTGAAATTTGAGTCTTTGCTCAAACTTGCGCTCCTTTTTTCAGGTTGCTAAAGTGGATGAGGCCAAGGGCTGTGTCCACGTCCACCTGTTCACTGACAAGAACGTCGACGATGCGACACACAGCATCAACCACCAGATGGTGCACTCTCAGCTCTTCAAACAGCACCCAGATGTGATCCTGACCAGTCAAAGGTCTGTCTTACTGCATTTGGGAATGGATACATGTTCAGTGTTGTTACAAGAGTTAAATAAGAGATTACTTTTTAGCTTATAAACATTATTGTTATAATGTGTTTTTTAGAAACATACCGTATTTTCCGCACAAAAAGGTAAACTGTCAATAAATGGTCTATTTTGGATAATTTTTCATATATAAAGCGCATTAAGCAAAACAGTTGAGCTTTTTTAAACGCTTTCAACTCATTCAGATCAACATTCTTCAAACGTTAATGAGCGTATTTACATCAACTCTCAGACTTGATCAGGTATAACACGTAAAATACAACACAATACACTCTCTTCAGTTCATTCCTCTCCCACAAATCCCTCAAATTCTTCATCTTCAGTGACTCCGAGTCACCGGCAATTCAGTGATGATTCCGGCCTTCATGAAAGCTCTGACCACAGTTGGGACTGATACTTTAGCCCAGAGTTTAAAGTCTGCGTCGTAAGCGTGTCTGTTGCGATAATATAATAGATCCATAGTCTCTTGGCAGGAGCCATCTTGGGGTCTTTAATTCGGGGTCCTTTATTTAGGTGTCCGCGTTGTTCCTGACATATAATGTTGTAGTAATAATGTAGTTTACATTTTGACAGTGCGCCGCGAGCGCCGTGTGTAGCAGTAGACTACTGTTCCCAGAATGCTTTGCATACATATTATTGGGACTTCCGGTTAATGAATACCGTAAACGTGCTTCTAGACGTGAGTCTCTCGTGTCCCGAGTCTTTTTTATACACCGTGTACCACACAAAATTGCTTCGAGGTCAGTAAGCACAACCAGAAGTAATCCATATTTTAAGCACACCGGATTATAAAGCGCACTGACGGTTGTGGGACATCAAAGGCTTTTAAGTGTGCTTTTAAGTGTGCTTTTAAGTGCGCTTTTAAGTGCGCTTTTAAGTGCGCTTTCAAGTGCACTTTCAAGTGCACTTTCAAGTGCGCTTTCAAGTGCGCTTTCAAGTGCGCTTTCAAGTGCGCTTTCAAGTGCGCTTTTAAGTGCGCTTTATAGTGCGGAAAATACAGTATATGGAGTTATCTTTTGGTTTATTCTCACTCATATTTGAGTAACCTAGAATTTACACCAGGAGCAACAGCAGCACATAAAGTAGACAAAGCTGTACATGTGGGAATATTTAGAAGTGTCAATCTACACCAGAGACGTCAGAGCTGCTCCTGTGAGTATGTGGATCGACCAGTGATGGTAGCCTTGGGTTAACTTTTCCCTTTGCATTGTTCATTTATGTAGAGCAAAACAGAAGTAAAACCTGATGTGAGTCTTTAATTGGTTTGGAACTTTCTGCTCAGAACACGAGGCTGCCATCACTGTTTTATAACACTACTGATGCAGAAATAAGACCTAACACAAGGTGGCGAGCCTGACAACTTGGCTTTCCTACAAATACAGTAACATAATGCTTGAAAATACAAATAAACAAGTAAAGTAAAGAGCTTTATTTATCTTTTATGTTGACAGATTGCCACACTCCAATGCCATACAATTGGAACGTGTCGGCCTGTCCTCAAGCAATGAAAAACATTGTTAAAACAAAATGAGTGGATTAGTAAAAATAACAACCCACAACAACAGAACATGCTTGTTTTAGCACTGTAGTTTATTTAAATCAAACTCGGCTACAAAATAGAGATTATGACGAAGAAGAAGGAGTTTTTCAAAACGTCCATCTGAAAGTGTATTTCTCTTTGCCGTGAGGACAAGTGTCCCAGTCACTAGTGGCACAATGTGCATGCTCAAAACACACTGAGCTCTGGGATTGTGGTGAGATGAGACTGGCACAGAAATGATGACGCGTTACTAACGAAGAAGTAACTTGGGAAGATGCTAGATTCCATGGGTGCACAAAAGTAACGTGTCTAAAAAAGTAATTTGAATACTGTAACACGTTACCCCCAACTCTAGTGTCGACACACCGTTTAGACACTAAATTGTTTGCTATCACTTACAAATTAAATGTTGGTCAGACGACCAACATAGGTTTGAGAGGAACAATACTTTACATCAATAACAAGCTGTGGCTGCTGTGCATTCATTAGGACTAATCTTCAAAGCTTTGACTATTTCATGGTCTTCTCTTTTCTGAAGTTGTTCTTGTGAAATGTATGTTTATCGTTGTATGTTATGTTTTTTCCTAATGCGATGCACTTAATTTACATGAATGTAGTGTGTTTAGATCATGTATTGAAAGGGCATCAGAAGTTTATTTTGACCTTTGTGTCAGCGTGCTCTTACAACCGTGAAGAGCTCTTATCCATCAGTGCTACAACACCTATGGATCTAGTTTCCAGTGCTTCTTTTGGCCAAAAAAGTGAGACGCCGCAGACAAGGAAAATGAGCGTGGGCCCTCATGCGCCTTACGAAGCGTGGCACACGTACGCCCTTACCTGGGAAGTGAACTCACTCTCCAACAAACTGGATGAACTGGCGCTGCTAATGAGACTTTTCTTCATCTCCTGTTTGGCGCTTCACGGAGACGTGGCTCAGCGAGTCGGTCCCGTACTGCTCTGCACAGCTGGAGGGCTTCCAGCTGCTCCGAGCTGACCAACAGAGAGATCTCTCGGGGGGGGGAAATCACGGGGGCGGAGGAGTCTGTTTTTACATCAACAACGCCTGGTCTTCAGATTTGACTGTGATCTCCAAACACTGCTCTCCTGCTCTGGAATATATTTTCAACAACTCTAGACCATTCTACTCTCCACGTGAGTTCGCCTAATTCATTCTCGCTGTTTACATCCCACCGAGTGCAGGAGCTCAGAGCGCACTCACGGACCAGGTTTTAGTGTGGAGCGGACCTTCCCGGACTCCTTATGTATTATCCTGGGCGATTTTAACAAGGGGAATCTCAACCATGAACTACAAAAGTACAGACAGTTTATTAAAGGCGCAATGGACGATTTTTCTGCGATTTGAGAACTCAGACGTGCACATACCACTCCCCCGTGTGGACTGATACAACACACAAGTGCGTTTGTTTATTAGCGCGACGGATCGCATCGCATCTCTCGTCTCCCGTAGATTTTTGTCTTCTTCTGAGTCAGCTCGAACAGTCTTTCTCCGTCTTCATTTTGTCCCGTACACTGAGGGGACTATATTATGATAGATCAATACGCTTAGACACGCGGAAACATGGGGACGAGCCTGACGCGGCTGCAGGTGAGCGGTAGGTGCGTTTTATGATTGATACGTGGCAGGACTAATCGGCAGTCCACGCCACGAGGAAATGAGACTCAGATTTGGGTCAAAAAAATCGTCCATTCAAGCTTTAAAGTCCAGACCAGAGAGCAGAACACGCTGGATCACTGCTACACAACTCTCATCAATGCCTTTCTTGCCGCAGCCCGCGCTGCTTTGGGCTTTTCAGATCACGTCATGGTTCACCTCATCCCCTCGTAGTAACAGAGGCTGAAGCTCTCCAAACCTGTATTGAGGACTTCTAAGAAGTGGACCAATGAGGCAGAGGAGGAGCTATGTGCATGTTTGGACATTACAGACTGGGAGGTTTTCAGAGCTGCAACAGATAGTTTGGATGAGTCCACGGACACTGTGATGTCATACATTCTATTCTGTGAGGACAGCATTATACCAACACACACTAAAGTCACTTTCAATATCGACAAACCCTGTTTCACACTAAAACTGAGGCAGTTGAGGCAGCAGAAGGAGGCAGCGCACAGGACTAGTGACAGAGAGCGCTACAAAGACGCGAAGTATGGATTTAGCAGGGAGGTGTCGAGAGCTAGATCACTGTACAATACGCGTCTAAAGCCGCAGTTCTCTGACAGTAACCCCGCCTCTGTGTGGAGTGTGCTCCGACTTCTCACTACAAGCCCAGAGCCCCCCCATGCTGCAGATGACCGGAAACTGGCTGAGAAACTCAACATTTTCTACTGCAGGTTTTGATGTGTTCAAGTCATTTGAAGTCTGGTCTTGCTCCACCTCAAGTCCCTCATCTCCCCCCTGCTTGACCCCTGCAATACGACGCCATCAATCTTGCACTCCACTTCATCTTGCAGCACCTGGACTCCCCGGGAACCTACGCCAAGATCCTGTTTGTAGACTTCAGTCTGCATTCAACACCATCCTCCTGCTCTGCTCCAGGACAAGCTCTCCCAGCTCAACGTGCCTGACTCCACCTGCAGGTGGATCACTGACTTCCTGATGGATCGGGGGCAGTGCGTGTGTCTGGGGAAGAATGTCTCGGACACTCGGACTATCAGCACAGGAGCTCCACAGGGCAATTTCTCCTCAATCAATCAATCACTCAATGCACTGTTCACTTTCTGCACTACAAATGCAAATTTAACTGTAAATCTTGTGGACAAGCCTATTTATATTTTTATCCTATAGCTGATTTAAATTGTTTGTCTTTAATGCATGCCCTTTTGATTTTATACAGGGTATTTTATCATTGTTCATTGTTTTATGTTGCACTGAATCACCAAAGCAAGTTCCTATGTTTGTGAATTCCGTTAATTGGCAATGGCAATAAACCTTTTCTGATTCTTATCCTGATTCTGATTTTTGGTGTTTCCTACTAAAACAGAGGTGGGCAATTATTTTCCTCAGAGGGCCATATTCGAATCCAGGCAAGTAACGGAAGGCCGGCCCGCGATCATTGGTGTGAAAAAAAAGAAAATCCCAAAATTAAATATCAAATAAAATATCACTTTTTCTGTCAAATATAGGCTATTGAATTGAATATTATTTAATTAATTTCACGTCATATTTATTAAGGATACAAGTGCAGACAGATGCCTGAGGGCGAAAAAGGAAAGGGGGAAAAAAATATATATTTTTTTTTTAATATTACTTGGCGGGCCAGATTGAAAGGCCCGGCGGGTAAAACCTTGGCAACGCTCTGCTGACGCTGAAAAATTAGAACTCTGACCTGTGAGTGGCATGTAGTGTATGACACTGCTGGTGTAGACTGACCAGTTACTATTAACAGAAAGGAATGCAAACATTCTGCGCTGTTTTGGTTGTTTTCAAAGTTTCAAAGCAGATACTGTATTTTGCCTCATTTAAACGGATTCAGAGCAAAGAACTCCTCTGCTGCTGGTAGTGATGTTTTTTCATCTCTGAAATCAAATGTGAAAGATCAGAACGAAGGTGTCATGAAAGCGTACAATTTTTAACCCTGTGTTTTGATTCATCCACAGCCAAAACAGGATGTCCGGCCCCTCACCAAAGTTCCCCAGCCCCCCGGAGCCCACCAGCGGTACTGCAGCCCTATCGACCCCCTCGGCTCCCTCGGCCACATCAGCTCCAGAGATGCTCCGAAAAGTGTCTGCCCCCAAAGAAACGCCAGACTCCTGCCCAGTGCTGCCTCCACTGATAGAGCTGCCTCCACCAGGTACTGCTGCTTTTTTAGCGCTTTGCAGGTGTCTCTATGTTTAGAGCCCTGTTACTGGACTCAACCAAAAATAACCCATAAATAAAAACTTTTTCCTGAATCACTGTATACTTTTTTAATCATGAGGCCGACCTCAGTGATTCACAAAGAGACGTTTAGTAATTCCAGGTTTGTGTGTCTGGGAGACGTGGCTAAAACTAGAGTAAACAGAAAGCTATTTCTGGTGTAGCTCCGTCCTGAGGGCTGAGCGATGAGGTGTAGCTCCGTCCTGAGGGCAGAGCGATGAGGTGTAGCTCCGTCCTGAGGGCAGAGCGATGAGGTGTAGCTCCGTCCTGAGGGCAGAGCGATGAGGTGTAGCTCCGTCCTGAGGGCAGAGCGATGAGGTGTAGCTCCGTCCTGAGGGCAGAGTAGCTCCATCCTGACGGCAGAGCGATGAGGTGTAGCTCCGTCCTGAGGCAGAGCGATGAGGTGTAGCTCCGTCCTGAGGCAGAGCGATGAGGTGTAGCTCCGTCCTGGGGGCAGAACGATGAGGTGTAGCTCCGTCCTGAGGGCAGAGCGATGAGGTGTAGCTCCGTCCTGGGGGCAGAACGATGAGGTGTAGCTCCGTCCTGAGGGCAGAGTAGCTCCATCCTGACGGCAGAGCGATGAGGTGTAGCTCCGTCCTGAGGCAGAGCGATGAGGTGTAGCTCCGTCCTGAGGGCAGAACGATGAGGTGTAGCTCCGTCCTGAGGCAGAGCGATGAGGTGTAGCTCCGTCCTGAGGCAGAGCGATGAGGTGTAGCTCCGTCCTGAGGGCAGAGCGATGAGGTGTAGCTCCGTCCTGAGGGCAGAGCGATGAGGTGTAGCTCCGTCCTGGGGGCAGAGCGATGAGGTGTAGCTCCGTCCTGAGGGCAGAGCGATGAGGTGTAGCTCCGTCCTGAGGGCAGAGCGATGAGGTGTAGCTCCGTCCTGAGGGCAGAACGATGAGGTGTAGCTCCGTCCTGAGGCAGAGCGATGAGGTGTAGCTCCGTCCTGAGGCAGAGCGATGAGGTGTAGCTCCGTCCTGAGGGCAGAGCGATGAGGTGTAGCTCCGTCCTGGGGGCAGAACGATGAGGTGTAGCTCCGTCCTGGGGGCAGAGCGATGAGGTGTAGCTCCGTCCTGAGGGCAGAGCGATGAGGTGTAGCTCCGTCCTAAGGGCAGAGCGATAAGGTGTAGCTCCGTCCTGAGGGCAGAGCGATGAGGTGTAGCTCCGTCCTGAGGCAGAGCGATGAGGTGTAGCTCCGTCCTGAGGGCAGAGCGATGAGGTGTAGCTCCGTCCTGAGGGCAGAGCGATGAGGTGTAGCTCCGTCCTGAGGGCAGAGTGATGAGGTGCAGCTCCGTCCTTTTTTTTGCCATTGTCAGTGAACAAAATTCACGAACATAGGAACTTGCTTAGGTGTAAAGGTGCAACATACAACAATGAACAATAATAAAAGCAAGATGTATCAAAGAAGGCAAGCATTAAAAAACAAATTAAATGTACTAAAGATCAAAATAGACTTAGTCTGAGTATATACACAAACTGTACAGTTCAAATTACAGATGTAGTGCAGAAAGTGAACAATGCAATTGTTGAGTGGGTGTTGTAAAGTGTTCATGAGTCCAGCGGTAGAGAGGAAGAAATTGTTCTTATGGCGGGAGGTTCTGTTCTGGCTTGACTGTAGCCTCCTGCCTGAGGGGAGTGGCTCAAATAGTCCATCTCCAACATGTGATCCGACCTGCTCGTCCCACAGTCCTGGAGACGTAAAGGTCCTGCAGAGATGGAAGTCTGCAGCCGGTCACCTTCTCAGCAGAGCTCACAATGCGCTGTAGTCTCTGTTTGTCCCTGGCTGTGGCTCTAGCGTACCACACGGTGATGGAGGAGGTGAGGATGAACTCAATGATGGCCGTGTAAAACTGCACCATCTTCTGCGATGGCAGCTTGGCTTTCCTCAGCTGCGATAGGAAGTACAACCTCTGTTGGGCCTTGAGCTGGTGGGTTCCCACTGACTACAGACGTCAGCGCCACAGGCTTGTAGTCATTAAGTCCAGTG
Source organism: Eucyclogobius newberryi (assembly GCF_026437365.1). Lineage (NCBI taxonomy): Eukaryota > Metazoa > Chordata > Actinopteri > Gobiiformes > Gobiidae > Eucyclogobius > Eucyclogobius newberryi. The sequence goes on from NW_027315857.1 coordinate 4,149,468, forward strand.
ATCTGGGGCTTCTTGAGGACAGGGACAATGATTGACAACTTGGAGCAGCTTTAAAATGTCTATGAAGACGGGAGTCAGCTCCTCTGCACAATGTCTCAAGGTGGAGGGGGAGACACCGTCTGGTCCAGTAGATTTTCAGGGGTTGGATTTACGAAAGAGCCTGTTTTACATATTACAGTAATAAGAGATGAGGAACATTTGCAAAACCTCTACACTGTGTTTTCACCTCTCTACATGAAACGCATTGGCATTATGCACTAGTAATTTAATATTTTAGGTCTTAACAGTGCTGTGCATAGATAAAAAGGAAACAGCTGGTGCTAATGTGTGCTAAGCATGTTAGCGCAACATATAAGTTAGCATCAGTGGAAATACAGTAATTTATCAAAAGATCAAGTCGGCGTTTGGTGAGAAATTATTCGTATTTTGTTTCTTACTGCTTTTTAGAAATTTTGAAAGCACTGTTGTGTGAAGCACTTTAAATTACCTTGTGTATGAAATGTGTTCTGTGAATAAACTTGCCTTGCCTTGCCTTTTACCATCTTGTTTTCACCTCAGGCTGCATTCTTTCTCATCCAATCATCTCGATCAAAAGCCAAAGTGAGCCAGACAGCTTTGGAAGGTAGTACCACTCAGGGTCCTCTTTGGATCACTTAAATGGGCCGCTACAGTTTACTTAAAGGTCCCATAACATGCAAAATCGACTTTTCAGAGCTTTTAACCTTCTTACATTGCTATTTGTGCTTCATATATGTACCCAGAGTGTTTTTTTGATTGATTCCCGCAGTGTTTAGCTATATTACAGACTATCTCCTTTCCTCGAATCTCCAAACTGACGGGCGGTGGCTACAAGACCGCGTCATAACCACAGGCACGCGTCACCATCCCCCCTCCCCCTCCCCTCCCCCCTCTCCACCCCCCTCCCGCCTGCCGCCTCCCGCCCCCTTCCCCCCGGCTCCGCGCTGCTCGTGTCTCCCTACAAGCCCAGAGTTTTTCTGCTTCGATTTACGACGAAACACGGCTCAAAGAGGCCCAAAACTTCATTAATGATATCGCACTCTTTACTATTATCACCATGGTGAAGGTTTATGTGGCAGTTGATGCAGCAACCGGGAAAATAAACGGAGAGAAGTTCTATCCGATACCGAAAAACCAGGAAATAAGATCTTATATATATATATATATTTTAGATCTATATATATATATATCTGTTCTGCGCACGCTGTGGAATAAACACCAGATTTATTTAGTCTCAAAGTAGTGTTGATCTGAAGTTCTATCGTTTCTCACTCAGTCGCGCGGAGCGGCGCAGCGCGGAGCAGACAGCTGTGGGACTACGTCACGGGTGGGCGGGGGAGCCAGATCGCTCTTCACAAGGGTGGGGGCGAATATCAAACCAAGCCGTTTGCATTTCCGGGTTGGTGAGGGGGGTCCAAGGTCTGGGTGATATTTCTTAACTATTATGTTATGGGTGTTGCACAACACTTATTATTATCAATTATATACTTAGGATAGACTACGAAACGTGAAAAAAAGCATGTTATGGCACCTTTAAGACAGTGAAGAAATGTTTGGGCCATGCCAATCCTCTCCAAAGAGAACCAGTGGAAACAAGCCTATAGTTTTATATCAGCCAAGAAATGTAAAAAAAAATACATTTCATTGTTGTTGTTGTTGTGTTACTTTTAATGGCGGTTGGCAGCCAACTGAAAAGGTGCGCATTTACTACCATTTAAGTTGTACGTCTTCAAAATATGTGTTTTACACTGTACTGTAAAAATCAAATAAAAATTGTTGTTGGACAATTTACACACTGGCAGTTTGTGGCAGTTTTCTGGCAGATTAAACAATCATTTAACAAAAAGAAAGTGTTAATAAATATTATTATTTTTAAGGATTTTGGCCCTTGGTTTTTAGTATGGTTGCTAGGTAACAGTTGTGGAATTACCGCTACATATGACACTTCGGTTGCTTATGTCTAAACAGGATGTAACATTATAAACATCACCGGAATTGTCAAACTGGGGAAATAGGCAAACATTTTGATATCATCCTTAACATAATCATTTTCCCAGCGACTGTCAAATGCACATCAATCTTTGACTTGACAGGTTGGGTTTAAAATTAAACAGCCATTTTTTAATAACACATTTAAATAAAAAATCACTGCTTGCTACCGTGAAATGCTACAATTAAAGTTTTTTTGAACAGTCAAAAGACCCTTTTCTTTTATGAAGCCGTTTTAGCTCAGTATTGCAGTTTTCAACAACTAATTGTAAAATAATGCTCTACAATAATCACAAATACCCCGAATTATAGCATAACATGTCTTCTTAACTTAAATGTGGTCCTCCTGACAGGAAAGAACCTGGACGTGTATGTGTCGTTGGCGTGTCACCCTGGACACTTTGTGCTGCAGCCCTGGAGAGACATGTACAAGCTGGTGGTGCTGATGGGAGAGATGATCCTGTTCTACAACAAGACTGAGCCCCAGCAGCTCGGTGTCAGCAAGGGACACATATACGCCGCCAAAGTGGACAACAAGTATTGACGCCACGCACTTCAGTTATCACTTATCCTCCTATTTGGGCTGAGGAGGGGTCGCTTACAGAGTTTGAAAAAAACAGGATAAATGGAACATTTACAATTTCATACATTCAAGTTAAGAAAAAAGAAAACAAACAAAAAACACTTGGAATATATTGTAGAAAAAGGTACAGTTGTAGTCATCTGGACTCAGTTTTAGAAAAAACAAGACGTTTCGACTCTCATCCAAGAGTCATTGTCAATAAGCGAATTTAGACCAAGAACTGAGATATTTATTCTATTCTGTGGTAAGCCCCGCCCACCGGGCGGGCCCTTCAGAAGTAGAAGATTTTTTTTTTGTTTCAACAGAAACTTACCCTCTTTGTTTTCTATTCGGCCAGCCTCTTGTTTACTCTCAGTCCTTAAATGGGCTATTAGTCTCCCTTTTATTTTTGTGTGTCCTTGATTAGCATCCATTCCTGTTTAAAGAAGGTCTTTCAACTGAACCTTTTTCTACAATGGAACACTCCTGGACGAATGAGGGACTACACTGACCACTTGGAATATAGGTTTGTCAATTCAGATGAGTAGTGTCTAAATAGCCATGTTTGGACTGGCCTCAGCCCTTCAGATTGGTTCACTTTAGAGCGCTTTGGAATACTTCTTTTACTGTGTCTCAGCCTGGTTCTGGGTCCAGAGCTAGAGTAAACAGGAAACAGGAATATACTTCCTCCTTAGCTCCTCAGCAGAGATGAAATAAATATCCTCATTTATTTCCCATATATGAGGATATTTATTTCATCCATCTTCTCCCGTTTATCCGGGTCCTGGGGGCAGCAGTCTAAGCAGGGACTCCCAGACTTCCTTCACTTCCGGGGCGTTGCCAGGCCACCCAAGATACATAGTCCTTGGGTCTTCCTCGGGGCCTCTTCCCTGTGGGACATGCCCGGAACACCTCCCCTGGAGGCATCCGAAACAGATACCCAAGCCACCTCAGCTGCCTACTCTCGACCTGGAGGAGCAGCTACTACTCCGAGTGCCTCCCGTGTGACTGAGCGTCCAGCCACCCTGCAGAGGAAACTCATTTGACCGCTTGTATCCGCGATCTTGTCCTTTCGGTCATTACCCCAAACTCATGACCATAGGTGAGGGTAGGAACGTAGATTGACCGGTAAATCGAGAGCTTTGCCTTTCGACTCAGCTCCTTTTTCACCAAAACAGTCCGATGCAGTGACCACATCACTGCAGACACTGCATCAATCCGCCGGGCAAGGACTCTCTACCCAATAGAGGTGGCAAGCCACCTTTCTACAGTTGAGAACCATGGCCTCGGATTTGGAGGTACTGATTTTCATCCAAGCTGCTTCACACTCGGCTGTAAACCGCCCCAGTGCATGTTGCAGGCAGGGCCACTACTTGCCATTTGGGTGCCCTAATACATACATTTGAAAAAAATCCCGATCGACACCGGGCAAGCGGTCTTCCATACGCCACAATTCCCGCGCCCGCCTGTCGGACGGGGATTTGGGGCTGGGCTCTTCCCTCTTCGCTCGCCGCTACTGAGGGAATCCTGGTTAGTTTATTTTCCTCCGCTTAGTAATATGCTTAAATTCAGCGGGAAAATATATAGGTTATTTAATTAAATTATTTGGGGGTTTTCAAAATAAAACGAAAGTTACATATGTAACTATGGTTCTATGAATCCCGGATGACCGCCAGAGGGCGGTGCTGAAGCACTGAATGTTCCCTTAGCACATGCGCAGTTCAAGTAGTTATACCAAATGAGTCACACCTGTGACCCTGGATGGCACCCAGAGGTAATATATTCCCCCGCCATCCATCACTCCATACTCAGAATCTTCTCGCGAAACCGCAAGGATTCGGAGTGACAGAGCGCCTCTGGCGGTTATCCGGGATTCATAGAACCGTAGTTACATATGTAACTTTCGTTCTATTTCATCCCTACTGACCGCCAGAGGGCGGTGCTAAAGCATTGAATGACATAATACCAGCTATGTCACGAAGAATCCCAAGCTCATACCTCACAGAGAAGAACCCGGGGATTCCTGGAGAACCACACCAAGAGGATGTGGAGCAGCCACATTGACGCTGTAGAATCTGGCGAAAGTGCCCGGCCCAGTCCAAGATGCAGCCTCGCATATAGTTCCCAATAGAACGCCCTTCATGGCGGCCCAGGAAGTGGAGACGCCTCTGGTGGAATGAGTCCTCACGCCGGGCGGTGGGGGGAGTCCTGTCACACGGTAAGCACGGCGAATCACATCGACAACCCAATGCGAAAGACGCTGTCTGGATAGTGGACAGCCCTTCTTAGCACCATCGTAGCATACGAACAGCTGGTCTGAGCACCTTATGTCTGCAGTTGCCGCAATATAGGCCTGCAATGCCCTCACTGGGCACAATGACCGGAGCCTGTCCCTGCCTTCTCCAGCTGGAGGCTCATACCAAGCCAAACTCAAAGGCCGGTTGCAATGAGAGCAGGACAACACCTTGGGCAGAAACGTTGGATTCGGCCATAAGGTGACACCGGAGTCATCCGAGCTCATCTGAGACATGTGGGATTGACCGAACTGACTCTTTTCGCGGAGACCATGGCCAACAAGAATGCAGTCTTCCCAGACAGCCATTTAATGTCCGCCTGTGCCAAAGGTTCAAATGGAGGTTGGCAGAGGGAATCTAACACCACTGACAAGTCCCATATTGGGGCACGTGGAGCGACGGAGGGCCCCAACCTACGAGCTCCCCGTAAAAAAGTGAAACCAAGTTATGACTCCCCACAGTACGATTGTTGACCAAACCATGATTACAAGATATGGCAGCAACATATACTTTCAGGGTCGATGGGGACCGGCCATCATCAAGGAGAGATTGGAGAAACTCCAAGATAAGAGGCACCGAACAGGACACCACTGGGAAAACAGCTTCCACCTGTTCTCATACTGCTGACGAGTAGAGGCCGCCCTGGCATTCAGAAGCGTTTGTTTAACCGCATCGGCGAGGCCAGTTAGCTGTGGCTCGAACCCGCCAACGGCCAAACCCACAGCCGGAGGCGTTGAGGGTTCGGATGCCAAATCTGACCCCTCAACTGAGACAGTAGATCTCTCCTGGCTGGAAGGGGCCACGGAGGGCTGCAACACAGGCTGCACAGTAATGGAAACGACGGCTGTGCCGGCCAGCACGGGGCTATCAGCAATAGCCTGTGACCCTCTTGGAGGACCCTCTGTAGGGTGGGCCAAATCAGTGGAAGAGGAGGAAACGCATACAGAAGGCCCTGAGGCCATGCGTGTGCCAGCGCATCCTGGCCTAAAGAGCCCGGCGCCCTTGCGAGGGAGAACCATAGCGGGCAGTGGGTCGACTCTTCTGAGGCGAACAAATCTACTTGCGCCTGACCAAAAAGGCCCCAAATCGTGTGCACCACCTCGGGGTGGAGGGACCACTCTCCCGGAAGGGGTTGCTGCCGTGAAAGAAAGTCTGCCATAGAACTGCTTTCTCCCGGCAGATACACAGCTCTCAGTGTGGACAGACGAGGCGCAGCCCATCTCAACAGATTGCAAGACACCTCGAGGAGCCGAGCCGATCTGACACCTCCCTGATGGTTGATGCGATAAACCGTGGAGGTGTTGTTCGACCGAACCAGAATATGTTTCCCTCTCAGGTGTGGCAGGAAATGCCTGAGAGCCAGATGAACAGCACGCAGTTCTAAACATTGATGTGATCCAAGCAATCCCTCTGAGACCACATCCCTTGGACCATCCTGTGCTGCCATACCGCACCCCATCCTGTGGTGCAGGAGTCGGTGGTAACCACCTCCCTGCGACGCACCACCAAGCCCATGGGGACCCCTCTCGCCAAGTACTGCCTGTCCCTCCATGGGGCCAGTGCATGCAAGCACTGCCACGTCACCCGAAGTGTTCGCCTTCGGTGCCGTGTAGCGTCCAGGTGGAAACTGTTCAGCCACCACTGCAGAGGACGCAATGCCAGGAGGCCGAGGGGCACATTGCGTGTAACGGAGGTCAGCTTCCCCACAAGTTGAAGAAACTCTATGAAAGGGTGCCGACTGCCAGGCCCGAAACGAGAGACCATATTTTGAATGTCGTCCAGCCGACGAAGTGATGGACGAGCCTTCATCGACACAGTATTTAACTCTATTCCCAGAAATGTGGCCCTCTGGGATGGGACCAAGTTGCTCTTGCCCATATTCACTCTGAAGCCCAGCTGGTTCACATGAGCCAGCAGGCGAGCTGTATCCCGGATGACTTGCGCTCGGGATGGAGCGCAAATTAGCCAGTTGTCCAGATATGGTAGGACTTTCAGTCCGTTGGCCTGCAAAGGCGCAAGGGGTGCTTTCACACATCGTGTGAACACTCTCGGGGAAAGGGAGAGTCCGAATGGGAGCCCCCGGAATTGCCAATGGCTGCCTAGATAGGCAAGCCTGAGAAACTGCCGATGTTGAGGTGCAATGGGCACATGGAAGTAGGCATCTTCGAGATCTACAGACGTGAACCACTCCCCATCTGTGAGTGACTGAAGAACCTCTCCTGTGGTGAGCATGTGGAATGGCAACACCTTCAGGAGATGATTGAGTCCCCTGAGATCCAAAACGGGACGAAATCCGCCAGAGAGCGCCAGCATCACATGAGCCAGTGAATTGCCTAAACAACCAGCCCGCGCACCAGAATTATATGCCTTGGTCACCAAGTCGTCAGTCACCCGACATTGGAACCGAGGACATCTAACGTCCTGGCGTAATGCCTCTTCAGGGGAAACAATGAGAGACGCAATGGCGGGTTCAACAGCAGGCATGCGATCCAGACCGGCTGCCAATGGATTATGCATAGTGGCCAGAACCCGTCCGTCTGATGAGAGCCTCGAAAAAGCGCTCGAATCTTTCCAGCAGGCATGCATCTCTTTAAAATACTCCGTGGACGGTGGCACGACAAAAGGCGTAGGAGCACGTCCCCGCCTTAAAAAAGCACTGGCAGAGCCGGGCTGCTCAGGCTGCGGAATCTCCACCTGGAGAAGCCCCAGGGCTTTACGCAGGACATCCTGCATGGGGCTATTGCCTGAGCCACTAAAACTTTGAGCAGAGTCATAAGAACCATCCCCAGAACCATGGAAGGATGGTGCCCCCTCCTCATCTCTAAAATGAGAGGCAGATGCTGCCACGGAGAGAACATCGTCCTCCGGAGCAAGAGTAGGCATGGATCGGTAAGGAAATCCAGCCTCAGCAGCAGGGAAATCCACGCGATGAGCCTGCAACATGGACTTCATCGCTTCTAATTCAGCCGATAGCTGCTCCACTTTGGATGTCAGGCCTCGACCTGACTTGGCCTTCTTTTTTGCAGGACCGTCAGTGCCTGCGGGCTCAGAGAGGCGTTTTGAGCGTCTGGTAGGGGGCGCTCGGCCAGAGGGCGGGAGGTCATTGTCACCAGTCAAGGTCAACTCTGCCACCCTCGACACTCTAACCACCTGTGGCACATAACTGCAGTTCATGCATGGGTCATCCGAAAGCGCCTCCCTCAGGTGGTCAGGGCCAAGGCATGTCGGACAAAGGTCATGACCATCATCAACATGAAGTGCCGACCCACAGTTCACGCAAGAATGGGAGCCATCCATGATCTGGCACCAAATTTAGCGTGTACCAAAGCCAAAACCGGGAGCGGGGGCGCGAACGCTGCCGTCACCGATTAGGGCCACACGTTAACGAAAACACCAGTAAAATACCAGGCAGAATCAAGCCAGAACAGGTGCCAAAACCGGGAGCAGGGGCGCGAACGCTGCCATCACCGATTATGGCCACACGTTAATAAAAACACCGGTAAATAACAGGCAGTATCAAGCCGGTACAAAAGCCAACACTGGAAGCGGGGGCGTGAACGCTGCTGTCACCAATTTAGGGCAAATAAACTAAGGTAGGGGCGCAACCAGCAGCCCTAAACCCCAGAGAGAAAACAAAACTAAACGTTGTGTACAGCTAATGCTCAAAGAGGCTTAAACTTACACAACCGCTAACACCGTTAGCAATAGTACAGCCTGTCTAAGACGGCAAAACGTACCTGAAATGACGGGAGAGGGTGCGCGAACGCCGCCTTCACCAATGAGGAAAACGCAAAACGAAAATGACTAACACCGTTAGCGATACCATGGATGCGATCAGACAACGTTATGTGGCGTGGGAGAGGGTGCGCGTACGCCTGCCTTCGCCAACAATCCACAGCAACGTAACACAAATAGCAGTTTAAGAAATACCCGTAAATCTCAGCGAAAAATAAATCATCGCAGTCCTCGGAGGGCGAAATCCGCAGCTCCAACCACAAGGTAGTAGGACTTCAAGCAACTGAAAAGTCAAGTTCTTTGTAATACGAACCGCACGCGAGAAGATAAAGAGAACGGAGTAATGGATGGCGGGGGAATATATTACCTCTGGGTGCCATCCAGGGTCACAGGTGTGACTCATTTGGTATAACTACTCGAACTGCGCATGTGCGAAGGGAACAGTCAGTGCTTCAGCACCGCCCTCTGGCGGTCAGTAGGGATGAAATAGAACACAAACAAACATCAATCAAACAAGTCCAGAGTCGGTCAAATGTGTCCTTTTCCATGTTAAGTTTGAATGTTATTTTTTCCATTTGTCTAATTCCTGTTATTATGTCCAGTCCTTGTCCGTCGGGGGGGTTTCGTCGTCCATCTCTTTGTTGTGGTTTTTTCCCACTGTCAAACGCACATTCCAAACTGTGTCCATGGCAGGAGATTTTTGTCCCAAGTACATAGTTCAAACAGTGAACAGCCCTGACGGAGTCCAACATGCACTGGGAACAAGTCTGACTTACTGCAAACACAGCTTCTGCTCCGGTCATACAGAGACCGGACAGCCCTGAGGAAAGGGCCCCGGACCCCGTACTCCCGGAGCACCCCCCAAAGGACACCCCGTGAGACACGGTCGAAAGCCTTCTCCAGATCCACAAAGAAAATGTAGACTGGTTGGGTAAACTCCCATGAACCCTCGAGCACCCAATGGAGAGTCTAGAGTTGGTCTAGTGTTCCACGACCAGGACAAAAAACACTCTGCTCCTCCTGAATCCGAGGTTCGACTATCGGTCGGATTCTCCTCTCCAGTACCCTGGAATAGACCTTACCGGGGAGGCTGAGGAGTGTGAGCCCTCTATAGTTGGAGCACACCCTCTGGTCCTCCTTCTTGAACAGAGGGACCACCACCCCGGTCTGCCAGTCCAGAGGCACTGTCCCCGACCGCCACGCAATGTTGCAGAGACGTGTCAGCCAAGACAGTCCTACAACATCTAGAGACTAATGGTATTCAGAACATATCTCATCCAACCCCAGAACCCTGCCACCGAGGAGTTTACCAACAGCCTCAGTGACTTCATTGAAGTTGCTGCCCTCAGAGGCAACTGTTGTTGTGATTTTGGGCCTTACAAAAATAAATTGAATTGAACTTCAGCTTGGGGGATGGTCAGGCTCCGAGTCCTTAGTCTCTGCTTCCTCTTCAGAAGACGTTGCGGCGAGATTGAGGAGGTTCTCAAAGTATTCCTTCCCCTGTCCGACGACATCCCCAGTCAAGGTCAACAAGTCTCCACCCGCACTATAAACGGTGCTCGTGAGGAACTACTTCCCCCTCCTGAGGTGTCGGCCTCAAAGAAATTCTGGCAAACCGTCCAAGGCTCCTCCATGGCCTCCCAGAACTCCTCCCAGAACTCCTCCCAGAACTCCTCCCAGAACTCCTCCCAGAACTCCTCCCAGCCCTGGGTTTTTGCTTCGACGACAGCACGAGCTGCAGTGTCTGCTGTGTTCTGTCTGTTCTTTCACTCTCACTCAAAAGTGTTCCCGGAGCCAAAGTGATCCAGACCGCTCTGGGAGCTAGACCTTTCAGGGCCCACTTTGGATCGCTTAAAAGGACCGGTACAGTTCACTTAAGACAGTGAAGACACCTTTGGATCACCACGATTTCTCCAAAGTGAACCAGTGGATAGTGGGCAGTGTCTAAAATCTGTGAGGTTTTTAAAACAATTTACATTTGCAGGGAAAGGGCCAGCTTTTTACTTAACTAAACTGAATTATAATATTTATTTATTTACTTTGGGGGGGGGGAATTCACCGCAGAAAATATGTTTTTCTTTAGTTTTAATATAGAGATAGTAACCATAAACATGGTCTGCTTTTGAACTTATTAAAATTGTTGTAATGGTACTATAATAAAGAGAGCACAAGAACAGGGATAAAGAAACACAGTAATGGTTGTGTGTTCCAGCTGGTACCGTGTGCTGGTGAAGAGTGTGCTGACCAACGGCCTGGTGTCCATCTATGAGCTGGACTACGGCAGACACGAGCTGGTCAGCGGCACACAGCTCCGGGTCCTGGTCCAGGACTTCAGACGCCTGCCCTTCCAAGCCTTGACTGCGCAGCTGGCAGGTCAGGAACACACGGGGAACACACACACAAGGAATACACAGGGGCTGAGCTGGTTTAAATGTGTTTACAGCCTGGAGAGTGCACTGCAGAAAGTCTAACTCTCTGTCCTTAAATCCGTCTGCAGCCTCAACCTTTAGTCACACAGTAGGCATGAAAGAACGTGTGCTACTCGACCACCAAGCAGCACTTTTGGCAACTTTTTCACTGATCACACGGTACACTGACTGTAACAGATTCCTTAGCTCCAATAAATACACTGCTCCTGTGGCCTTTACAAGCAGGATTTAATCCACACTTTGTTTCATTTTTACTGTAAATTAAAGCAAGTGCAAAGAGCAGACTCATTTCCTTTACACACCCTTCACAGATCACAGCATCTCATAGTCCTTTGCTTGCTGTAAATCATTCCTGAAAACACAAAAGCTCAGTGGCAGAGTGAATGTGAAAAAAGTTTACCAGACATTTTGCTGCATGTCCTTCTTTCTCTCATACACATTTCCCACTTCACTGTCCTGTAAAGTGTACAGGTAAAAAAAAATCCTCCTTGACGCTGTCAACAAAATGTCTTTGTGTGTGTGTTTTGTTTTGTTTTTCAGTCCCTGAGGTTTTATTGGACAGGACAGTGTGAAATGGGGAGCGAGGAGGGATATAGATAAACTATTTTTGCTTTTAAGAGATCTTTAAATTAAACCTTGTTGGTGCAATTCACACTTTTGGAATATTCTGTCATGTGTGTATGAGTGTCATGAGTGTAAAATACATGCACTGCTCACGCTCTGCCTCACCAGGACACAGGACTGACTTTGTAGATTTGGGCCTGTGCAAACATAAATGTCCCAGAAATATACATCAGGCTGATTTAATTTAGTGAGATTGTTCATTCTCAAACCCACATTGGGTGCACTGACAGTTTGCTTCTTCCTTTTCACTAACATGGTGGTACAAATGAAAAGGGATTATGTATTGAGACGCCCATACTCTGAGGCTGTTTCTGTACTTTTACTGCTTTACAGCTGTTTGTGCCTGCTGTAGTAACGCTCTCCTCATGTCCCTCCTGCCAGGGCTGAAGCAGCGGCAGTGGTCTGAGGAGGCCTCCATCGTGTTCAGGAACCACGTAGAAAAGAAGGCTCTGGTGGCTCAGCTAGAGGTCCTGCATGAGGCCCCGGAGTCCTGGGAGCGCAGACTCAGCGTGTTCCTGGTGGACACATCGCAGGAGGAGAGGGACGTGTGGGTGCACGACATCATGGCTGAGTTTATCGACGAGCTCAGCAACGAGATGTAGAGAGCTCACAGAGGGACATTTGATATCGTTAGCCTTACAAGTACTACTCAACTAAGAGTTATTGTAACCACTGATTATGATGGAGTTTAAAGGAGACATACCACAACCACAATATTGACCAAAAACTGCTTCGTAAAAGATGGTGCGTTCTCACTGCGGCAGTACAGTCTATGTGGACGCACGTCCAAGTTGTTTTTGTGGCACATCCAGAGCTTCCGAAGCGGCGCAAATCCTACATTTGGCATATTTGATAATAATAATTTTTGTGCAACACCCATAACATAATAGTTATGAAATATCACCCATATCTTGGACCCGCTCACAAACCCGGAAATGCAGACGGCTTAGTTTGAGACTCGTCCCCACCCTTGCGAAGAGCAATCCACCTCACCCGCCCACCCCGTGACGTAGTCTCAGCGAGAGCGTGTGTCCCCGCCCACCCCGTGACGCAGATCCGAGGGAAAGGATATAGACTGTACTCTCGCTAAAAACTGCAGGATTCAATCAAAAAAACATGTTGGGCACATATATGAGGCACCAATAGCACTGTAAGAAAGTTAAAAGCTCTGAAAAGTTGATTTTGCATGATATGGGACCTTTAAGCATGGCAGAATTTTAAAAACACTGAACTTTGTGGCCGACGTTGCGCAGCAATCAATCAGAGACTTCGCTCCAGTGAGGTACCTACGTATGTCACTCTCCGGAAAAAGGACCAAAACAAACCCTGAACACACAAAAATCATCTAGACACAGCTCTTGGAGCAAATGATGATATTCACTAAACTCTGCTCACCTCTGAAGTATCTGATGGATCCAGACAAGCCGCCGAGCCGATTGTCTCTGTTTTTGGACTTTGTAAAGCAAATAGACCAAACCACTCTCTCAACTCGCTCTGCCATCGCAGGGTCAAGAGAAAAACTCCCGGACGGCCCATGTGCGTTGTCTGGACGCACATGGGCCGTCAATGCAACGCAATGGAAGCACATTTGCTGGTGAGTTTATTTTTCCCACTTGCGTCCAGGGCAAACAGGACGCCTGCCTTCAAACGCACAGGCGTCCAACTGGGGCGTCCAGAGCTAATTGGACGCCGCGGTTTGAACACACCATAATTCGACTGTATAACAGATAAGCCCCGCCTCATAGTGACATTTCACTGGAACAAGCACCTGATTTTCATTTATGTGTATTTATTTTTGAAACGTGGCTACATGACATTTTAGCGAACATCAGAAAAGGTTTATTGCCATTGTCACTGAACAATATTCACAAACTTTGGAACTTGCTTTGGTGATTCGGTGCAGGGATGTGGGCGGGGATAGGAGGTAGGTAAAAACAGGACTTTTATGAGCACTCGAGCCTCAGTTGCAGAACAATACAGAATTACTCAAACATAGAGGAATCATACAAATTTGAGTGAACTTATGATGAGGAAACTCTGTAACAAGTTTAAAAGCCTATTTAAGTTGAATAATAATCGTAATCCTACGGAGTACTGAAAATGCATGGCTTCCCCAGCTAATAACCAACTAAAAGCTACTGTTTACAGCCTCATTTGCCCTGCCAACATGATTGTAAGCAGATCTGATGGACAACAGCAAAAGTCTGTCAAAAGCATAATAATATGGGAACTTTTTCATTCCAAATGTATATCATTTGCATCATATTTGCAAATATGAGCAGTAAAGGACTCAAATATGCTGGTTGTATGTGTTTATCTGAGCGCCTAATATTTAGGACGTTTTTATTCAAATAGAAAGGCAGAATAAGCATGGAAGCGGTTTTACAAAAGGCTTTTTTATGAGGAAATATGAGACTTTGAGGACTGTGTTTGTGGTGTGAATTTTTGAGTGAGTGCACCCTAAGCTCAAACATGGACTTTAAAATGATCAAATCTAAAATGTGTTGAAATATTAGGGATAGCTGATAAATCAGTTCCAGTATTGGTATCAGCCAATATCGACATTTTTTTTTGCAATATTGGTATCAGCTGATATATTTTTGAAAGTCCCTGAATTTATATTTATGGCTTTTTTTATATCCCAAATTAATTATTCTGTTATTATTTCTTATTATAAATGAAAAGTGAATTTGTGAACTTTACTTTAAGTTGGAAATAGATTTGTGGGCCTTGCTATAGATATTAAACTCTAAACATGGATATTGGTTATCAGCAACAGCAGCAAGCCAAATATCGGATATCGGATCGGTTCCCAAAAAATTTACCATCCCTATGAAATATTCTGCAACATTCTGGAGTCCGTGCATGGAGTGTGACAAATGTGGCATAACTGAACTCCAGACAAAATAAAAGCACTACTCAAGTTTAAGCCTGAGCGCTTCATGTGAGCCTTCTGGAGGCGCCTCGGACTTCCTGCTGCTATTTATTAAAGATCGTGCTAACCAACTAACTGTTCCATTTGATATCGCTGCAGGTACCATGTTCTTTTTCAATAAACTCTAATGAAACTATCACTGTGTTTCTGGTTTCTTGAAAGGCATTCATTTGGATTTAGAATACTGTGTATTGATCATCACATCCTCCCCAGTGCACCATGGGACATCATTCAGTTTCCTACTTTCCAAACCCGTCTCAACGGCACTAAAGAGGCCAAAGACTAATGGCCATATTATTATTAAGGATGTGATAATATGCAATTATCACAGTATTGATATTATCACCATATTCAGTTCATTGTACAATATTTATTGTACAGAGACAATTGGATTGGTAAGAATCTTTACTGCCATACACTAAAGAATTAAGAGAATATTCTTATCTTATATATCTTATCTTATATCTTCTCTTTTTGCTGTTGCTGCAAAAAAACAGGAATGTATTTAAAGGAATTATGGAAGATTTTTTGGCGCCAAATATGATTTCATATGATATCATAAATGCTTTGATATGTTCAAAGAATCCTTTGACTTGGAAAAACAGGACTTTTATATGAATTTACAAATAAGGAACTATTATAACCAAACAATTAAACAAAGTAATGACCATTATAACCTTCAGACTGAAAGATTTATTATTATTATACATTTTTATATCAATATTGTATGCATTAATGATCTGAAGAGCCATTTTTCTAATATATTAAAAACAAATGAGAAAGACAAGCAAGGTAACTTTGTTTTGACAGAAGAAGAGTGGGAAAAGATATGTACAACTCAGTGAGGAACCACAAAATCACATAATTGGAAAGAATTCCGTTGGAAAAACGTTTTTTTTTTCATAATGAACACAAATATGAAAACGTTATTGTCCATAGATGTGAAAATTGGCCTTTGATTTCACCAAAACAATTAAAAAGATGCAAGAGCCACACATCTCTTAAAGCCGATATTATTCTAAATCTTCTTCCAGAAGGTCATAGTTCAAAGGAAGAGTCCTGGATTATGTGGGCAGCCATTAAAAATTGGACGTGGCTGCAGATCCGCGGCGCGGTCAAATAGCCCAGCAGTTTCCGGAGCCGCGGCACGGCCATATAGCCAAATGGCTAACCCTAACCTTAACCCTAACCCGGTGCTGTCAAATAGCCCAGCAGTTTCAGGAGCCGCGGCTCAAAATAACATGGCAGTTTTGCGGCTCTGTAGACACTCCCTTAAAAATTGACCTTTTTGACCAATATTTGACCAGGTGGGACTCTCACTGTCTGTTGTATGTTCCGTGATTTTCTTTTTTGGATGTTTTGCCCGGGGGTCCGACTCTGTGGAAAGGTGTGTCAATGACTCAATGCTCGTCCAAAAAATCGCGGAAAAGGGGGGTTTTCCGGCCGTTTCCGCGGATCCGCGCGGATCCGTGATTAGGGGTCCTTTTTTTACCTTTTTCTGCAAATAGGGGTACTTTTTCAAGCAATCTTGGTGATTTTTTTGTTTGTTGACTGTGACGGTGCGCCCTAACCGCCCCGTCATCTCTTCTCCCCGGCGTGCGTGCCCGGCTCTCTCACTGCCCAAGAGTGCCGCGCACGAAGCGCGCGCGGTGCGCTCTTCGTATTTGCGGAGCGCCCAGTTAGTTGAATCACGAACCGTCACTTCCCTGAACCGTTTCCCCACTGCCCGGACACTTTTCCCCGCTGTAAAGCGTTCACACACTCGGCTGTTGCTGCTGCTGCTGCTGCTGCTGCTGCTGCTGCTGCTGCTGCTGCTGCTGCTTGCTGCTGCTTGCTGCTGCGAACTTGTGTACATTAAAAAACTGTTATATGTGCTAAATAACTATCTGTACATAAAATGTCTGCCTTGCATATGTGAGTTATGTTCATGTGCTTGAACATACAGTGAGCTATCTTGATCTGAGCCTGTTTTTTTGACAACTCATTGCTATAAATATCATTGTGTACTTGTATATATGTTTGAAATAAAGTTATTTCTGAGAATTTTCATGTCATTGAATTGTAAATTTGTATAACAATACTATGGTAATATGTTTCAGTGCACTTTTCTAACTTTTAAAGTGAAAAGGGGTATATTTTCAGGCTTGGTCAGTGAAAAGGGGTACTTTTTTGGTTGTGGTCAGTGAAAAGGGGTACTTTTTTGGTTGTGGTCAGTGAAAAGGGGTACTTTTTCAGGGGTAAGGAGGACAGTGATTAGGGGTGTTTTTTCAAACCTGTGTACGAGCATGGGCACTATATAAAAGCGATGGAGTCGGCCCCCCGGGATGTTTTGTGCTACTTGTGCTCTTTCTATTTTGTTTTGTGTTCTGTGCCCTGTGTTTGATAAAAAAAAAAAATTAAAAAAAAATAGTTTTCAAAAGTCGTGACTTTCTCTTCATTCACTCCTCACTCTGTGGTTGCAAGATCCCCTGCAGCCTTAGCTGCCCTGGGGCAAACTGATAGAGGCTGCCAATCTGTGCCATCTGCCCCTCCCATCACCATCTTTCCATGATTAAAATAGCTGGTTTAGTTGTTTTTTCCGTGTTATCTGACTCATACTGGCATCAGACTGTGTGGTGCTGCTTTCATGAGAAGTGCCACTCTAAACAGGAAGTGGAGTGATGCACAATAAAGTAAAGATTTGGCTTTTCAAACTTTGAATGTACGAGTAGCTTCTGTTTTTCCTGTAAATGTTATCTCCCAGCCACCTTCAATATTGATTATTTAGACAAAAACCTCATGAGCGATTTGTTTGTTTTGTCTTTTCTGAACTCTCATCCGCCAATGGGCAAAAACTATTTCAGAAGTTGCTTAAAGTCGTTCTCCCAAGACTAATATTCACTTGATAGAAATATCTTACAATCTTACAATCCAACTTGAGCAAACGACTTGATGCTGTTTCTGTGGCTCTTCTGCTCCAAAAGTGGTATTTATGCAGTGAAGGATCTAATCTGGTCACGTTTCCTCTTCTGCTCCGCGGCTCTGTCCAGGCGTTAGTGAATCGAGAGCATCATGACAAACTCTGCCGACACAAACACAGTCAGCACATGCTTTTAATCACATGATGCTTTTAATCACATGGACACAGACGTGTAAAGGATTCTCTTGTGGCCTGACCTTCAAAGTCGATGCTGCCATCGGCGTTGACGTCCAGCTCCTTGAGGATCTCCTCCAGCTCGCCCTTCTTCAGCTTCTCTCCCAGCAGCCCCTTCACCGCCTCCTTCATCTCATCCTGGTTTATGTTTCCATCTCCGTCCATGTCAAACTGGGACAAAACAGATAAGATTCATCTTTTAGTCTGGTTATGGTCCCCTGTTTCAGTGTAGATGTTGTGCTGTGGTTTGGGACATTATGAACATTACAGGAATACTTCACAAGATCCAAAAGTACTCAGAAATCTCTTGAAATCCTTGTTTGATAGATGGCACAGTTGCCATTTTTACCCAACTTTTTTGTTACAGTGACACTCAATATTATAATTTCAACTATTTTAATATAATCACATACACTCCAAGAAAAAAAGAACGTCTTACTCCTGGCCATTTTTATTATCAGTTTCAACAGGAAAATATTCTTTCATTTAGAGATATCAATTTGAAACTTGTTCTGTGGCTTACTTACATTAAAGTAAGAAAAAATAAAATAAATAATTAACTAAATGACCAATTGTCCCATATTTTGGGCATAAAAATCTGAAAAAATGACTGATCAAGATTCAAATGGCTTGCTTAATTTTGTTGACATGTGGAAGAAAAAAAGTGCAGCATAGAATCAATCACTGCGTGTCAATATCTACTTTAATATCAATTAACAATCATTATAACATCCACAACTTTAGTCACCCACATCTGCACTAACAATAATTACAATCACATTATCATACATTGATCTCACAAGCTCACGTCACATTTATTACCACATTGTCAATCATGTGAACTTATTTGACCTATGACATACATTCATGATCTCACATACTTATCCTATGATCACATGTCATACATTAGCCATATACTATATATTTACTTCACTATCTCCATGTGGACGAGAGCATCATAATAAGCCAACCTTCATGGGCATAAATAACACAAAAGATACATGAATACAGTCCAACAGTCACCATATAATCAATCACCATATATTATGCACTTTTACTACCTCCAAGTCCAGCCTCACATTAACATGGTGAAGCGAACAGGGGCCCCATGGCCAAGGCTCCCATTGCACTGAGATCGGGGGGAAATACAGCCCATCACTTGGAAACAACAAAATTCTCTAATCTGCTTCTACATTTTTTCACTTTGTAGCCAAGCGGATGGTTGACTTATCAAGATTCCCCTTTAAATTATAACTCAATTGAAATGACCAACAACTTCACCCTTTGATGTGGGGAGATTGGACAGAAGGCACAAGTTCGTTTCACATTGAAGAGACAGGAGATGTTTCCATTAAATTGATTAAATTGGTTATTTCAGTTTAGCTGCTTTGCTTCATCAAAAGACAAGTGCAGTTAAAGACATTACATTTACAAAACCATTTCCCCAGTCCCTCATACAGCCGGGACTTCCCCATAGCGGCCATTTTAAAGGGGGCATGCGATATATAAAAACCAACAAGACTGCATCCTTTTCTACGGCATAATGAGCTACGAATACTTTGATTCTTTAGATGATATCGGCAAACTAAAGTACACGACAAAGCTCTAATTTCTTGGTCAGTCAACAGAGCAATGACCTAACAGATTAAGCAGGTTTCTGGCATTTTGGCCTCATAATTCCTGGATTTCGTATGTAGTAGACGTGCTGTTGTGCCCCTTTCAAAATGGCTGACTCGGTTGCCACTGCACAAGTTCCCGGATGAACGCATGTATTCAGAAGAACAGAAACAAGCAAGACAAGACTACAGTTCAGGTTACTGCTCCAGAGGAAGAACTAGAAGAATAAAAGCTGTTAGCATCCAAAGAAGAATATCCCTCAAGCTCAGGTCAGTAGGCCCAAGGTGCAGCGATGACATTCCCCACAGTCATCTTCTAAAGTGCCTAGCAGGGCTGTTTGCCACCACATGGCCATTGTGCACAGTAGAGCGCTAAGGGAGTCCAAGGACAAAGCTCTCAGCCACGGAGCAGACCTGAAGGAAATCCTTTTAATACTGAAAAATTGGAACATTTTGAAATAAAACCCATAATGATACTACCTGGCATATGGAGAGCAGGGGCATCACAAGCAAACACAGCAGGTGGAGTGTGTAGGAAGTACAACAAGCAACCTCTGGCTTTAATAAGTTTTGGCTTTGGCACCACCTGCTGGTTAGTCAATTAAAGCCCACCCTGCCACAAATTATTTAATTAAATCCACTCCATCAATATCATCAATAACAATGGAAATCTCAACCAAGAACTACCAAAATACAGACAGTTTATTAAAGTTCTGACCAAAGAGCAGAACTCGCTGGATCACTGTTACACAACTGTCCAGCACTGCCATGGGCTTTTCAGATCACGTCATGGTTCACCTGATCCCCACATACAAACAGAGGCTGAAGCTCTCCAAACCTGTATTGAGGACTTCTAAGAAGTGGACCAATGAGGCAGAGGAGGAGCTATGTGCATGTTTGGACATTACAGACTGGGAGGTTTTCAGAGCTGCAACAGATAGTTTGGATGAGTCCACGGACACTGTGATGTCATACATTCTATTCTGTGAGGACAGCATTATACCAACACACACCAAAGTCACCTTCAATGATGACAAACCCTGTTTCACTTCAAAACTGAGGCAGTTGATGCGGCAGAAGGAGGCAGCGCACAGGACTAGTGACAGAGAGCGCTACAAAGATGCAAAGTATGGATTTAGCAGGGAGAGAGTTAGATCAAAGTACAATACACGTCTAAAGCAGCAGTTCTCTGACAACAACCCCGCATCTGTGTGGAGAGGGCTCCAGCTTGTCACCAACTACAGGCCTAGAGTCCCCCATGCTTCAGACGACCACAAACTGGCTGAAGAACTAAGTTTTTACTCAAGGTTTGAGACCACCTCGTCAGAGACAGGATGTGAACAGACTCTTTGGGAAATCTAACTCCAGAAAAGCTGCTGCACCAGATGGTGTCTACCCCTCCACCCTGAGAAACTCTGCAGAAGAATTGACTCCCGTCTTCACAGACATTTTTAACACCTCCCTGGAGTCATGCCGTGTCCCAGCCTGCTTCAAGTTGTCCTAGATCATGTCTGTCCCCAAGAAGGCCCGGATCACTGGACTTAATGCAAAAAAGTCATTTGAGCGCCTGGTCTTGCCCACCTCAGGTCCTTCACCTCCTGCTTGGCATCAACCTGGCACTCTACTCCATCCTACAGCATCTGGACTCCCCAGGAACCTCTGCCAGGATCCTGTTTGTAGAATTAAAGGTTCCATATCATGCTTTTTTCCTGTTTCGTAGTCTACTCTAAGGGCATATTTGATAATAATAAGTGTTGTGCAACACCCATAACATAATAGTTATGAAATATCACCTGCTCACAAACCGCCTCACCCGCCCACCCCGTGACGTAGTCTCAGCGAGAGACTGACTTTGTAGATTTGGGCCTGTGCAAACATAAATGTCCCAGAAATATACATCAGGCTGATTTAATTTAGTGAGATTGTTCATTCTCAAACCCACATTGGGTGCACTGACAGTTTGCTTCTTCCTTTTCACTAACATGGTGGTACAAATGAAAAGGGATTATGTATTGAGACGCCCATACTCTGAGGCTGTTTCTGTACTTTTACTGCTTTACAGCTGTTTGTGCCTGCTGTAGTAACGCTCTCCTCATGTCCCTCCTGCCAGGGCTGAAGCAGCGGCAGTGGTCTGAGGAGGCCTCCATCGTGTTCAGGAACCACGTAGAAAAGAAGGCTCTGGTGGCTCAGCTAGAGGTCCTGCATGAGGCCCCGGAGTCCTGGGAGCGCAGACTCAGCGTGTTCCTGGTGGACACATCGCAGGAGGAGAGGGACGTGTGGGTGCACGACATCATGGCTGAGTTTATCGACGAGCTCAGCAACGAGATGTAGAGAGCTCACAGAGGGACATTTGATATCGTTAGCCTTACAAGTACTACTCAACTAAGAGTTATTGTAACCACTGATTATGATGGAGTTTAAAGGAGACATACCACAACCACAATATTGACCAAAAACTGCTTCGTAAAAGATGGTGCGTTCTCACTGCGGCAGTACAGTCTATGTGGACGCACGTCCAAGTTGTTTTTGTGGCACATCCAGAGCTTCCGAAGCGGCGCAAATCCTACATTTGAGCATTTGACGTGACTCGTTTGGACGTTTAAAGATCTCATATCATGCTGTTTTTTCCTGTTTCGTAGTCTACCCTAAAGGTATATTTGATCATAATAAGTGTTGTGCAACACCCATAACATAATAGTTATAAAAAATCACCCATATCTTGGACTCGCTCACAAATCCGGAAATGCAGACGGCTTAGTTTGAGACTCGCCCCCACCCTCATGAAGAGCCATCTAACTCCCCCGCCCACCCCGTGACGTAGTCTCAGCGAGAGTGTGCGTCAGTGTCACCTGTACAAAAGCCGACTGCAGCTCCTTCAGGCCCAGCATGTTGGCCGTTTCTCCCATCATCCTGGGTCCCATCAGCTCCACAAAGTCCTCAAAGTCCATCAGACCTCCCACTGCACACACATATTAGCAACATCCAATTCATCCATGTTGGATTTTAAGGCCAAACGCAGACAAGATTAAGAAAAACTATACATCTATAAGATACATTTGAACCTACATTTCCTTTCCTTGTTGATCAGTGCTAATTTCACTTTCAAACAGGTCAGATATGTCAATAAATAAAATAACCTGGTCCACATAAATACAGTAAACACTTGCAAAGAAGAGAAAAGATGAGAGCAGAGAAGAAGAGAAGAGGAGAGAGAAAGAGGAAGAGAAGAGGAGAGAGGTAGAGAAGAGGAGAGAGGAAGAGGAAAGAAGTGCACATGACATGTGGCACTGACTTCTCATCTTGATCTGCTGCACGATCTCCAGCAGCTCCATCTCTGTGGGCATGTAGCCCATCGTCCTCATGCACTCAGCCACATCCTTGTAATTCAGGTATCCATCCTGGTCATAGTCAAACTCTTTAAAGGCCTCCTGCAGCTCTGGGGCAGAGAACAAAGGGTTAACGGTAAGGACTGTGCACAGGATCTAAACCAGGACCAGCTCACCGTCCAGCTCAGCCTGGGCCAGTTCCCTCTCCTGTAAAAGCACAAAAAAATTCCCTCATTTTATATTATATATACATATATATATTATATATATATATATATATATATATATATATACACACACACACACACATCAAAGTGGTAAAGCTGAAGTCTAATGTCCTTGTTCCCCTGGATAAGTGTAATGCAGAGTGGCAGTAAGAGGCTTGTTAGATTAGTGCTGCTCTCTTGACCCCAACAACTCACCTCCAAAGTCTAAATTTGCACAAGGTCATTTACGGTACATGAATGATGGGTCATTCATGTACCGTAAATGACCTTGTGCAAATTTAGACTTTGGAGGTGAATATTAGGATATTGAATATTAGGGCAATAAAACGTTATTTTTTTGTCAAGTAAAAAACATTTGCTTTGTGCGTGAAAAGTAAAAGAAAGAAAATTAGAGTGAGAAATTAAGTCGCGTTCACATGACCTCAGTACATTCTAGAATCCCTATAGTTTAACCTACATTGAGTCAGGTCATATTTGTCAGGTAGAAATCACTGCTGGACTGTCAGAGAGCAGATGTTGACCTGG
Organism: Eucyclogobius newberryi; assembly: GCF_026437365.1. NCBI lineage: Eukaryota > Metazoa > Chordata > Actinopteri > Gobiiformes > Gobiidae > Eucyclogobius > Eucyclogobius newberryi. The sequence continues at coordinate 4,172,881 of NW_027315857.1, forward strand.
TTTATGGTTCTAGAATTGAATGATGTCCTAATATCAGATGGAGGCAGCGCTTATGAAACCGACTACATGTCCGGTACATGTCCTGTTTTTGAAAGAAATATCCAAAATAGAAATCCACAAACCTATGTTGCTTATTTGTGCTGACAGAGAAGATGTTGAACTTTGTGCCAGTTTCTGTTTAATGTGGATAGGCCCAGTAATTACAGAGATATGAACCATAAACCAGGTCATCAAATCTGCCATCTGAAAGTTAAACAGGGAATTCTACCTTAGTTTCTAAATGTGATGTGAACTCAACCTCTAAAGAACATGACATTATTCAACTCCAATGACGTGATTGTTGTCGGTTAAAGGACTTTAAGCCATAAGATTAATATGTCAAGTTATGCTTTTACATTAGCAATTGATGGCTATCTATAGATGTAAACACAAAAAATACTGCAAAGCAAATGAGTCCCATCTAGTCCAGAGTCTCTGGATAATAATAATAATAACTTTTATTTATATAGCGCTTTTCAGTGACCCAAAGACGCTGGCGTCTTTCCTATATCAGTTATCCTTTTGTTGATTGTCAGTGCAATTTGAGTCATCCTATTTTTTCCTGCTGGACATCTGGAGTATCCTCCAGATGTATGGATTAATTGTGTTCATGGTTGGAGATTTGAGGCCCAAATACATAGTTCTGAAATGAAGTGGGGCGGTGGTGTCAAATTGCACTGTATTAATGTCAGTCCAACATTTTTGAGGAACAGGACAGTCCCAAAAAATATAGTGATGGTGAGCCTCCTGGGCCCTGGCAACCACATTTTCCCAGCAGTTGGAACATGTGAGCAGTTGAAAAAAAAACATATTTTGTGGTTTTCCATTGAGATGTACATCCCCATTCTTCATATGTCAGAAGAAAGTTACCGTCTTTTTCACACTTATTTTGGAAAAATTGTCCAGATTATTAATTATATTATATAATTTAGATATTAATCCTCTTGAAAGTTATAATTTGTATGCCTTAATGAAAATTGAAAATTAAAAGTCATATGGTTATGATGATTATTTCTTAGTTTAATTTCTTGGTTATAATAACCTTATTGTAAATACCCAAGGATTCTTTCAATTCATCAGAGCTTTTCATGTGATTATTGTTTACAATCTGGTGAAAAAATGTTTATACCTTTTGTTATCCAGACTTTAAATCTCAAATCTGTGCTGTTAGGAGTTGTTAACTTTGATCATCATTTGTTTCGGTTATATGTTTTGATTCGTTCTTTCCAGGTCATGAGGGGAGATTTTACCCCAGGTTCCTCCACATCCTCCAAATGACTCAACAACATCACTCTCAATATTTTCACATCCTTCACAACAAGTACAGCAACACTCTGATCTGAGCAGAAATAAATACCTCCTTTTTCTTTTGATAAGTGAAGCAGTTTAAATCGGATTTGAGGTTTCCTGTCTTGCCACACAACTTTTAAGGTTGTTTTATTCCACACATCAAACAGCTGATTGGGGATAGAAATCGGAAGAGTCTGGAATAAATGGAGAAATCTGGGCAAAACATTCACTTTTATAGATTCAATTCTTTGACTTAGACTTAGTATGGGATTACATAAACAAGTACATGTTTAAAGTTTTTTTTTATAGTAGTAAAAAGAGGAGTATCATTTTTCACCAAAATGGTTGATACATTTTTATGGCGGACCACCTATAAATATTTAAGAAAGTTGATTGGCCATTTGAATGGTCTTTCTAAAGGTCAAAGACCAGAATGAGATAATACTAACAGGAACTAAAAGAAGTGAAGAGAACACATTACGTCGGTGCTTGAATCTCTTCACTGGCTCCTGTCGAGTTCAGAATCAAAATTAACTGACTTACAAAGCCATAAATGACATGGCCCCATCCTACCTCAAAGATGCTATAGAACCATATCATCCAAATAGAGCTCTTCGCTCTCAAAATGCTGACCTTCTGGTGGTCCCAAGAGTCTCTAAAAGCACAGTAGGAGGTAGAGCGTTTAGCTCCCAAGCTCCTGTGTTATAGAATCAGCTCCTGTCCATGTTAAAGAGGCCGACACAGTCTCTTCACTTAAGACCAGGCTTAAAACGTTCCTCTTTGAAATCACTTATGGTCAGGCCATTTAGGAGCAACTATGCTGGGGGAGATATGGCAGCTTGAGAAATGAAGCCTGCGTAAGTTCACCTGGAAGACCTAACTCCACCTGCGTCGACCACCATGGCAGGACACCTCTCCCCAGCTCCATCAACGCACTCAAGCGGGCGTCCACCTGTCCGTCTGTGAGAGTCAGATCCCTCCTTCACCGTGGAACTCCTCCAGGTTTCTACTTTTTCCCAAGGAGCTTTTGTAGTTTTTCCTGGCCAAGAAGGGAGGGTCTAAGGACAGGGGACTCCCGCTTCATCGCCCATCGCACCTGCTCCCCATCCGCAATCAACGCACCCAAGTCACTCCTCCCCGCGGCACGCTGCACCTCCTCTGCTCCCAATCAGCGCACAGTCGGTCTTCAGACCGTACTACGACCCACCATCTCCCCTCCTCCTCCTCTGCATCCTTCTCAGCCTAATCATCCTCTCTACCTCCTCTATATATCTACCACCACCAGGCTCCAGGCCCGGGGGAGACATCTAATTCAATTAGATTATGGAGTGCCCATGATTGCTACGTCTTCTGCCGGGATCTGAGCACCAATAACCTTCGTAATAAAGCTTGCTAAACGATCTTTTCCTGTGTCTGAGTCTCTCCAGGGTTAACTATCCTTATTCTATCAAACAATATTTCATATCTGGTCATTGCATTTTCTTCTTCTTTTCCCACTCCACTCCACTGCTCGGGGGGAGTGGGACAGGCACATGGATGACCTGTGGACCCACATGCTCCTCAAGTCCCTGGAAAAGCAGTCTTTACTTCGTTCTTCATCGGCCTGGAAGAACTGGTTCTCCTTCTGAAGAACTGGGTGGCTCCTGAGTGGCTCCAGCTCCACTGTCTCTCTCGCATCCGTCTGTCCATCTGAGGGAGTCAGATCTCTCCTTCACAGGTTTCTTTTTCCCAAGAAGGTTTTGTAGTTTTTCCTGGTCGAGAAGGAGGGTCTAAGGACAGGGGACCCTGGGACATTTCCAAGTCCCTATGAACATTGTTTAATCCGTTTTTCACTGTCGCCCTCCAATTTTTTAAAGAAAATGCATCATATTGGGTATGCACATTTCTAGATTGGTCAAATACAACAGAACATCATCTGTGTAGCAGGCAATTTTATGTTTCATCCCATCAGCTGTAACATCGTGAATTTTGTTTGATTGTCTAATATATTGGGCAAGTACAAGGCAAACAGGAGACGTCCCTATCTCACCCCTCTTTCCACTTCCCAGAGTCAGTGGGTCTTTCAGGTGACCTTTGTTTAGAACTTTAAGTCATATGGCCAGCTAACAGAATCAAAGGCTTTCTCAATGTCCAAACTAAATATTACAGCTTTGTTCTGTTGCTTTTGTACATGATTAATTATATCTAAGGTTTGTCTTAAGTTTTCCTGCATTTGTCATCTATTCTAAATCTTAAATCTGATCATTGTGAATTGAATTTAGGAATATTCACCCACATTATTGGACATAATTGATATGTATATACAATAGTCCACATTCAGAATAGAAACTATATGAGGAATAGTCAAGTCCCTACTTTTGGTACTAGAGATATAGAGTTTTTTTTAAGTTCCAAAACTTGTGGCATCACTCTGATATTTTTAGCAAAAAACTGTTACCTTTAACAGTTTTTTTCTATGTGATGTTTTTCTCCTGTATCTTTTACTTAAGTAATTTGATTATTTCTTTATCTCTGAAAGCTCTAACAGGCAAAGTTATGCCGTTTTTTTATAGATTTAATACTTCAGAACAGTGACACATCTCCATGGAGTCAAGCAGGTGGCTTAACCTCCACCAGAACATTGCACCTTCAATATAATCCCTAAATCTTATAATACACAATGAATATGGTCAAGAGTCAGTTCCTGTGGGGACAGTAGTGCTCACAGGTCACAGGTCATCTTCAGCTCTGAGTCAGTTCCTGTGGGGACAGTAGTGCTCACAGGTCACAGGTCATCTTCAGCTCTGAGTCAGTTCCTGTGGGGACAGTAGTGCTCACAGGTCACAGGTCATCTTCAGCTCTGAGTCAGTTCCTGTGGGGACAGTAGTGCTCACAGGTCACAGGTCATCTTCAGCTCTGAGTCAGTTCCTGTGGGGACAGTAGTGCTCACAGGTCACAGGTCATCTTCAGCTCTGAGTCAGTTCCTGTGGGGACAGTAGTGCTCACAGGTCACAGGTCATCTTCAGCTCTGAGTCAGTTCCTGTGGGGACAGTAGTGCTCACAGGTCACAGGTCATCTTCAGCTCTGAGTCAGTTCCTGTGGGGACAGTAGTGCTCACAGGTCACAGGTCATCTTCAGCTCTGAGTCAGTTCCTGTGGGGACAGTAGTGCTCACAGGTCACAGGTCATCTTCAGCTCTGAGTCAGTTCCTGTGGGGACAGTAGTGCTCACAGGTCACAGATCATGTTCAGCTCTGAGTCAGTTCCTGTGGGGACAGTAGTGCTCACAGGTCACAGATCATGTTCAGCTCTGAGACTCACCGCTCCAAACACACTGTTGAGCACAGACGTGTACACTTTGTTCATGCTCTCCGTGGTCTTCTTGGACTTCTTCTTTCTCTTCTTGGGCGTCTCTGAGACCGAGCCAGCGGGAGAGTCTATGGGCGTCCCAGCGCCACTGAAACAAACATACAAGCCTCCGTGAAGCAAGCATCAGTTCAGGGTGCAAACGTCCTAAATAGGTGTCATTTTAAGGCTAAAGCTGACTAAAGACACTCCATGTTGACTAAAAGAGCCCTTGGCATTAGCAAAAGCTCAATAAAGTGCGCCCACAAGACATAATAAATTATGCATTTGTATGTGAAAAAGGTTGATTATTGGAATCTGAGCGTAGTTTTGATGAAATGCTACACAAAATGAAAGAATTAATGAATGTTTATGATGTTATACATCTCTATGTATAACATCATAAACATTCATTAATTCATTCATTTTTCATTCATTCCTTAAGGCTGAATCTGCTGAGCTGAACAGGGAATCATTCATCAATTGTGTTCGGATATAAGTACATTGTGAACATGACATTTTTGTTATTCGGCAAAAAATCCAAACATGATTTTAGTAAACTTTTAACACTGATTTGAAAGGAAATGGATTTTATCAGGACCCTGCAAAGAGTACTGCAAATGTGTACTTGGCTAATAATGTACTTCCAAGTATATCAGCCAAAGTTGTTGTGTGCTTTCAAACCGTGAAAGTAGGAGGTAGATATTTAAATCTGTCTAAAACATCCAAGCTCTTACAAACTATTTGACACATCACATTTACAAGAAAAAAGTTGCGTAATAAATAAAAGGTAGCATTTTGGATCAATATTGTAATTGTTTAAACCGAATAAAATTGTTTTAAACCACAATCTGCACAATCATCAGAGCAGGCGATGCAGTGATGTTATGCCAGTTTGTCCGATTAGAAAGGAGCAAAGACACCCGTCCATTGGGATGATGTGGACTCAGTAATCACATGATTTTTAGAGTATAAGTACAGGTTTAAAAATCTAAAACTAACTCAATTACAGTAATGAGAGTATTTGTAAATATAGCCGCAAGCGGCAATGATCGGCCCTCGCTACGCCGCCGTCACGCCGCAAGAGGAGGGGGCGCTAACGCGCCCCAATTGTCCTTTTATTACGCCTACTGCTGAATCTGTGACGCTGTCACATCTTCTCCCCTTTGTTTTACCATCAAAAAGCAATTTTATTTTGAATTCTTGGCAAAATGTGCGGCTTTGCCGCACAGACACCGTGACTCTTTGAATAAAAATGTGGATAACTTTTGATGGTCCACCCCTGAAGATGAGTCTCACCAAATTTCAGGTTAATAGGGCTGACGCCCTAAGAGGAGTTTGTGAAAGTCTAAAGTGTAAACATGTTCTGGCGATTTCCCCATTGGAATAACATGGAAGGTTTCGGTCATCGTTACGGCAACGCCATAACAATTATGACATGGGTCTCATTGACTTTTTTGATGGGGATGCTAAAATTGAGTTGTGTGTCAAATTTCATATAATTTCGCAAAACTAAACATTTAACCTCCATATAAAATCTGTAGGGGGCGCTGTGGCGCCAAATTAATTTATTTCACTTCAAGTAGGTTTAGGGCAAAGAGTTTAACAACTGATTCTAATTTGACGCAATTCGGACTTTATCTGCGCAAACGGCAGAAATGTAAAATTTGGGAGATTTCTGAAATTCTTGCTACAGTTTGCGGCTTCGCCGCACAGAGACCGTGACAGGTATCAATGTAATTTGGATAACTTTTGATGTCCCACTCCTCAGTAGCATTTTCACCAAATTTCAGCTTTTTAGGGCCAACGCCCTGGGAGGAGTTTGTAAAAGTACGACGTTTGGAAAAACTCCGAAGTCATGTTTAGCCATTTTTGAAGCAATATGGCCGACTTTTGGTTGGGCGGACGGCGTTGCCGTAATAATATTTTTTACTTCTCTTGTCACCATCTACCTCTGCGCCAAATTTCATGATTCTACAATCAGATTTTTTTTGGGTCATTTCCCATCTCTCAATGCATTTTTGGTACATTTGGGGGCGCTGACGCGCCAATTTTTTTTATTTTAGAAAAGGGAAATAGCCATAATGTAGAGAGGCACGATTTTTAGAGGTGTGCAAATTTTTGTGACTTTTCGTCAATATTCACTGGGTGAAAAATAGGGGGGTTGGTCCCGAGAATAAGAAGAAGAAGAAGAAGATTAAAGCCGCAAGCGGCATCCAACGGCCCTCGCGGGCCGCCGGCCTTCCGACTCTGCGCTTTCGACTCTGCGCTTTCGACTTGATAAAGATGGCGCCCTTATTGTGTCTTGAATTAAAAAATAACTTGACAGACGGCGACACATTGGACATGGCCAATCCAGTGCAAATGAACACAAGTGTCAGTCAAATTTGCTGCGCCGTCGCACAGAGACCGTAGCACTTAGAATATAAATATGGATAACTTTTGATGCCCCGCTTGTGTAGATGATATTTCCCAAAGTAAAGCTTGATTGAGCTATTGCCCACGGAGGAGTTTGTTAAAGTGTGAAGCGTAAATTTGAACATTTCAAAGATTTGGCGTTTTCCCATTTGTGACAGTATATTTGCAGCTCCACGGCACAGAGACCGTAGCACTTAAAATCAAAATATGGATAACGTTTGATGCCCCGTTTGTGTAGATGATTTTCCCCAAACATGAGTTTGATCGGACAATCGCCCTGGGAGGAGTTCATTAAAGTGTGAAGCATAAAAATGTGGTCATTTTAGAGATATCGCGGTTTTCCCATTTCTGACATATATTTGCGGGTCCGCCACACAGAGACTGTAGCACTTAGAATCAAAATATGGATACGTTTTGATGCCCCACTTGTGTAGATGATATTCTCCAAATATGAACTTGATCGGACAATCGCCCTAGGAGGAGTTCATTAAAGTGTGAAGCGTAAAAATGTGGTGATTTGAGCGATTCTGCGATTTTTCCATAAGGATAACATGGGATGTTTCTGTCATCGCTACGGTTACGCCGTACAAAATATGACTTTGGCTCTCATACTTTTATGATCAGGATGGCAAATTAGAATTTTGTTCAAAATATCATGTCATTTGGAAAAACTATATTGTTTATAGGCCACTCTGAAGGCCAAATAGTCAGAATTCTGGGAAACGTTTACGGCTCCGTCGCACAGAGACCGTAAATGTTATCCTTAAAATTTGGATAACTTTAGATGCCCCACTTGTCTAGAGGACGTACACCGATTTTGAGGTTGGTGGGCAAAACGCACTAGGAGGAGTTCGTTAAAGTGTAAAACATAAAAATGTGGTAATTTGAGAGATTTTGCGGTTTTCCCATAGGGATAACATGGGAGGTTTCTGTCATCGCTACGACTACGGCGTAAAAATTTAGGCATTTTTGTGATTGGCTTTTGTGATCGGGACGGCAAAATAGAATTTTGGGTAAAGTTTAGACAATTTTGGTAAAACTAATTTTTGACCTTCAATGTTAATTTAAAGGTCACTCTGTAGGGGGCGCTATCACTGCCATTTCAATTTTGTCAGCCTAAACTGGTCCAAACTAGAAAGTTTAACAACTGATTCAAATTTGGTCCTAATCGGACTGGTTTTGATCAAATGGGAGCAATTTTTAGACCTGCAATATTCCAAAATAAGTTGTCCAACTTTGCGGCTGCGCCGCACACAGACCGTAAAAGGTATCTCAAAAAATTGAATAACTTTAGATGCCCCACTTGTCCAGAGGACGTACGCCGATTTTGAAGTCGGTGGGCAAAACGCCCTAGGAGGAGTTCGTCAAAGTTTGACGTAAACAAAATGGCTAACTCAGCTTGTTTTCATTTTCAAAGGAAGATGGCGGCCATAGGGTAAGTTTGGGGGCGTGGCCACAATGATTTTTTTTGTTTATCCTCACGAGAGGAATGCGTGTCCCGAATTTCGTAGCTTTACGCCAAAGTTGACCTCGGGGCGTCTCCCATAGGCGCAATGTATTTTGACTTTTGTCGGTGGCGCTGTCGCGCCATTTTTTAACGAAAAAAAAAATGGCCCAGAAAAAATCAAATTTTTCGCCGATTCTGAATTTTGGGCAAAGTTTGGTGAGTTTTTGAGCATGTTCAGGGGGTCAAATTAGAGATCAAAGCGCTGAAGAAGAACAAGAAAAATAATAATAATAATAATAATAATAATATTTTTAGCAAAAACAATATAGCCGTTTTCACTATAACAACAAATTATACATCGTTTGAAAGCTCTAAGCCTTCCCGATGCCGCCATGGGGTGGAATCATCATTACGAGCGCTTACGCGCTCGTCAGTCCCTATTCCGTCGAGATGCCCCGCCCACTCCCCATAGACTTCCATTGATTTGAGCAGATACAAGCATGGCCCATGCCTGCGGCATGGATTCTCGCGTACGGGACGATGCCAGGAGGGTTTTTGGAGGAATGCAGCGCTTCGCGCTGCTGTTGTCAACAATTAGTGAATGGGCTACGCCCATTCACTAATTGTTGACTATTTCTGTCATAGCAGGAGTAAGTATGCATGATCCATGCCTTCGGCATGGGCTAGTTCACTGTACTTGCCAGGGGCGACGGGGCACCAAACATGCGGGCTGCGCCCGCATGTTTGGTAAGACAGTTGCAACGCTGCCTTCGGCAGCGTTGCGGGAGCAATAGGCCCTCCGCCCTGCTGGGGCTCGGGCCTAAATATTCCGATGCGAAAACAATGTTTCCCATTTTTCAAATATCATAAACTATACATTTTCGGAAAACGCTCGCGCTTTCCTACCTCATGGTGTGGGTCCCTGGTCACTGACGGGTACTTTCGTTAATTTTGAGTGGGCTCCGCCCACTTTGTGTTTTTGGCCCTCTATACAGTAATAATGTTCAATTTTTGCATTACATGCTTATATGCACGGAACATGCAAGAGATGGGGAACGTATTCGTGAGGTACTTAGCGCAAATGAGTGCTTTATATGGGGATGACGACCGCTTCGCGGTCGTCATCCCAATGTAAGGTGCTCGTTTAGTGCGCACTTTTGCACGGGCTTCGCCCGTTTACAACGGTAATGTTCCATTTTTCTACTACTAATTAGTATGCACGGGGCGTGCATGAGTGAAGGAGTGCGTTAGTGAGTGTTTGGAAGTGGGCGAGCGCTTCGCGCTCGATTTCGTGCGCACTACGTGCGCACTTTCGCAGCCGTGCTTCGCACGGCCTTACGAGATTAATAGGCCTCTCGCCAGCTTGTGGCGCTCGGGCCTAATTAAAGCCGCAAGCGGCATCCAACGGCCCTCGCGGGCCGCCGGCCTTCCGACTCTGCGCTTTCGACTTGATAAAGATGGCGCCCTTATTGTGTTGAATTAAAAAAGAACTTGACAGACGGCGACACAATTGACATGGCAAATCCAGTGCAAATCAACACAAGTGTCAGTCAAATGTGCGGGTGCAAGAGGAGAGAGGAGAGACAGAGGGAGAAGAGGAGATGAGAGACAGAGAAAGAGGGAGATGAGAGGAGAGACAGAGGGACAAGAGGAGAGAGAGGAGAGACAGAGGGTCAAGAGGGTCAAGAGGAGAGACAGAGGGACAAGAGGAGAGAGAGGAGAGACAGAGGGAGAAGAGGAGAGACAGAGAAAGAGGGAGATGAGAGGAGAGACAGAGGGACAAGAGGAGAGACAGAGGGAGAAGAGGAGTGGAGAGACAGAGACAGAGGGAGATGAGAGGAGAGACAGAGGGACAAGAGGAGAGACAGAGGGAGATGAGAGGAGAGAGAGGAAAGACAGAGGGAGATGAGAGGAGAGAGAGGAGAGACAGAGGGAGAAGAGAGGAGAGACAGAGGGACAAGAGGAGAGACAGAGGGAGAAGAAGAGAGGAGAGACAGAGGGACAAGAGGAGAGAGAGGAGAGATGAGAGGAGAGACAGAGGGAGAAGAGGAGAGGAGAGACAGAGGGACAAGAGGAGAGAGAGGAGAGATGAGAGGAGAGACAGAGGGAGAAGAGGAGAGGAGAGACAGAGGGACAAGAGGAGAGAGAGGAGAGACAGAGGGAGAAGAGGAGAGACAGAGGGACAAGAGGAGAGAGAGGAGAGACAGAGGGAGATGACAGGAGAGGAGAGACAGAGGGACAAGAGGAGAGAGAGGAGAGACAGAGGGAGATGACAGGAGAGGAGAGACAGAGTAAAAGCTATCCTTAAAATTTTGATAACTTTAGATGCCCCACTTGTCTAGAGGACGTACACCGATTTTGAGGTCGGTGGGCAAAACGCACTAGGAGGAGTTCGTTAAAGTGTGAAACAGAAAAATGTGGATATTCGAGAGATTTAGCGGTTTTCCCATAGGGATAACATGGGAGGTTTATGTCATCGCTACGACTACGCCGTAAAAATTAAGGCATTTGTCTGATTGGCTTTTTTGATCGGGACGCCAAAATAGAATTTTGGGTAAAGTTTAGAAAAATTTGGTAAAACTAATTTTTGACCTTCAATGTTAATTTAAAGGTCACTCTGTAGGGGGCGCTATCGCGCCCATTTCAATTTTGTCATCATAAACTGGTCCAAACTATAAAGTTTAACAACTGATTCAAATATGGTCCTAATCGGACTCGTTTTGATCAAATGGGAACAATTTTTAGATCTGCAATATCCCAAAATAAGTTGTCCAACTTTGCGGCTGCGCCGCACACAGACCGTAAGAGGTATACCAAAAAATTGGATAACTTTAGATGCCCCACTTGTCCAGAGGACGTACGCCGATTTTAAAGTTGGTGGGCAAAACGCCCCAGGAGGAGTTCGTCAAAGTTTGACGTGAACAAAATGGCTAACACAGCGTGTTTTCATTTTCAAAGGAAGATGGCGGCCATAGGGTAAGTCTGGGGGCGTGGCCACAATAATATTTGTTTTTTGTCCTCACAAGAGGAATGCGTGTTCCGAATTTCGTAGCTTTACGACAAAGTTGACCTCGGGGCGTCTCCCATAGGCGCAATGTATTTTGACTTTTGTCGGTGGCGCTGTCGCGCCATTTTTTTAGAAAAAAAAAAAAAAATGGCCCAGAAAAAACAAAAAATTTCGCCGATTCTGAATTTTGGGCAAAGTTTGGTGAGTTTTTGAGCATGTTCAGGGGGTCAAATTAGAGTTCAAAGCGATGAAGAACAAGAAAAATAATAATAATAATAATAATATTTTTAGCAAAAACAATATAGCCGTTTCCACTATAACAACAAATTATACATCGTTTGAAAGCTCTAAGCCTTCCCCATGCCGCCATGGGGTGGAATCATCATTACGAGCGCTTATGCGCTCGTCACTCCCTATTCCGTCGGGATGCCCCGCCCACTCCCCATAGACTTCCATTGATTTGAGCAGATACAAGCATGGCCCATGCCTGCGGCATGGATTCTCGCGTACGGGACGATGCCAGGAGGGTTTTTGGAGGAATGCAGCGCTTCGCGCTGCTGTTGTCAACAATTAGTGAATGGGCTACGCCCATTCACTAATTGTTGACTATTTCTGTCATAGCAGGAGTAAGTATGCATGATCCATGCCTTCGGCATGGGCTAGTTCACTGTACTTGCCAGGGGCGACGGGGTACCAAACATGCGGGCTGCGCCTGCATGTTTGGTCAGACAGTTGCAACGCTGCCGAAGGCAGCGTTGCGGGAGCAATAGGCCCTCCGCCCTGCTGGGGCTCGGGCCTAAATATTCCGATGCGAAAACAATGTTTCCCATTTTTCAAATATCATAAACTATACATTTTCGGAAAGCGCTCGCGCTTTCCTACCTCATGGTGTGGGTCCCTGGTCACTGACGGGTACTTTCGTTAATTTTGAGTGGGCTCCGCCCACTTTGTGTTTTTGGCCCTCTATACAGTAATAATGTTCAATTTTTGCATTACATGCTTATATGCACGGAACATGCAAGAGATGGGGAACGTATTCGTGAACTACTTAGCGCAAATGAGTGCTTTATATGGGGATTTCGCGGTCGTCATCCCAATTTAAAGTGCTCGTTTAGTGCGAACTTTTGCACGGGCTTCGCCCGTTTACAACGGTAATGTTCCATTTTCCTACAACTAATTAGTATGCACGGGGCGTGCATGAGTGGAGGAGTGCGTTAGTGAGTGTTTGGAAGTGGGCGAGCGCTTCGCGCTCGATTTCGTGCGCACTACGTGCGCACTTTCGCAGCCGTGCTTCGCACGGCCTTACGAGACTAATAGGCCTCTCGCCAGCTTGTGGCGCTCGGGCCTAATTAGTTACTTTCCACCCCTATTTAACAAAATCTTCAAAAAACAAGGGCCCAAAGTCTGGAATAGCAGTTCTAAATGTTGTCACACTGAAGGTTAAACTCAAGACATTTTAGAACTCAAACCTCGAAAACCAGTTTGAATAATCTTCTGGCATCTCTGGATAATCACCTGTCTGATGCTGCACCTGATTCAACAGATGTGGTTGACGGCGTTCTCTCTCCAGTGGACATGCTGTCAGTGTCTCAGACCACTGAGGCTCCTGGGAACATAAGAGAAGACCACGGAGAGGATGGGACCAGACGAGCTGGGACCAGAGATGAGACCAGAGGAGCTGAGACCAGAGATGAGACCAGAGGAGCTGAGACCAGAGATGAGACCAGAGGAGCTGAGACCAGAGATGAGACCAGAGGAGCTGAGACCAGAGATGAGACCAGAGGAGCTGAGACCAGAGGAGCTGAGACCAGAGGAGCTGAGACCAGAGGGGCTGAGACCAGAGATGAGACCAAAGGAGATGAGACCAGTGATGAGACCAGAGGAGATGAGATCAGAGATGAGACCAGAGATGAGACCAGAGAAGATGAGATCAGAGGAGATGAGATCAGAGATGAGACCAGAGAAGATGAGACCAGAGGAGATGAGATCAGAGATGAGACCAGAGGAGATGAGACCAGAGGAGCTGAGACCAGAGATGAGACCAGAGGAGCTGAGACCAGAGATGAGACCAGAGGAGATGAGACCAGAGGAGATCAGATCAGAGATGAGACCAGAGATGAGACCAGAGAAGATGAGACCAGAGGAGATGAGACCAGAGGAGCTGAGACCAGAGATGAGACCAGAGGAGCTGAGACCAGAGGAGATGAGACCAGAGGAGATGAGACCAGAGGAGATGAGACCAGAGGAGATGGGACCAGAGGAGGCAGGACACTTGTGAAGGAGCAGACCTGCAGATGATGATGATGATGATGTCTGCTCCTCGATCTCTGCTGTGAGAGTGAGCTCTCCTAATCTGTGGCTTAACGTCTTAGAGCAACTGTGCACTAAGCGATTAACAGCTAATGACGGTCGGACACCGGTGGAGAGATAAACAACTACACAAGGATGGAAAATCAAGAGTTGCAAATACTCAAGTTTCTCTTATTGAGTTGATTTTTTAAAACATGTGAATCATTCAAAATCAAACACATAGACAATATGATACAGAACACACACAAAATGCTTCCAGTGCACACTGAGGTTGTCTCACCTGAATCTACTTCTCCCTGTACAGACAAACACTGCGTCGCCTGTTCTGATTTTGATTTATTAAACCTTTATTTCAATAACAAATGCTTATGTACAATGTTGGTGTGATGGTGTGGATGGTTTTTAATCAAATTGGCCAGCAGGTGTCACTCCACTCTATAAAACCCCCTCTACCACTTCTTCCACTGCTACTCCCACTTCTGCCTCAGATGGGGCTGTTGTCGACGCCCTGTTCTCCTGTCCTCGGGTAGTTTCTGAATTTTCCATTTTAATTTAATTCTACGGTCACTAATGTATGTTTACTCTAGTGCTGTGGCGCGTCGCTCTGTGGGGAACTCCTGGATTGTGCTTTGGCGGCTGGTAGTTCTGGAAGCTGGGGTCCCATGTGTGTGTGAAGCTGGGGTCCCATGTGTGTGTGAAGCTGGGGTCCCATGTGTGTGTGAAGCTGGGGTCCCATGTGTGTGAAGCTGGGGTCCCATGTGTGTGAAGCTGGGGTCCCATGTGTGTGTGAAGCTGGGGTCCCATGTGTGTGAAGCTGGGGTCCCATGTGTGTGAAGCTGGAGTCCCATGTGTGTGTGAAGCTGGGGTCCCATGTGTGTGAAGCTGGGGTCCCATGTGTGTGAAGCTGGGATCCCATGTGTGTGAAGCTGGGGTCCCATGTGTGTGACGCTGGGATCCCATGTGTGTGAAGCTGGGATCCCATGTGTGTGTGAAGCTGGGGTCCCATGTGTGTGAAGCTGGGGTCCCATGTGTGTGACGCTGGGATCCCATGTGTGTGAAGCTGGGATCCCATGTGTGTGTGAAGCTGGGATCCCATGTGTGTGAAGCTGGGGTCCCATGTGTGTGACGCTGGGATCCCATGTGTGTGAAGCTGGGATCCCATGTGTGTGTGAAGCTGGGGTCCCATGTGTGTGAAGCTGGGGTCCCATGTGTGTGTGAAGCTGGGATCCCATGTGTGTGAAGCTGGGGTCCCATGTGTGTGACGCTGGGATCCCATGTGTGTGAAGCTGGGGTCCCATGTGTGTGTGAGGCTGAACTAGCCACGCCCGCTGCCCGTCAAGGTTGCAGCAGAAGTTTCTCAGCTGTAGGTGAAAGGAAAGCTGCATCTAAGGCCCATCTTATCTGCTCCGCCTTAACACTAAATCTTGAACTTTTAGGTCATGAGGGATGGGACAAGTATGCGCCGTCACCTTGCCTTTTTCTTAACCTCAACATAAATGTGATTGTTTTTATGGACAACGATGAATGTGTAATTTCACTGAGACCTGTTTTTATTAAGAAACTTATTGTTGTTAGAAAACGTATTTTTAAATAAATCAAATTCTGTATTAAAAATGTCTATGTGCCTCTTGTCAACAACAAATCTGTGCACCTTTCTTTTAATGTGTTCAATATGGTCCTGGGCCCGTTAATGCACAGGGGGTGTTGTTGGTTTTCTGATTTGGGTTTTAACAGTAACGGCTAAAGTTAAAACACCCCTGACATGTGAGATAAGATAAGATAACCTTTATTTGTCACATAATGGGGAAATTCCAGTGTTGCAGAACAGATTAGGGGGGGAGAGCACAGGAGGGGAAGAGAACAGTTTACTTTAACCATAATTAATGAAGATCTTATATTGCCCCCTCTGCTTCTTCTGCTTTGATCCCACACACTTTTAATGGTAAATGTGAAACATGAGCGTATCGGTACAAGTGAGTGAGGAGAGACAGAGGGAGATGAGAGGAGAGGAGAGAGAGGGACAAGAGGAGAGACAGAGGGAGATGAGAGGAGAGACAGAGGGACAAGAGGAGAGAGAGGAGAGACAGAGGGTCAAGAGGGTCAAGAGGAGAGAACGAGGGACAAGAGGAGAGAGAGGAGAGACAGAGGGTCAAGAGGGTCAAGAGGAGAGAACGAGGGACAAGAGGAGAGAGAGGAGAGACAGAGGGTCAAGAGGGTCAAGAGGAGAGACAGAGGGACAAGAAGAGAGAGAGGAGAGACAGAGGGAGAAGAGGAGAGGAGAGACAGAGAAAGAGGGAGATGAGAGGAGAGACAGAGGGACAAGAGGAGAGAGAGGAGAGACAGGGGGTCAAGAGGAGAGACAGAGGGACAAGAGGAGAGAGGAGAGACAGTGGGAGAAGAGGAGATGAGAGACAGAGAAAGAGGGAGATGAGAGGAGAGACAGAGGGACAAGAGGAGAGAGAGGAGAGACAGAGGGTCAAGAGGGTCAAGAGGAGAGACAGAGGGACAAGAGGAGAGAGAGGAGAGACAGAGGGAGAAGAGGAGAGGAGAGACAGAGAAAGAGGGAGATGAGAGGAGAGACAGAGGGACAAGAGGAGAGACAGAGGGAGAAGAGGAGAGACAGAGGGAGAAGAGGAGTGGAGAGACAGAGACAGAGGGAGATGAGAGGAGAGACAGAGGGACAAGAGGAGAGACAGAGGGAGATGAGAGGAGAGAGAGGAAAGACAGAGGGAGATGAGAGGAGAGAGAGGAGAGACAGAGGGAGAAGAGAGGAGAGACAGAGGGACAAGAGGAGAGACAGAGGGAGAAGAAGAGAGGAGAGACAGAGGGACAAGAGGAGAGAGAGGAGAGATGAGAGGAGAGACAGAGGGAGAAGAGGAGAGGAGAGACAGAGGGACAAGAGGAGAGAGAGGAGAGATGAGAGGAGAGACAGAGGGAGAAGAGGAGAGGAGAGACAGAGGGACAAGAGGAGAGAGAGGAGAGACAGAGGGAGAAGAGGAGAGACAGAGGGACAAGAGGAGAGAGAGGAGAGACAGAGGGAGATGACAGGAGAGGAGAGACAGAGGGACATTTCTTTGGAGTATCCTTCACTCTTACATGATTAAAGGCTGATTGTTGCGGTGTTTGGGGAGGAACTACTGTAAGTGTGGGCTTGAACCCGGACTCTAATTAGCGACGCATGCTTCCTCTCCCGGGCATAAGTTGAAACCGACGAAAGTAGTTTAAAGATGCAAGAGACAGGAGAGCTTTGTGGTTGGGTTTAGATCAACCCCCAAACGTCAGAATTCCAATATGGCGTTGACAACATGGCGGCGACCGAGACCGGTTCCGCTGATACAGCTCAGGCAATCATTTTCTGTCTTGGGTCCAAATCCGCTCTCTTGTCCCAAACCCTAGTCCAGTGTCTGAAGCGTATCGAGGGCCGCCATATAATTATTGTGTTTTTGCGCCGCCATGAGGGCCGCCATATTGAAGCAAATTCTGACTTCCGTGAGTTAGCGAGGGGTTGATCTAAAACTGACCAGAGCTTCGTACCTGTTGAGCTGCGCGGTTTCCACATGTGAAGATTGAAGCGGCAGCCGGTGAGATCGCTGGCTTTGTTTGAACAGCTTAAGCTGTGGCTGCCACATGTGTTGATTGTGATTGTTAATGTGCTGCGGGCTTCGACGCTTGTGCCAGTTCGTGTGTTGGTTTAAAACCGTTTGCTAAAGGGGCGGGTTCAGTGTGGTTTCTTATCTCGGTTGTGCTTTTGGTGTGGGTGTAAATATTGTAGCAACCCCAATGTTAAAATATTATCTTGTTAAATGTTCCTTTCACCCTACTGTTATATATGCATTGTAATTTTGTGTAGTTCAGGTCATTACATATTGGTTACAAATGTTGGTGGGCTGGGCCTGTGTTTGAGATGAGAGTGACTTGTTTTGTGTGATGTGTGCTCTCTGGGGCGGAGCTTAGAGCGGGCTGTGGATACAAGGTTTGGATTTCCTGTTCTATCGGCGTGGTTTTGGCCGACAGTAACAAATTCTGTTCTGGAAATAAAGTGACAACTTGTGAGCACTAAACTGGCATTCATTACTAACCTGAGAGAGACGCTACAGTACAGAGTCAACTTGCTAGCCTCCGTTAGCCTGCTATCCTGAACTGGGTGCTATGTGTCAACATTCAGCATGTCTGCGGAGCGGGGCAAGTCAGGAACTCATCATAAAGTGAAGGAGGAGGTGAAGGACAACGGTTATAGTGGATCCCAGGGACAGGAGATGCACTACAGTCGACAGGCTGCAATCAGGTTAGCCACAGATGCAGGCTTCAGCACCGGGTAA
Source organism: Eucyclogobius newberryi (assembly GCF_026437365.1). NCBI lineage: Eukaryota > Metazoa > Chordata > Actinopteri > Gobiiformes > Gobiidae > Eucyclogobius > Eucyclogobius newberryi. The sequence continues at coordinate 4,191,033 of NW_027315857.1, forward strand.
TCCTCTGACCCGCGAATGTCTGCCATGACAGGGCCAATTTTAAACAAAGATGGAGGCGCCCAAATTGAGCAAATACAGGTGAAAACGCCAAAATATTCTGGGAAAGCAGACTGGGAGGCCTTCCATGCCCAATTTGAACTATTGGCTGGAGCTGCCGGCTGGTCTATAAAAGTTAAAGCACTCCAGCTTGCCTTGTGTTTTACTGATAATTCACCGTCATGTCTGCTACTGTAAAGCCCAGCTGAGAGAGATGACTATTGGGCTCTGGTAGGGGCTCTGGTAGGAGCTCTGCAGAGGCGTTTTGGACAGTGCAACCAGCTGGATGTCCTCCGCTCAGAACTGGCAAGCAGATAAAGACTGGCTGGTGAACCGCTCAGAGTTCTGGCAAATAACATCGAAACCCTGACGAGAAGTGCATATTCCCACATGCCAACTGATAGTGGGTGCATCCCACAATCACCTTCAAGTGTGCGGACCAGCGCAGTCAATACACTTCACAGTAAAAACCGGAGCTCCAAAGCTCAAGATCCAGCTCCAAAGCTAAAATAAGCTAAATAAGAAGTTCCGTAAATTCATGAAGAATATAGGACTGATTGACATTTGGAGGGAGATGAACCCTAGTGCACGCCATTTATGAAAAAAATTACAATCCACATACAATCTATTCTACAATAGACTATTCCTTTATCTTCAATAAAGGCGGATCTAAAATCACAGAGGCAGATAAAGACACAATAGACTTAGGTGACCATGCTCCTATCTACATTACTGTGGACATGGAGGAAAGACTCAATGCTGAATTGTACAGCTGTCTTTCAGCATTCAACAGCTGGTTATCTAGATGGTGCCCTCAAAACAATGTAGTCTTTGTTGACAACTGGAGTGCGTTTTGGGGAATCCATCCCACTTCAAATCAAATCAAATCAAATCAATTTATTTTTGTAAGGCCCAAAATCACAACAACAGTTGCCTCTGAGGGCCACAGGGAGAAATGAATCAACAATGTCTGTGGTGGCGAGGGAGTCAGACAATGTCTGTGGTGGCGAGGGACGATGTCCCAGGGTCCTCTGTCCTTAGACTCTCCTTCTCGGCCAGGAAAAACTACAAAAAAAAACCTCTTTGGGAAAAAAACCGTAGAAACCTGGAGGAGTTCCAGTGAAGGAGAGATCCGACTCTCACAGACGGACAGACGGACACGAGGGAGACTGGAGCTGGACCCACTCTTCAGGCAGATGAGGGACCGACTGAGGCGAACTGGACCCACTCTTCAGGCAGATGAGGGACCGACTGAGGCGAACTGGACCCACTCTTCAGGCAGATGAGGGACCGACTGAGGCGAACTGGACCCACTCTTCAGGCAGATGAGGGACCGACTGAGGCGAACTGGACCCACTCTTCAGGCAGATGAGGGACCGTCGGAGTCGAGCTGGACCCACTCTTCAGGCAGATGAGGGACCGTCGGAGTCGAGCTGGACCCACTCCTCAGGCAGATGAGGGACCGTCGGAGGCGAACTGGAGCCACTCTTCAGGCAGATGAGGGACCGTCCACACAGGGCAGGGACCACTTCACCAGGGGAGGGGCATCTGGGTCCACAGGTCCTCAGGAGTGAAAGAAAGAAAAAGAAGGCGGTGAACAGTTTGCAAGTGGAATCAAAAAATAAATATTGTTTGATAGCATAAGTAGTCAGAAGAAGAGGATAGTGCTCAAGCTGTCATACTTCCCCCAGCATAGTTACTCCTAGGGCAGCGTAGCTAAAGCTGTGGGTTTATCTTTCTGTTCCTAACTAGTCTGACCATAAGCGATTTCGAAGAGGAACGTTTTAAGCCTGGACTTAAATGAAGAGACTGTGTCAGCATATTTAACATGGGTCGGGAGCTGATTCCATAACACAGGAGCTTGGTAGCTAAACGCTCTACCTCCTACAGTACTTTTAGAGACTCTTGGCACCACCAGAAGGCCAGCATTCTGAGAGTGAAGAGTTCTGTTTGGATGATATGGTTCTATAGCATCTTTGAGGTAGGATGGGGCCATGTCATTTATGGCTTTGTAGGTCAAGAGTAGAATTTTAAATTTGATTCTAAACTGGACGGGGAGCCAGTGAAGAGACTTCAGCACTGGCGTAATGTGCTCTCTTCTTTTTGTTCCTGTTAGTAATCTTGCTGCTGCATTTTGAACCAGTTGAAAGCTTTTTATGGAGCTTTTAGGACACGCTGCAAGCAGGGAGTTACAGTAGTCTAATCTAGTCGTTACAAATGCATGGATAAGTTTTTCGGCATCACTTTTAGGCAGGATTCTTCTGATTTTGGCTATGTTGCGCAAATGGAAATAGGCTGTTTTACAAGCTTGATTTATATGAGCTTTAAATGAGAGCTCCTGGTCAAATAAGACTCCAAGGTTTCTTACAGTAGAACTGGAGGCTACACTGACATTGTCCAGTGTGACTATCTGCTCAGATAGAGCATCTCGTAGATGTTTAGGGCCAAGCACAATGACCTCGGTTTTTTCAGGGTTAAGAAGCAGGTAGTTAAGTGTCATCCAGGTTTTTATCTCCTTCACACAAGTACTAAGTCTGTCTACTTGATCGCTCTGATCAGGTTTCATTGATAAATACAGCTGAGTGTCATCTGCATAGCAGTGGAAGTTAATGCCATGCTTTCTGATAATGTTGCCTAATGGTAGCATATAAAGAGTAAACAGAATTGGACCGAGTACCGAACCCTGTGGCACACCGTAAATTACTTTAGAGCAAGGTGAGGAGCTCTGGTTTACATTAACAAATTGGTACCTATCAGATAGATAGGATTTAAACCAGCTAAGGGCTGTTCCTCCAACACCTACATCACATTCTAACCTCTGCAGTAGAATGTTGTGGTCAATGGTGTCAAACGCTGCGCTGAGGTCCAACAGGACCAGGATTGAGACCAGTCCATCGTCAGCGGCTAATAACAAATCATTTGTGACTTTAACTAGTGCATAGTAGAAAAAGCTTCAGTTGTAGTCATCTGGACTCAGTTTGAAAAAATAGACGTTTCGACTCTCATCCAAGAGTCATTGTCAATAAAAGAATTTAGATCGAGAACTCTGATATTAATACTGTTCTGTGGTAAGACCCGCCCATTGGGAGGAGCCTTCCTGAAGTAGAAAGAGTTGTTTGTTTCAACAGAAACTCCCCCCTTGTATCTACCAGCTAGCCTATTCAGAATTTTAATGGCCTATTAGAATCCTCTTTGTCTTTGTGAGACCCTGGCTCAAACACCCTGAGTACCTGATTAGCATCTAAATGTCCTGGTCCTGGTCCTATACCTTTCCAGGGGTTCAGTATTCCATTATAGATACCAGGAAGATAGAATCTGAGCCCTCCATTTCTGTTTAAAGAAGGTCTTTCTTTTTTAACAAAAATAGCTTCCTTGACTCCTCTTTCAAACCATCTTTTCTCCCTGCTTAAAACCTTCACCTCACCGTCTTCAAACGAGTGATTAGAGGCTTCAAGATGGAGATGCACGGCACTCTGAGGTCCTGAACTTGTATTTCTTCTGTGCTGATAGAGCCTCTTGTGTAGAGGCTGTTTCGTCTCACCTATGTAACGTCCTTTACAGCTTTCTTCACTGCATTGGATCGAATAAACTACATTGCTCTGTTTTTGAGTCGGCAACTTGTCCTTAGGGTGAACCAGTTTTTGTCCTAAAGTGTTTCCTGGTTTAAAATAAACAGGGACTTCGTGTTGTCTAAAAATTCTCTGCAGTTTTTCCGACAGGCCAGACACATAAGGGATAGAAACACCCTTCCTTCTCTGTTCAGTTTCCCTTTTGTCCTGCTTCTTGGTTCTCTTCACTCTGTTGAGAGCCCAAGCGGGGTAACCACAGGCTGAGAGGGCATTTCGGACATGTTTTTCCTCTTTCTTCTTGCCCTCTGAGCTGGTGGGCACACCTTGAGCTCTGTGTTGTAAGGTTCTGATCACCCCCAGCTTGTGCTGTAGTGGGTGGTTGGAACCAAAGAGCAGATACTGGTCCGTGTGTGTGGGTTTCCTATATACTTCTATTTGGAGTTTCCCGTCCTCTCCTCTGATCGTGGAACAATCAAGAAAGGCCAAGCGATTCTCCTTAGCGTCTTCTCTTGTAAACCTGATATGTGGGTCCACAGCATTGATGTGATCAGAGAAGGTTTCCAGCTCTTGTTCCTTGATTGTTACAAAAGTATCATCGACATAGCGAAGCCACAGTTTTGGGGCTATGCCTGAGAATGAGGCCAGTGCCTTCTTCTCAAAGTGCTCCATGTACAGGTTGGCCACTATGGGAGAGACGGGCGAGCCCATGGCACAGCCATGAATCTGTCTGTAAAATTGTCCCCGGAATTGAAAGTAGGTGGTGTTCAGACAGATGTCCAACAGTTTACATATGTGTTCAGGTGTCAGTTTGGTCCTTTCCTGTAGGGTGGTGTCTTCCTGCAGTCTGATCCTCACCGCTGCTACTGCATCAGAGGTCGGGATGCAGGTGAACAGGGACACAACATCATATGAAACCATGAGGTCATCTGGGTCCAGTTGGAGATGTTTCACTTTATCCACAAAGTTGTTCGTGTTTTCCACATGATGTTCCGAATTCCCCACAAGCGGAGCCAATATAGTTGTTAAATGCTTGGCCACATTGTAAGTGATGGAATCTGTGCTGCACACTATGGGTCTGAGTGGAACATCCTTTTTGTGTATTTTTGGAAGGCCATAAATGCAAGGCATGGCTTCACCAGGATACAGTCTGTAATACAGAGGCCGGTCTATCGCTTCCTCTTTTTCCAGCCTTTGTAAACAGTCTATCACTTTCTTCTTGTAGCCACTGGTCGGATCTCTTTTCAAGCGTTCGTATGTGGTTGTGTCCTCGAGGAGGGTGTGGACTTTGGCTTCGTAATCAGCTGCGTTGAGAATCACAGTGCAACGTCCCTTGTCTGCTGGGAGGATGTTGATGCTATGATCTTTTTCCAGTGCTGAAAGTGCTTTTCTCTCTTCAGATGTGATATTTGAAGGAGGTGGTTTGGCACTCTTCAGGGTCGCTGGCACTCTTCAGGGTCCAGATGACTACAACTGAAGCTTTTTCTACTATGGAACACGCCTGGACGAATGAGGGATTACACCGACATACTTTAACTAGTGCAGTTTCAGTGCTGTGGTGGGCTCTGAACCCTGACTGGAAAACTTCAAATAAGTTATTATCCTGCAGGTGGCGACAAAGCTGTTTTACTACAACTTTTTCAAGGATTTTAGAGACGAAGGGAAGATTTGAAATAGGTCTGTAGTTTACCAATAGGTCGGGATCTAGATTAGGCTTTTTCAGAAGAGGTTTAATGACTGCATGTTTGAAGGACTGTGGAACATAGCCACTTTCAATTCAAGTGAAGTATTTATTATATTAAGAATAGGGTCTATAATTAGGGGGAGAATGTCTTTGAGGAGCTTGGAATGGGGTCTAGGACACAAGTTGAGCTTTTAGAGGACATAATGGCTGAAGTTATCTCTGCTTGATCAACAGCTGTGAACCTTTCTAAATTTACAGGTGGATTTATATGGGACGTTAGATTTACAGCTTGGGCTAGTTCAGGGCTAATAGCGGGGGTAATTTCATCTAATTTATCTCTGATTGTTTTTATTTTATTGTTAAAAAATAGGAGGAAATCATCAGAGCTAAGTGTAGCTGGGATTGAGGGCTCTACTGCACTGTGACAGTTTGTTAGCCTAGCTACAGTGCTGAAAAGGAATTTAGTGTTACTTTTGTTGACTTCTATTAGATTTGAATAATATCTGGTTTGGGCCTTACGCAGAGCCTGCTTATAGGACAGCAGGCAACTTTTCCATGCTTTTAGGGATTCTTCGGTGTGAGAGCGACGAAATAATCCCTCTAACTTTCTAACTCTTTGTTTATGTGAACGCAGTTCTTGGTTGTACCATGGGGAGGCGCGCTTTGGCCTAATGACCTTCTGCTTTAACGGCGCGACAACGTCAAGAGCAGACTTCAGAGAATTCATGGTCAAGTCGACAAATTGATCACTTAAACTGGGACTAAAGCTGTTCTCAGCAGGATCACATGACATGTCACTGAATATTGGCTCCATTATTTCTTTGAATTTTGAGATAGATTTTTCAGATATTGTCCTTTTCATTATAACTTTATTTTGTGGGACTGGATGATCTTTAAGAATAAACTGAAAGGTAATTAGGAAATGATCTGACAATATAGGGTTTTGAGGGAGGACAATGAGGTCACTAATCTCTGTTCCATACGTTAGGACAAGATCCAGAGTGTTCTTGTGAGTGTGAGCCGCTATATTTACATTCTGAGTGAAACCAATGCTGTCTAACAAGGCGCTGAAGGCATTACTGAGAGCGTCATCACTCATGTTCACGTGGATACGAGGGTTCATCCCTATTAGTTCAGAATCTGACAGATAGTCTTGGTCGCCTAAAGTGACCATCTAAGGATGAGTCCCGGGCGCAGAGCCTCGGGAACTCTCGCCCGCTCTGTCACATGTGAAGTGTTAAGATTCAAGGCAGATAGAGACTGTGTGTCCCTCGTGTCCCTCGTGCAAATAAAGCCAAAAAGTCACATCTCAGAAAAAAACTATTTAAGACCAAATAACTTAATGACACAAATAAACAAATAAATAAGCATATAAAATGTGGACTGCTAAACAATATGTCAATTTACTCTAAATTGCTTTTAGTTAATTAAATAATTAGTGATTATAACATAGATCTTCTAGCTCTGACTGAAACTTGGCTCACAAGATTATTATGTCAGACTAAATGAGTCCACCCCACCCACCCACCCATGTTAACCCCACCCACCCACCCACCCATGTTAACTTTCAGACTTCCAGGAGCACAGGCCGAGGTGGTGGTGTGGCAGTGATCTCACACTCAAGCCTACTCATGAGCCCTAAAACTAACAATGCATTTCACTCATTTGAAAGCCTCATGCAATCAATCACGTGTCCAAATTGGAGAAACCAAAATGGAGTTTTGTTCATACTTATCTACCAACCTCCTGGTCCCTATTCAGAGTTTCTTGACTTTATATCAAACTTAGTGTTAGCCTGGGATAAAGTAGTTATAGCTGGAGTTTTCAATAACCACGAGAACGTGAGTGAAAACTCTCTCAGTAATGCCTTCAGTGCCTTGTTAAGACAGCATTGGTTTTGCTCAAAATGAACATCACTCACATGGAAGTACAAGGCCTGTGGTGTGGCTCTCTGTGTCATTTTGGACAGAAACTGTTTTGAAAAGTAGCACAAATAGAAAAACGCCTGAGGATTTACCTACTTTTTATTGTAAATAGTGGTTTATTGCTTGTATATATCACAAGAATACTTTTATATGTTCATATTTGCACCTTGTGGTTCAGTTTGAACCTTTTTAAATGCTTGGTTGAGCATGTTTGAGGGTTTTACAATAAAAAAACATAATTTTTCTAGACGGATTTTGTGTTTTCTGTGTGTGTTTAGGTCCAGTTATGTTGAAATAGTATGTCAAAGTGAAAAACTAACTAACTGATCATATAGGTGAGGTTGTGCTGAAAAGAAAGATACCCAACATTGGTCTGGTAAACATTTCTTTATGTAGTATATCAGGGCAAAATTGAAGGTACCCAAAAACGGCCAAAAAAGCTCCGGACTCCGAAGGGTTAAAGTGTGTTAAAGTGCATGTTGTCTAAAAATTCTCAATTTTTCAGACAGTCCTGAGACATAAGGGATAGAAACACCCACACAGAACAGAGAAGGAAACATAGGGGAGACTAAACAGCCACTGCACAAGAGGCTTTATCAGCACAGAAGAAATACTAGTTCAGGACCACAGAGCGCCGTGCATCTTCATCTTAAAGCCTCTAATCACTCGTTTAAAGACAGTGCGGTGAAGATTCTAAGCAGGGAGAAAAGATGGTTTGAAAGAGGAGTTAAAGAGGCTATTTTTGTTAAAAAAGAAAGACCATCATTAAATAGGAATGGAGGTTTAAGGTTCAATCTTCCTGTGGTTTATAATGGGATTTTGATCCCCTGGAGAGGTAGACATCCAGGGCATTTGGATGCTAATCAGGTACTCAGGGAAGAGAAAAAGAGAGACTGGGACAAAAGGGAGACTAATAGACCATTAAAGGACTGATAGCAAAGGGGCTAGCTTGATAGAAAACAAAGAGGTGTAAGTTTCTGTTGAAACAAACAACTTTTTCTTCTACTTTAGGAGGGCCCGTCCGGTGGGCAGGGCTTACCACAGTCTTGTTTTTTTTTCTAAAACTGAGTCCAGATGACTACAACTGAACCTTTTTCTACAAAAGACTGTACACTGATTACTATTTTCAATATCTTCTTTTTTGGTGTTTTATGGCGGTTGAAGTGTTACATTACCGCCACCTTCTCAATTCAATTCAATTTATTTTTGTAAGGCCCAAAATCACAATAACGGTTGCCTCTGAGGGCCACAGTGAGAAATGAATCAACAATGTCTGTGGTGGCGATGAAGTCAGACAATGTCTGTGGTGTCCTCTGTCCTTAGACCCTCCTTCTCGGCCAGGAAAAACTACAAAAAATCTCCTTGGGAAAAAGTAGAAACCTGGAGGAGTTCCAGAGTGAAGGAGAGATCTGACTCTCACAGACGGACGCGAGGGAGACTGGAGCTGGACCCACTCTTCAGGCAGATGAGGGACCGTCAGAGTCGAGCTGGACCCACTCTTCAGGCAGATGAGGGACCGTCCGAGGTGAGCTGGACCCACTCTTCAGGCAGATGAGGAACCGTCTGGGTCGAGCTGGACCCACTCTTCAGGCAGATGAGGGACCGTCCGAGGTGAGCTGGACCCACTCTTCAGGCAGATGAGGAACCGTCAGAGTCGAGCTGGACCCACTCTTCAGGCAGATGAGGGACCGTCCGAGGTGAGCTGGACCCACTCTTCAGGCAGATGAGGAACCGTCTGGGTCGAGCTGGACCCACTCTTCAGGCAGATGAGGGACCATCCATACAGGGCAGGGACCACTTCACCAGGAGAGGAGCATCTGGGTCCACAGGTCCTCAGGAGTGAGAAAAAGAAAAAGAAGGCGGTGAACAGTTTTCAAGTGGAATTAAAAAATAAATATTTTTTAATATAATAAGTAGTCAGAAGAAGAGTGTAGTGCTCAAGCTGCCATACTTCCCCCGGCATAGTTACTCCTAGGGCAGCATAGCTAAAGCTGTGGGTTTATATTTCTGTTCCTAACTGGTCTGACCATAAGCGATTTCAAAGAGGAACGTTTTAAGCCTGGACTTAAATGAAGAGACTGTGTCAGTCTCTTGTTGTTGTTGTTGTTGTTGTTGTTTTATGGCGGTTGGCATCCAAGTGTTGCATTACCGCCAGACTTTATTCCTCAGACTTTGTCGTAGTTGTTGTTGTTGTTGTTGGTGGTGTTTTATGGCGGTTGGCATCCGAGTGTTGCATTACCGCCAGACTTTATTCCTCAGACTTTGTCGTAGTTGTTGTTGTTGTTGTTGTTGGTGTTTTATGGCGGTTGGCATCCGAGTGTTGCATTACCGCCAGACTTTATTCCTCAGACTTTGTCGTAGTCCTTAAAAGTTCTTCTTCCATTGCTTTGGTGTTATAAAGCCCATGAGGTCATGAGATGTCTTTGTTATTGTATCCTATAGAAGTTGTTGTTGTTGTTGTTGTTGTTGTTGTTGTTGTTGTTGTTGTTGTTGTTTTATGGCGGCTGGCATCCAAGTGCCGCACCACCGCCAGACTTCACTCCTCAGACCCTGTCGTAGTCCTCAGACTCTGTCGTAGTCCGTAAAAGTACTCCTTCCATTGCTTTGGTGTTACAAAGCCCATGAGGTCATGATATGTCTTTGTGACTAGAATAGTTGTTGTTGTTTCAGAGAATAAAGTCTGGCGGTAATGCAACACTTGGATGCCAACCGCCATAAAACAACAACAACAACAACTACGACAAAGTCTGAGGAATAAAGTCTGGCGGTAATGCAACACTTGGATGCCAACCGCCATAAAACAACAACAACAACAACAACAACAACCGGCTTTATTCCAGGGAGACTCTTCTTCATCTTCCTCTCCTTCTTTGACGTTCGGTGCTTCCACCGTACAGCTTTATTCTTTAGGCTTCATTCTATAGGCTTTAATATGTCCACTGATGTCGCTGCTTGGTAGCCGTGCGTCTACGAGACTGTGCGTCTACGAGACTGGGCGAGGACAGGAGACCACCCCCACCCCCATCTCGTCACTCTGATCACTCTGACTCCCCACAAGCAGACCCCCATCACTCCGACTCCCATTTAGCGCCTTTAGCCTGTTTTCTATATCTGCCCAATCAAGCTCCTTTGTTCCAAGGAATCTCCCTGCAGCTTTAGCAATGATCCTGATCCTTTCAGTTCTGCTTTGAGTCTGAGCAGCACAGTTTACAACATCCACCATAAAGAGTACAAAATCCTCTCTATCCACAACCAGGGTATTCTCTTCATTTAAGTAGTTCTAGTAGTAGTAAGTAGTAATTCTTTAGACTTTATTGTTTAGATTTTAGACTTTATTCTTTAAAGAATAAACAAACCTATTCTTGCATAACAACCGTAACCATGATGTCAGGATTCAGTGTCTTAAAAGCCTAGACTCTAGAATGTCACCCTCCTTGGTTATGTCCGCTCATTCAAATAAAACACGGACTACGACAGAGTCTGAGGAATAAAGTCTGGCGGTAATGCAACACTTGGATGCCAACCGCCATAAAACAACAACAACAACAACAACAACCATACTAGAATGCCAGCTGGAATAAAGTCTGAAGAATAAAGTCTGGCGGTAATGTAACACTTGGATACCAACCGCCATAAAACAACAACAACACCAAAGAAGAAGAAAAGAAGAAGAAACTAGAAGTCTAAATAATAAAGTCAAAAGTCTAAAGGGGTAATGTAACACTTGGATATCTAGTAGAACTGTTGGATAAAGTCTGTTGGAATAAAGTCTAAGGAATAAAGTCTGGCAGTAATGTAACACTTGGATACCAACTGCCATAAAACAACAACACTTGGATACCAACTGCCATAAAAAAACAACACTTGGATACCAACTGCCATAAAAAAACAAAGAAGACCGCCATAAAACACCAAAGAAGAAGAGGAAGAAGACTAAGGAATAGTCTAAGACGTACAACTACAGTAGGTGGCGGTAATATAACACTTGAATACCAACCGCCATAAAACACCAAAGAAGAAGTTGACGGAAGACCTACAACTACAGTGCAACTACAGTAGGTGGAAAAGTCTGCTTCAATTTGCTGATGTGCTTTTGTAAGAAGTGGAGTCTGTTTCACAAATCAAGGGTCATCACCGACTAATCAGTGTAAGAAACTTTTTGTTGGACACAAATTTATTGTAGGGTGTATCTCCGATAATTTCCCCGATCAATTCTTGTTATATCGTATATATACGATATAACAAGAATTTGGAGAGTCTTTCCCACATCACTGAGGGGTAAACATTTCAATACATTCATTCACCATCCCGTCGAGCTTACCCACTCACTCCCCATAGACTTTTCATTTTAGCAGTTAAGTATGGCTCAACACAATGCCAGGAGTGTTTTTAGTAAGACATGCCGCACTTCGCGCTGCTCTTGTCACATGCATGTTTGGTCGGATAGTTGCAAGGCTGCCAAAGATGGCGGCCATACGGTTAGTCAGGGGGCGTGTACGCAATAATATATAATTTTTTTTGTTCTCATGAGAGGAATGCATGTACTGAATTTTGTGGCTCTATGTCCCATAGGCACAATGTATTTTGACGTTTGGAAGTGGCGCTATCGTGCCATCTTTTATGCAAAAAAAATTGCCATATAGAAAACTAATGTTTCACCAATTCTGAATTTTGCGCAAAATTTGTTGAGTTTTTAACATGTAGAGATTAAATTAGAGCTGACAGAGGAGAAGAAAAAATGCATACACTTTCATCAAACTAGTGTAATTAAACCCACAATCGGCATCGAACTTTGATCTCGCAGGGCTTTTTGTTTTTTATTTTGAACTCCCTCAATACAAGTTTTCCAGTCTCAGGATCATTCGGTGATGTGTATTGGCATAAAAAATTAACTCAACTCTGTGAAATTTGTCAAATATTTTGATAACCTTTGATTCTCCACTCTTCAAAATTATGCTCACCCAATTTCAGGTCATTTGGCCTAATGAGTAATTGCTAAAAATATGACATGTTAAGCCAAGAGTGCAATGACCTCAGAGTGCAGCCTGCGGCTGTGTAGCTTTATAAACCATACCTATAAAATTGGGAATTTATGTCATTGGGGACCTCCCCCAGGCTGCGAGCACTCCTCTCACTTCGCCTAGGTTGTGAGCAGCGCTGGCCTCCCTCACTGCGTCCATTTTCAACTCCCTACCTGACACTTTCTTGATTGCATCTGTATAGGATATACCTTGAGAGACTTTCATTTTTCGCACCTCATCAGCCCTTTTGCTAAACACGCATCGCCTGTAGGTAGAGCTGTTCTTGCCCACAGTTACAGCACTTCAGTTTTGCACCTTTGTCACATTTCCCATACTCCAGATCTCCTGCCTCTGCAGACCGCTGCTATATGTCCAAAGCGCTTGCACTTGAAGCAACGCAGGGGCGGTGGAACATATGGCCTTACTTCATAGCTCAACACATTACTAGGCAGGCATTTCCCTTCAAGTTTTATCATTACCGACAGGCTGTCACAACTATCCCCAAACCGGGTTGTTTTTAACCGCCTAGCCTCCACAACCTTAGCTTCAGTTAAATTCTCCTTTACTTCATCCACAGTCACAATCATAGGGACGCTGTGATAACTCCTCTGACCGTGTTTCTTTCAGTATCAGACACGAGAAGGTTCTTTCCACCCAGACTTTTAACCTTCCTTCGCTGGTTGTACACAACCAACAGCGAGCCATCCCTAAGGGCTTTCGCATCCTTGACCTCTCCCACAGCCTTATTTAGGCTTGTCGTCAATGCCACTGGACTCAACTCCTTAAAGGACGCACTTTCCTGTGCAAGCTTTATGTTCACCTTACACTCTGTGCTCTCATTCACGATATTAGCAACTTCATCCTGCCTCCAAGAGTGGGGCCTCCAAGGATGGAGCCTCTGAGATTGCTGAGGATATATTGGTTATGAAGAGGAGGGATTTTCTCTTTATGTTCGAAGTTATTAACTGTACTGGTCAAACGCATAAGAAATCTGAAAGGACCAGGATAATCGCTAGGCTGCAGGGAAATACCTTGAAACTAAAGGTCCTGAGTGGGCAGAGATAGAAAATGCGCTGCGTGGGAATCAAGGCGCACTGCATGGGAGTCGGGATGGAGACGTTCCCCATTCGGGGAGTCAGAGTGGGGAGGCTCCCTGTTTGCAGTCAAGTTCCGGGGGCTCATAATGGCAGTTCACCCTGGAGAGACTCAGACACAGAAAGCAGGAAAGATGTTTTAGTGAACTTTATTGCAAAGTTTATTTGGCGCTCAGACCCCAGTGGAAAGCCGGGGGTCTTGTGAGTAAACACTTAGGAGGAAGAAGAAAACATTCTGTGCTTGGAACTCCTGTGCTTCTGAAGAATAAAGTCTAAAACGTTAGACTTTATTTTTTAGACTCTAAAGAAGTCTGAGACGTACAGCTACAGTGGATGGCGGTAATGTAACACTTGGATACCAACCACCACAAAGCACCAAAGAAGAAGAAGAAGATTGCTACAGCCAAACTAAGATATAGGGTGCCATTGAGTTTTTGTTCGGGGCAGCATCACTGAGTTTGGTGCAAAATTTCAGACATTTTCGAAGAACAAAATTTGTATTTACCCATTTAAAAGGTAGAACGAGAAAGAAACAATTTTACATTGGAGGATTCTGGTATTGGTATGACTCTGCCGTAAGAAATATGGCATGAGTCCAATTGGCGTTTTTGACAACTATATTGTTGTATGCAAAAAGGCATGGGAGAGTTGGCAATTCCCCCATTAGGATAACATTTGAGGTACTTGCAACGCTACGGCTCCATCATAGGAAACAGCATGGGTCTGATTGGCTTTTTTGATTGGGACTCTAAAATAGACATTTTTTGCCAAATTTCAGCAAATTTGAAAAACTAAAAATGTTTCCCCATATTAAAAAAATAAAAACTGTATGGGGCCCTATCACGCCCATATAGCTTTTTTCACAATGAGCAGAAGTTTTAACAAGCGATTCAAATTTGGGTGAAATCAGACTTGGAATGTGCAAATGGGAGAAATTTTTTAAATTGTAAAGTTTCTTGATTTGGAAGACAACTTTGTGTCTTTGCCACACGTACACAGTAAAAGGTATCTTTTGATGCCCCACTGCTCAAGAGAATATTTGAGTTTGATCTGGATCAAGGAGGAGTTCGTAGAAGTGTGAAGCTTAAAAATACGGATTCTGAATTTTGGGCAAGCCTTTTTGGGCAAACGTTTTTGACCAAAATAAATAAAGAAAATAAATAGATAATAGATAGAATAAACAATGATCGGCCCTCGCCCACGTCACCCCGCAACGTCGGATTGTGGACTTTCATCTGGACGCCAACATTTCATTCATTTTGGAAAGGCGGTACACTGATTACTCTTTTCAGTCTTTTTCAGTTCTTGAATAACGACCGTAACCATGGTATCAGGCTTCAGTTTCATAAAAGCCAAGATTCTAGAACATCACTTTAAAGTCTAAAGACTTCAGTCGAGTGGGGTCTCCCTTTTGAAAAGACTGCTACCGCCATAAAACACCAAAGAAGAATGCCAACCGCCATAAAACAACAACAACAACAAGAATTGTCTTATCTGATTATCTGATTTTGTGTCCTGCAGAGTCTCACAAATCAAGTGTCTTCACCAACCAATCAGGGTAAGAAACTCTTTTTTTGGACACTGACTAGATTTATTGTAGGGTATAGTTCCAACCAAAATTATCTGGTCATATCATAGTTTTTAAAAGTTTGTGTTTTGGGTATAGCTCAGAGGCAGAGCATTTGACTAGTAATCAGAATGTACTTGGTTTAATAAATCAATAAAATATAATCCTAATATTTTTTAGCAAAAGCAATTTACCGGTAGCTGTTGCCACAGCAACCACATATAACATATATACATCATTTGAAAGCTTTAATAACATTTTAATACATTCATTCACCATCCCCTCGAGCTTTCCCACTTACTCCCCATTGACTTTCATTCATTTTAGCAGTTATGTGTATGGCATATTTTCAGGTTGGTCGGGCTAGGAGGAGTTTGTAAATGTGTGGGAATCTTTTATATTTTTTCCCATTGGGATAACATTGAAGGTTTCTGTCATTCGTTGTAATACATTTGGCTTTTTTGATCTGGACGCCAAAATAGAATTTTTCGAGCCCCATATTTTAACAAAATTTCACTCTGCAGGGGTGCTATATGGGGATAATGGAAACTATTTGTCGTAACACTTTGCGGATGTGCCACATGTAGACTGTGAAACATACGAAATTGGATGACAATAGATCCTCACCTGTCTAAATGATGTACACTGATTCTGAGGCCAGGAAGAGTTTATTAAAATTCGACAAGAGCAAAATTGCGGATTCAGCAATTTTTCCTTTTCAATTCAAGAAGGCCTACCACATAACAAAGTTGACGTCGGGGCATCTCTCATAGATGCAACGTATTTTGACTTTTTAAAATCATTTTTAAAAAAAATATTTTGTGCCCGTAGGCTGCAAAGTAGTGTGAAATGGGGGATGAGAGAGAAGGGAGGACATGCAGTAGATCAAACTCACGACATTGGCTGGCTGCTTGGCAAACACTCGTTATTGACTATTTTCTCATAGCAGCCAAATATTCATGGCTTCTTTACTGGTCGCAGGCAACGGGGTACTTTTGGCAGCTTTGCTCGATGCTCGGGCCTAATAATGTGTGGGCGACGATATTAGCACCTATAAATGGGTAAATGTACAAATGTAATTTGATCACTTAAACCGGACCGAACAAATTCTACATTTAAATATATTGAATTCAAAATGACTCCCAAACTTTTACATGCTGTTTTGAAGCACAATCATGTAGCGTTAAGTTAGATTGTTTGGATTAACTTTGTTTGGCATTCATTAGTCAAATCCAAGGAAATAACTTAAAACAAAACATAGCATTGAACATCCAAGCAATGAACGACTATTGCAAGGATCCCAATGACAATGTGGCTTTTACTCAATAATTAATATTAACGCTAGGCTATTTTAGGCTTCTGGTATCATGCAATTTGAAAGAAAATATACACGCTATTTCATGTGCTCTAAATGTTCGAGTATAGCTAAGTACAATTTGGGGATTAAATTTTTCAATTCAATTCAATTTATTTTAGTAAGGCCCAAAATCACAACAACAGTTGCCTCTGAGGGCCACAGTGAGAAATGAATCAACAATGTCTGGTGGCGATGGAGTCAAACAATGTCTGTGGTGGCGATGGAGTCAAACAATGTCTGTGGTGGCGAGGGACGATGTCCCAGAGTCCTCCGTCCTTAGACCCTCATTCTCGGCCAGGAAAAACTACAAAAAACCTCCTTGGGAAAAAGTAGGAACCTGGAGGAGTTCCAGAGTGAAGGAGAGATCTGACTCTCACAGACGGACAGACGGACGCGAGGGAGACTGGAGCTGGACCCACTCTTCAGGCAGATGAGGGACCGTCTGAGTCGAGCTGGACCCACTCTTCAGGCAGACGAGGGACCATCCATACAGGGCAGGGACCACTTCACCAGGAGAGGGGCATCTGGGTCCACAGGTCCTCAGGAGTGAGAAAAAGAAAAAGAAGGCAGTGAACAGTTTTTGCAAGTGGAATTAAAATTGTTGTTATTGTTTGATAGAATAAGTAGTCAGAAGAAGAGGATAGTGCTCTTCTACAGGCGTTCCCAGGCCAGCCGAGAGACATAGTCTCTCCAGCGTGTCCTGGGTCTTCCCCGGGGCCTCTTCCCGGTGGGACATGCCTGAAACACCTCCCGAGGGAGGCGCCCAGGAGGCATCCGGAACAGATGCCCGAGCCACCTCAGCTGGCTCCTCTCGACGTGGAGGAGCAGCGGCTCTACTCCGAGCTCCCCCCGTGTGGCCGAGCTCCTCACCTTATCTCTAAGGGAGCGCCCAGCCACACGGGGGAGGAAACTCATTTCGACCGCTTGTATCCGCGATCTTGTTCTTTCGGTCACTACCCAAAGCTCATGACCATAGGTGAGGGTAGGAACGTAGACCGACCGGTAAATAGAGAGCTTTGCCTTTCGGCTCAGCTCCCTCTTCACCACAACGGTCCGATGCAGCGACTGCATCACTGCAGCCGCTGCACCGATCCGCCTGTCGATCTCACGCTCCATCCTTCCCTCACTCGTGAACAAGACCCCGAGATACTTGAACTCCTCCACTTGGGGCAAGGACACCCCACCCACCTGAAGAGGGCAAGCCACCTTTTTCCGGTCGAGAACCATGGCCTCGGATTTGGAGGTGCTGATTCTCATCCCAGCCGCTTCACACTCGGCTGCAAACCGTCCCAGTGCATGTTGCAAGTCCGGGTTTGATGGAGCCATCAGGACAACATCGTCTGCAAACAGCAGAGATGAGATCCTGTGGTCTCCAAACCGGACACCCTCCGACCCCTGACTGCGTCTAGAAATTCTGTCCATAAAAATTATGAACAGAACCGGTGACAAAGGGCAGCCCTGGCGGAGTCCAACATGCACTGGGAACAGGTCTGACTTACTGCCGGCAATGCGAACACAGCTCCTGCTCCGGTCATACAGGGACCGGAAAGCCCTGAGCAAAGGGCCCCGGACCCCGTACTCCCGGAGCACCCCCCAAAGGACACCCCGAGGGACACGGTCGAAAGCCTTCTCCAGATCCACAAAGCACATGTGGACTGGTTGGGCAAACTCCCATGAACCCTCGAGCACCCGATGGAGGGTATAGAGCTGGTCCAGTGTTCCACGACCGGGACAAAACCACTCTGCTCCTCCTGAATCCGAGGTTCGACTATCGGTCGGATTCTCCTCTCCAGTACCTTGGAATAGACCTTACCCGGGAGGCTGAGGAGTGTGATCCCTCTGTAGTTGGAACACACCCTCCGGTCCCCCTTCTTGAACAGAGGGACCACCACCCCGGTCTGCCAGTCCAGAGGCACGGTCCCCGAACGCGACGCGATGTTGCAGAGACGTGTCAACCAAGACAGTCCTACAACATCCAGATACTTTAGGTACTCAGGGCGGATCTCATCCACCCCCGGAGCCCTGCCACCGAGGAGTTTGCGAACAACCTCAGTGACTTCAGCTTGGGTGATGGATGAGCCAGCCTCCGAGTCCCCGGTCTCTACTTCCTCTTCGGAAGATGTGACTGAGGAATTAAGGAGATCCTCAAAGTATTCCTTCCACCGTCCGACGACATCCCCAGTCAAGGTCAGCAGGCCTCCACCCGCACCGTAAACGGTGTTGGTGAGACACTGCTTCCCCCTCCTGAGGCGCCGGACGGTTTGCCAGAATTTCTTTGGTGCCGACCGATAGTCCTCCTCCATGGCCTCCCCGAACTCCTCCCAGGCCCGGGTTTTTGCCTCTGCGACAGCACGAGCCGCGGCTCGCTTGGCCTGCCCATACCCGTCGATGACCTCCGGAGACCTACAAGCCAGAGTGGCCTGATAGGCCTCCTTCTTCAGTCTGACGGCATCCCTTACTTCCGGTGTCCACCACCGGGTTCGGGGGTTGCCGCCACGACAGGCACCGGAGACCTTGCGACCACAGCTCCGAGCAGCCGCATCAACAATGGAGGCGGAGAACATGGTCCACTCGGACTCAATGTCCCCAGCCTCCCCCGGGACATGGGAGAAGCTCTCCCGGAGGTGCGAGTTGAATACCCTACTGACAGAGGGCTCCACTAGACGTTCCCAACAGACCCTCACAATGCGCTTGGGTCTGCCAAGTCTGTCCGGCTTCCTCCTCCGCCAGCGGATCCAGCTCACCACCAGGTGGTGATCGGTTGACAACTCTGCCCCTCTCTTCACCCGAATGTCCAAGACACGCGGCCGGAGGTCTGATGACACGACAACAAAGTCGATCATTGACCTCCGGCCTAGGGTGTCCTGGTGCCATGTGCACTGATGGACACCCTTGTGCTTGAACATGGTGTTCGTTATGGACAATCCGTGGCTAGCACAGAAGTCCAATAACTGAACACCGCTCGGGTTCAGATCGGGGAAGCCGTTCTTCCCGATCACCCCTCTTCAGGTGTCACTGTCATTGCCGACGTGGGCGTTGAAGTCCCCCAGTAGAACAACGGAGTCCCCGGTCGGTGCACTGTCCAGTACCCCTCCCAAGGACTCCAAGAAGGCCGGGTACTCTACACTGCTGTTCGGCCCGTAGGCCGCCACAACAGTGAGAGACCTGTCCCCCACCCGAAGGCGGAGGGACGCGACCCTCTCGTTCACCGGGGTAAACTCCAACACGTGGCGGCTGAGCTGAGGGGCTATCAGCAAGCCCACACCAGCCCGCCGCCTCTCCCCGCGGGCAACACCAGAGAAGTGGAGCGTCCAGCCCCTCTCGAGGAGATGGGTTCCAGAGCCCAAACTGTGCGTGGAGGTGAGGCCGACTATATCTAGTCGGTATCGCTCAACCTCCCGCACAAGCTCAGGCTCTTTCCCCCCCAGCGAGGTGACATTCCATGCCCCCAGAGTTAGTCTCTGTGTCTGGAGATCTGGTCGCCGAGGCCCCTGCCGTCGACTGCCGCCCAGATCTCTCTGCACCGAGCTTGATTTATATGAGCTTTAAATGAGAGCTCCTGGTCAAATAAGACTCCAAGGTTTCTTACAGTAGAACTCGAGGCTACACTGACATTGTCCAGTGTGACTATCAAATCAGAGAGAGCGTCACATTCTAACCTCTGCAGCAGAATGTTGTGGTCGATGGTGTCAAACGCTGCGCTGAGGTCCAACAGGACCAGGATTGAGACCAGTCTATCATCAACAGCGAATAACAAATTGTTTGTGACTTTAACTAGTGCAGTTTCAGTGCTGTGGTGGGCTCTGAACCCTGACTGGAAAACTTCAGATAAGTTATTGTCCTGTAGTTGGCTACAAAGCTGTTTTACTACAACTTTTCCAAGGATTTTAGAGACAAAGGGAAGATTTGAAATAGGTCTGTAGTTTACCAATAGGTAGGGATCTAGGTTAGGCTTTTTCAGAAGAGGTTTAATTACTGCATGTTTGAAGGACTGTGGAACATAGCCACTTTCGAGTGAAGTATTTATTATATTAAGAATAGGGTCTATAATTAGGGGGAGAATGTCTTTGAGGAGCTTGGAATGGGGTCTAGGACACAAGTTGAGCTTTTAGAGGACATAATGGCTGAAGTTATCTCTGCTTGATCAACAGCTGTGAACCTTTCTAAATTTACAGGTGGATTTATATGGGACGTTAGATTTACAGCTTGGGATAGTTCAGGGCTAATAGTGGGAGTAATTTCATCTAATTTATCTCTATTTATCGTTTTTATTTTATTGTTAAAAAATAGGAGGAAATCATCAGAGCTGAGAGAAGCTGGGAGTGACGGCTCTACTACGCTGTGACAGTTTGTTAGCCTAGCTACAGTGCTGAAAATAAATTTAGTGTTACTTTTGTTGACTTCTATTAGATTTGAATATTATCTGGTTTGGGCCTTACAGAGAGCCTGCTTATAGGACAGCAGGCAGCTTTTCCATGCTTTTAGGGATTCTTCTGTGTGGGTGCGACGAAATAATCCCTCTAGATTTCTAACTCTTTGTTTATGTGAACGCAGTTCTTCGTTGTACCATGGGGAGGCGCGCTTTGGCCTTATGACCTTCTGTTTTAACGGTGCAGCAACATCAAGAGCAGACTTCAGAGAGTTCATGGTCAAGTTGACAAATTGATCACTTATTCTGGGACTAAAACGGTTCTCGGCAGGATCACATGACATGTCACTGAATACTGGCTCTATTATTTCTTTGAATTTTGAGATGGATTTTTCAGATATTATACTTTTCATTATAACTTTATTCTGTGGGGCTGGATGATCTTTAAGAATAAACTGAAAGGTAATTAGGAAGTGATCTGACAATATAGGGTTTTGAGGGAGGACAATGAGGTCACTAATCTCTGTTCCATACGTTAGGACAAGATCCAGAGTGTTCTTGTGAGTGTGAGTCGGTTTATTTACATTTTGAGTGAAACCAATGCTGTCTAACAAGGCGCTGAAGGCATTACAGAGAGCGTCATCACTCATGTTCACGTGGATGTTAAAGTCTCCAGCTATAACTATTTTATCCCAGGCTAGCACTAAGTTTGATATAAAGTCAAATCTCCTTTTTGGTTTTTCAAATTTAGACATGTGATTGACAGCATGAGGCTTTCAAATTAGTGAAATGCATTGTTAATTTTAGGGCTCATAAGTAGGCTTGAGTGTGAGATCACTGCCACACCACCACCTCGGCCTGTGCTCTGGCGGTCTGAAAGTTAACATGGGTGGGTGGGGTTAACATGGGTGGGTGGGGTTAACAAGGGGTGGGGTGGACCCATTTGGTCTGATGTAATCGTCTTGTTGAAGCCACGTTTCAGTTAGAGCTAGAAATTCTATGTTATAGTCACTAACATAGTGACTATAACTAAGCAATTTGGAGGAAATTGCTCTAGTGTTTAGCAGTCCACATTTTACGTGTTTATTCATTTGTATATTTGTGTCAGTTGTGATTATTATTTTCCTTAAGTTATTTGGTCTGACGCCTGAAATAGTTTTTCTGAGATGTGACTTTTGTGTCACATGGGATGTGTTGATTATTTCTTTTATCTAATTCAATTTCACTTATTTAGGTGCCAATATGCAAATCTTTGTCAAGACCCTCACCGGCAAAACCATTACTCTTGAGGTAGAGCCCAGCGACACCATTGAAAATGTTAAAGCCAAGATCCAGGACAAGGAGGGCATCCCCCCAGATCAACAGAGACTGGTCTTTGCTGGAAAGCAGCTTGAAGATGGCCGTACCCTTTCTGACTACAACATACAGAAAGATTCCACCCTTCATCTTGTCCTGCGCCTGAGAGGTGGGATGCAGATCTTTGTCAAGACCCTTACCGGGAAGAGCATAACCCTGGAGGTGGAACCCAGTGACAACATTGAAAATGTGAAGGCCAAGATCCAGGACAAGGAGGGCATCCCCCCAGATCAACAGAGACTGATCTTTGCTGGAAAGCAGCTTGAAGATGGCCGTACCCTTTCCGACTACAACATACAGAAAGATTCCACCCTTCATCTTGTCCTGCGCCTGAGAGGTGGGATGCAGATCTTTGTCAAGACCCTTACCGGGAAGAGCATAACCCTGGAGGTGGAACCCAGTGACAACATTGAAAATGTGAAGGCCAAGATCCAGGACAAGGAGGGTATCCCCCCAGATCAACAGAGACTGATCTTTGCTGGAAAGCAGCTTGAAGATGGCCGTACCCTCTCCGACTACAACATTCAGAAAGATTCCACCCTCCATCTTGTCCTGCGCCTGAGAGGTGGGATGCAGGTCTTTGTCAAGACCCTCACCGGTAAGACCATATCCCTGGAGGTGGAAACCAGTGACAGCATTGAAAATGTGAAGGTCAAGATCCAGGACAAGGAAGGCATTGCAACAGATCAGCAGAGGCTGATCTTTGCTGGAAAGCAACTTGAAGATGGCCGTACCTTCTCCGACTATAACATCCAGAAAGATTCCACCATTCATCTTGTCCTGCGCCTGAGAGGTGGGATGCAGATCTTTGTCAAGACCCTTACCGGGAAGAGCATAACCCTGGAGGTGGAAACCAGTGACAGCATTGAAAACGTGAAGGCCAAGATCCAGGACAAGGAGGGCATCCCCCCAAATCAACAGAGACTGATCTTTGCTGGAAAGCAGCTTGAAGATGGGCATACCCTCTCCGACTACAACATCCAGAAAGATTCCACCCTCCATCTTGTCCTGCGCCTGAGAGGTGGCCAATAAATGTGATTGAGTGACTATGTAATGCATTACACAGTTACTATTTGTTCTTGTAGTTCTTTATTATCTATTATTATAGAAACTCCATTTACCCGCACGTATCACAGGCCAATTTTTCTCATTCACAGTTAATTTTGTAGATAATCTTTGTTTGATTCATGTTATTGCGTTCATTATTCCTCGGTCTTGTCGTTTTTATTTGGGATTGATTGTAAGATTCGTTACACAGTCACTCGCAATGGCTTCTTGCCATTTCAGAGGATCTAATTAAAACATATTTCCATCTGAAACTAGCTGCTGTGCAATGGCAAGAAGCCATTGCGAGTGACTGCGCCAAAGCAATAGCAAGCGTCAAGAAATGTGACCTGTGATACCTGCCAAAAATGGGGTGGCTATGATAAATACCGGTAATAATGATTAATAAAGAACTATCAATTGAGTGACTTTGTAATGAATTATACAGTCACTCAATTGTTTGTGAATTTTTTTTAATAAATAGCACACCTGGTGTCACTCTGAGTTCAGTTCATTTTAGATTAGTAGTATTAGTCTACATTACAAATGAAGTTGAAAAAGCTTCAGTTGTAGTCATCTGGACTCAGTTAGAAAAATTTGACGTTTCGACTCTCATCCAAGAGTCATTGTCAATAAAAGAATTTGACTACAACTGAAGCTTTTTCTTCTATGGAACACGCCTGGACGAATGAGGGATTACACCGACAATACAAATGAAGGGATAATAATTTACCGATGGCAAATATTTTACACCAGCATGTATTTTACATCAAGTAGTTTGGGTGGACAATTTGTAAAATGCTAAGAAAGCACAGTTTCTTGTTGAGCATTACGCAGTCGCTATTGTTCTTGTAGTTGTGTTCATTTTGATGGCTGTCACAGGTTCGTTTTAGCTTCCCTGAAACAAATTATGGCTCAGTCGAAAAACTTGTGATTTTTATTTACACCCAGTCCCCAAAGCAGTGGTAGAATATTTACAGTGTAACAAAGTATGTACAGGATGCAAAATTACTTACAGCGAAAACGGGGTCTCACAGCAGACATTCAATTCAATTAAATTCAATTTATTTTTGTAACGCCCAAAATCACAACAACAGTTGCCTCTGAGGGCGACAGTGAAAAATGAATCAAGCAATGTCTGTGGTGGCGAGGAACAATGTCTCAGCATCCTTTGTCCTTAGACCCTCCTTCTAGGCCAGGAAAAACTACAAAAAACCTCCTTGGGAAAAAGTAGAAACATGGAGGAGTTCCAGAGTGAAGGAGAGAACTGACTCTCACAGACGGACAGACGGACGCGAGGAAGACTGGAGCTGGACCCACTCTTCAGGCAGATGAGGGACCATCGGAGTCGAGCTGGACCCACTCTTCAGGCAGATGAGGGACTGTCGGAGTCGAGCTGGGCCCATTCTTCAGGCAAATGAGGGACCGTCGGAGTCAAGCTGGACCCACTCTTCAGGCAGATGAGGAACCGTCCGAGTTGAGCTGGGCCCACTCTTCAGGCAGATGAGGGACCGTCGGAGTTGAGCTGGGCCCACTCTTCAGGCAGATGAGGGACCATCGGAGTCGAGCTGGACCCACCCTTCAGGCAGATGAGGGACCATCGGAGTCGAGCTGGACCCACTCTTCATGCAGATGAGGGACCATCGGAGTCGAGCTGGACCCACCCTTCAGGCAGATGAGGGACTGTCCATACGGGGCAGGGACCACTTCACCAGGAGAGGAGCATCTGGGTCCGCAGGTCCTCAGGAGTGAGAAAAAGAAAAAGAAGGCGGTGAACAGTTTGCAAGTGGATAAAATAAGTTGTCAGAAGTAGAGGATAGTGCTCAAGCTGCCATACTTCCCCCAGCATAGTTGCTCCTAGGGCAGCGTAGCTGAAGCTGTGGGTTTATATTTCTGTTCCTAACTGGCCTGACCATAAGTGATTTCGAAGAGGAACGTTTTAAGCCTGGTCTTAAAAGAAGAGACTGTGTCAGCATATTTAACATGGGCCGGGAGCTGATTCCATAACACAGGCGCTTGGTAGCTAAACACTCTACCTCCTATTGTGCTTTTAGAGACTCTTGGGACCACCAGAAGGCCAGCATTTTGAGAGCGAAGAGCTCTGTTTGGATGATATGGTTCTATAGCATCTTTGAGGTAGGATGGGGCCATGTCATTTATGGCTTTGTAAGTCAGGAGTATAATTTTAAATTTTTATTCTAAACTCGACGGGGAGCAAGTGCACCGGCGTAATGTGTTCTCTTCTTTTAGTTCCTGTTAGTAATCTTGCTGCTGCATTTTGAACCAGTTGAAAGCTTTTATGGAGCTTTTAGGACACGCTGCGGGCAGGGAGTTACAGTAGTCTAATCTAGTCGTTCCAAATGGATGGATATGTTTTTCAGCATCGCTTTTAGGGAGGATTCTGTGTTGGAGAGCATTCTTGAATTCTTTGGATGATGAAAAAGCTAACAGCTATGAAGAAGCAACACAAGATTTGTCACTTCAACATACAACTGGATCCCTCCTAGAAGACCTCAGCTCTGGAATTGCTGACAAAATGATGAGTGATTACACACAGTATGTAGAAGATGAAGGTCGAAGAAATCCAACATTCCAGTTTTGGTTGTCCTATATAGACATGTCGGTGTAATCCCTCATTCGTCCAGGCGTGTTCCATAGTAGAAAAATCTTCAGTTGTAGTCCAGATGACTACAACTGAAGCTTTTTCTACTATATAGACATGTTGCTGCTGGTACTTTCTACGAGCTACACGTGAGTCTCGTTGGGACCTTCATTTATCTGTTGTCAGAGAGATGATGCCCTGGTATTTTTCATATGACCTGATGAACTATGCCAGGTACCTACCAGCATACTGGTTGGAAATGAAAAACCTATCCGAGAGTCACCCTGATGTCTTTGAAAGTGTCACACATCATGATGAGTGGACTGTACAGCGACAGGACAGTCATATTTTCTCCTCAATTGCATGCGACCAAGCAATCGAGCAAGCGGTCAATAGAGACTCCAAGACGAGAGGTGGTCTGAAAGGTATGACTCTAAATAAAGGTGCAATACAGTGATGGATGTTGGCACAGCCAGAAAAAGCCGCAGTTGCTAGGCAATGTGAGTCAATGGCTGGGTTGACTGACAGTGTACGGGCTTCAAAGGAGTTTGATCAGTCTAGGATAAAGAAGGAGGAAGAATCTATCAGGTCAGTGACAAATATGATAGTAAACATGATCAATCCATTCGACGACCACTCGGAATTACTGTCTCTCAGTTCTGGTTTCCAAGCAACCGCTGAGGTTAAAAATGATCTGTTGAATGCTAAGGAAAAAGGTACAGTCGCCCTTAAGAAATACATGCAGGAAAGACTGGTAGACAGAGAGAAAGATATGTTCTTCCCTATCAAAAGTCTGAAGCTGAAAACCTTTACTCATCAAGCCAAAACCAAAGGATCTACAAAATCTGGTAAGGAGGCAGTTCTCATGAATGACAGAGGCTTATTTGGCAGACTTCTGATCATCAGCCAAAACAGAAACATCCAAGTTAGAGAAATCCTGTCATATTCCCTGGGGCAAATTTCATTACCCCTGGCAAGTGTTGATGGTAGCCTGGCTAGAACGACAAAATCTGTCTTGCTACACTTATTGGAAGCTCGTAGTGAAGATGCCCTAGTTTCCATTCCACCAGATTTTAGTGCTCTAATCATTGACGGGATGGCGTTAATCCAGTCTCTGAAACCAATACCTTGTACTTTTGGTGAATTAGCTGACTTGCTCCTCAGTAGGATGATATCGCTTGGGAGGATGTATAGAAGCACAAGAATTGACTTTGTCACAGACACATACCCAGAAATCAGCATCAAGAATGCAGAAAGAGGACAGAGGGCTGTGGCTCAATCACAGGTCATTCAGATGTAGGGGTCTCAAGCTACAGATATTCAGTTTAATGATTAAGGAGGATTTTTAGCAGAATATAGAAGACGGGGCACCAGGATAAGATCCAAAGCTAAAATAAGGTCCTTAATCGCGCTCGTTAAAGGTCTGAAGGTGACTTCACGGTTCAGGGACTTACGACATAGTCTAATCAAACAATCAATAGTCAATAAAATCTTTTGTGTGGTTTATTTATCAAAAACAATCAAAGTGGCACCGCTACAGCTGATTCTTGCAGGTAAATCACAGGTGATGGCTTGTATCAGATTTTGACAGCAGATTCATGCAGGTAGTCAGTTAAACCAGGGTTTTTGCCTTGAATAATCAAACGTGTCTATGCTAATCTATATCAAAAAGGGGGAAAATGAGCTTACACTAGTGAGGAGGGAATATTGAGACCAGCCAGGGTTTATCCAAAACCACGCCACAACTGCAAATTAAGGCCACACACTGAGATCGGCTTACGGTTCGGTAGAATAGGTCCGCGGCCTGGTCCTTGTTCTCCGGACTGGATCCGTGGGAAGGGAGCAGCGGGACCGACGATCCGTCTCAAGTCCGTCTCAGGCGTGTATCAGCAGCGATGTCCTTGTCGGCGCGAGGGCGGCGTCCAGCGGCTTGGAATGGCTGAGTCTCTTTCAAACATTGGAACGTTTTCTCAGCGTTAGCGGTGTTTAGCTCCTCACGCGGCTACTTTACTCAGATGGGAACGTAGCGCTGATCTACGCAAACAATGTAGGTTGCTTCAAAAATCAAATAAACGAGGTAGAAAAGAAGAAAAGAATCTCAAAGTCCGGTTAGCTTGGTTGATCCCAGGTGTATTCAGAGTCAGAGGGCAAACGGAGCTCGGCCTAAGCTTTGTTTGACCCACGTGTTGGACCTTTGTTGAGAAGAAAAAGGGAGGTCAAAAGGCTTACGTTCTCAGGGACGTGGTTCAAAGAAGAGAGAAAGACAAAAGAGAGCGTTCGCTCCGCAGCGTGTTTGTTTTGTCCAACGCGCCCCGGAGCGGCTGAAAGCGGAAGGGGTGAGAGCTACTGCGACTACTTCCTGTTTAACGTGGTTCTGTCAAAATAAAACCCTGTTTTAACATTACATGTTTAACACTTAGCAGTTTGTGCACATTATTTCTTGAGGTAGATACATTTTACATCTTATTTCACCTTTGATGGGCATACTCGCCTTACCGCCAAAAACATAAAACCTTAAACAGTGGGAAATGCATAACACAAGGTAAAGCGGCAGTGTATAGAGCAGATACAGACAAACATTCATGACATTATCACATAATCCATAACTTTCATCGATGGCAGTTTTCCTGTAATAAATGTTTGTGAGGGGAGAATGTCTGTTATCACAGAAGTACCAGAGCCCTCCTGTGGTGAGAAAGAAACTCCCCCCCCCCATTGTTCAGAGAGATTTTCTGTTATCTTGCAGTTGAGGAATGTCACATCTCCATTCCCCTACAACTCCCCGATTGGCCGTTGGTTCTCCGATGAAGAAGCATCGGGCAAATGTCAAAGGGAATGTCCTCACTGAGTCAGCGAGTGGCACAGAGTGGCATGATTTGGGTAAACCTCTGAACCTGGACTGGTCACTTTCATCCTATTTGGGCTGAGGGGCAGGTGCTAGTGGGATTTATACTATCCCTAGGCTACTAGTTCTCAGAGTGGTAGACCACGCAAGAGCTCTGATTCACTAGTGCAAGAATTTGGGTGTAGAACCGAGGTTATAAGGCATCGAGGTAGCTTAGGCACAAAATTAGATCACAGTGGATACATATGGTGACAATAAAAGACGAAAGTGGTTAACAAAGTTCCTGATATGCGTTTCACCCTAGCGAAGGGGCAACGTCTAGGTTGGACAGCTCCGTTTGAGACAGGTGACAGGATATTCTACTCTAAGGTTTGCATGCAGGGGAGATTAACATACGAGGCTAGGGGTAGGGACTTTGCGGTCGTGTATTTGGCTAGAATTTACCAAGCTCCAGTAGGTGGCGCCTGTGTTAGATGTCGTCGGGGATCTGCAAGACGACAGCCTGGCGAGGGGTTTGGGACCCGGCCCTTTCCTTCTCCTGCCTGATATCTGGCGTTACCACAGGTCAGGTCTTTCTTGTTTTGGGTCCTTTTCCTACCCCACCAAGGTTTTCCAGTTGTCTGGGGTCTCCAACGGTTTCTAAGTCTCTGGATTCTCTTGTACAAGAACAGAGTGGATGCCACTGCTGCAGCGTATCCGAGACCTATGACTACGGCGAGTAGGGTGTCGGGGCCTGACCAGGAGTAGGCTACAGGTTGGATAGGTGTCTTGGGACGGCTAGTTATCTCCTTGAGGAGCTGATCGACGGGCGCGATATCTACAATTTGAGCGCCCTCGTAAGCCATCTGCGCGATGGTCTCTGTTTGAAGTTCCAAAGCTTTCTTAGCGAAGAACTCGGGAACTTCAATGTTAGACTTGTATTGGTCCGGGTTAAGGTGAAAGAGGGCGACGTCCCCGACATGGAGGATGGCATCAGCCGGGACGTCCACCCAAAAGGTTTGACTTGGCAGAACAACTCGTGATGCTGTGTCATGCTTGTCATAGTGGTGGGTCGCCTCTCGGAGGGGAGTGTTCACGAGCCAGCGGCCCCCAACTATTTCAGCCCGGGTCTCTGTGACCTGGTCTCGCGCCGTCACGAGGGTTGGGCACCTGCTACCTGCTGTCATGGGTTTTAAACCGCAAACGCCACCGATACTGTCACGGATGAACGGTTTGCTTGGGCAGAGGTAGTGGATGTCCTTCATGAGGAAGCACATTCCTAAGTTTGGCGTCAGGTACAGGTCCGGATCGCTATCATGATACGCAATGACGTCTGGGGTTTGTACTTTGACATGCACGTCACCCTGCTACGATCCTACGTTGACTACATCCTTAAGTCTGTAGACGTCCGTGGACACAATCGGTAGGTTAATCAGGAAGGCTATCTCACGCTCTT
Organism: Eucyclogobius newberryi; assembly: GCF_026437365.1. NCBI lineage: Eukaryota > Metazoa > Chordata > Actinopteri > Gobiiformes > Gobiidae > Eucyclogobius > Eucyclogobius newberryi. The sequence goes on from NW_027315857.1 coordinate 4,220,934, forward strand.
GGGTGTTAATAAAAATGGGGATTGCACTCCCGAGCGTGTAGGCAAGGTGGGCCTGCAGGGGCGTCACCTGGTCGTGTGTAGCTGAAGCTAGCACACTCTGTACTAAGCGGCACAAGGTATGGGGGGATGCGGCCCATTGCTAGACTATCGACCGAGGAACTAACATTACGGAGGACGTCGTTAATGAGCATAGAAACTAGCAGCGTGTGTGAGATATCCAACTTAAGGACGAGTTGTAGTTTGTTTAACGCCTGCATAGTTTTGTTTGACGCCGCGCTATGGCTGTTTACAACTAACACTGTACCCCGGACAGTTTCGCCCAAGGTTACCAAGTCCTCTTTCTGTCGGTCGAGTTGGGTCCTAATGCCTGGTATTTCGGCCTGTAGTTCACTGATGTGACGCTTGATGGACGAAATGCTAATGGTGTTGGCTGTGGTCATACCTAAGTTGAATAGGGTTGCTACCACTGCAGCTAGAATACCTCCCAGGAAGCGTTTTGGTCGCGTGGGTTGGCTTGTAAGCTCTGCGCGAGTTGTAGTGAACTTCTCAAGTTGCTCTAGCATGAGTGTGATGTCTGGGTTAGGGTTGTCTCGGCGTGTTGGACTATGCTCTGGCTCCAGAGGTTGCCTGCCCAGCTCGTGAGCTCGGTGGTGGCCATATTTTGTTTGTACACATCGTTGGGGTTGAACCTAGCGAAAATCTTTTGAGTGTGTAGGCGAACGTTCGTTATGAGGAGTCCTTTAGCACATTGCCGGCGTCTGGCCCCAGCTCCACAGTCTCTGGCCTAACGAGGTGAGCGACACATGCCACCAGGAGGAGGCGTTGTGGCCACATGTTCCTGTCAACACACATATGGGGATCTTTTAGAGGCACTCTCTTTTGATTAGGTTTTAGTTGTTAGGGTTAGTAGACTTTACAATCCGTGCAAAACAGTTGTTAGTGCAGTCTCTAACTGAGCGTGAGTTTTGTTAGAGTTGTGTTCTAATTGGAACTATCAGCGTCCCTGACATGTCCCATGGGGTTTTTGTGAGCTTTGATTTGGTTGCGATGAACCCATTTCAGCGTGGGTTCTCTGCGTCCTTTGGTGATCTTCACCTGGTACACCACCGGAGATAGTTTGTTGACAATCTCGTAGGGTCCCGACCAACGTGGGAGGAGCTTTCGGGTTAGCTTGGTTAGCCCATCCCTTGTTTGTCCGATCGGGTGCGCGAAGATGTAATACCACACCTCGTCCTCGATCTGGAGCTCGTCGTTTGAGACTTTCTGGTCGTAGTAAGCCTTGCGACCCTCTGCACTTTTCTCAAGCTTCTTTTGAGCGAAAGAGAAGGTCGCTTTCAGGTGCTCCTGCAAGTCCGACATGTATTGGTGGGTGGTGTAGGCGGTGGCGATGCTAGCCTCTCCCGGTTTGTACAACAGGTGTAGGGGGAGGGTCATCTGTCGGCCAGTCATTAGCTCAAACGGGGCGATGCCCGTTGACCTGTTGGGTGTGGCTCGGATGGCCATCAGGACTAACGGGAGTTTCACGTCTCAGTCTTTCTGGTTGGACGCAACATACTTTTTCAGTATGCTAATCACCGTTCTGTTTGTCCATTCCACCTGGCCCGAGGCCATCGGGTGGTAACTTATGTGAAAGGAGGCTTTCACACCCAGTGTCTGCCACAGCTGGGTCATTACTTCAGCCGTGAAATGGGTTCCCTGGTCGGAGTCAATCAGGCCGAAGCGTGAGAACACGTGGTTCATGAGTAGGTAGGCTGTGGTGTATCGTTTGGCGCTGGTAAGCCTTCTACCCACTTGGTGAAGGCGCAGGTGACCATCAGGATGTATTTGTTTCCTCTCGTTGACTTCGTCAACGGTCCAACCCAATCTATCTGAATGTCTGACCAGGGGAACGAGATGCCTTTCTTTTGAAGCGGTGCTCGGTGGAGCGGCTTGGAAGGTTGGAACTGGCAGCAGACCAGGCATCCCTGTATGTACTCTTGTACATCATTTTTCATGTGTGGCCAGTAGGCCACTTGTCGCAGAGCTTCGTATGTGGCGTTGACTCCCCGGTGGCCAGCTGTTGGCGCGTTGTGTGCGTGCATCAGCATAACCCCCGGAGGCTCTGAGGTACCACAAATGCGAGTGCAGTGAGGCTCTCAGAGGCAAACACCAGCAGTCCATGACGAAAGGTCAAGTTCTCTCTTGTGCGCCACAGTTGAGAGATGTGTCGGCAGCAAGTGCATTGGGAGGGATGGCACTTGGCACAGGGTCAGACAGGAAACCGATGATGCGGCTTATGGCCACATCAGCTGCTTGCAGAGACACAAGGTCAGAAGAAGCGAAGGTCGGATACACTTCAAGAAGGGCGCGGTCAGGCTGAGGCGGTCCGGCGACAGCACGGGCCCGTGTGATTGCGGCGACCGAAAGGGTGGGCGTCGACTCACTGTCCAGTGAGTCGACGCGGTCCCTTCGAGGGCCCCTTGTTTTGCCAGGGAGTCGGCTAGGTCGTTGAGGTCCTTGTCTGGACCAGGCTCTTTAGAGTGGCCACGGACCTTCTTCCAGTAGACTTGCATTTTGTTGTTTTCAACAAGGCGGTCGCAAGTTATAAACAGATCTTTGTGTTTTACTGGTTTTCTAGCCGCTGTGACAAAGCCATTTGTTTTCCACAAAGGCAGGTGGCATGTGAAACTGAGGCGGGTGTAGCTTGAGTCAGTGCAAATTACCAGCGTGTCTACACCGTGTGTAGTTGCTTGCTCAAGTGCAATCACTATGGGCCCAATCTCAGCGTATTGTGATGTTTGTGGCCCGAGCTGGAATTTCTGGGGTTTTAGTGGTTGGTCGTGAAGCCAGACCACGCCCGCACCGGCTCGGGTGTGTGTTTCATGGTGAAACGAGCATCCATCCACATATACGGTTGGCAGTCCTTGACACGTGTTTGGATCGAAGTAGTGGTGCTGGGTCGGCACCGCTGGTGGAGGTTCGGGGCATGGGGTGGTTAGCATTGGCATGTCCTCTTCGCACTTTTGACACGCACCTAGCTTCATGCCTAAGTGGGACTTATGGTTTTGGGCGTAGTGCACTTCAATGTCGAAGCTTTGGAGAGCCATTAACCATGATGCCACTCTGGCGTTAGTCACCACCCCGTCTCTGAGTCTCTGGCTGGCCAGGAATGTCACCGGTTGGTGATTTGTGCTTATGATCAGCTTCTGGCCACCAACATAGTTTGATAAGTGTTTCACCGCCCAAACTGTGCCAAGGAGAGCCTTTTCGCAATGGGAGAATTTCTTTTCTGGGTCCGCAAGAGTTTTGCTTGCGTAGGCCACAACTCTCTTGTCGGAGTCGTGGATCTGGTAGAGGCCATCGCTCAGGCTGTGCTCTGAAAATCCCACTTCCAGGTGGAAGGGTCTGTTGGGGTCTGGGTAAGCCAGACACGGTTCACTAGCAAGGACCACGCCACAACAATGAAATACGAAAGAATGTTTATTGATAAGTCATGATGGGTCGATGAGAGATCGATATGAGAGAGATCGATATGAGAGAGATCGATATGAGAGAGATCGATATGAGGGAGCTCGATGAGAGAGCTCGATGAGAGAGCTCGATGAGATGAGAGAGAGATCGATGAGATGAGAGAGAGATCGATGAGATGGCTGGGTAGAGACGATTCAGAACCCCCCCTCCATGGATGGTTATGTGTTAAGGTGACGATGATAGAGACATGGGGTGGGAGGGTGGGGTCGAGAGAGCAGAGACAACAAGAGATGCTGGGATTGGCCTTTGCATATATAGGCCTTCTGGGTAATAAGAGGCGTGGTTAAAGAGTGGAGGTGTGGTTGCTGGGGAGGTAAGCGGTTGAGGCGTGGTCCTGCTCCCGAATCTAAGTTAGCGATCTCCAACTACACATCTTGGCAGAGCTGCTCGACCAGTGCTTTCATGGCTTGATTCTGATCGGGGCCCCATGCAAAAGGTACATCGTTTTTCAACAGTTCAGTCAGTGGTTTCACCAGTTCAGCATAGTGCTCTACAAATTGCCCTGAATAGTTGCAGAGGTTGCAGAGGAAGCTGCGCAGTTCCGATATGTTTGTAGGCGTCTTGAGATTGGCTATGCCCTGTAATCTGCTTACTTGGGGTTCAACACCGTCTGCGCCGACTAGGATGCCAACGTAGTTGACTTTTGTCCTGCACCACTGACATTTTGAGATGGAGATTTTCGCGCATGCTTTAGTCAGTTGGTCAAGGACGTGTTCAATCTCGTTGATGTGGTCCTCAAAGGTGGTGGTTCTGATTAAGGTATCGTCCACGTAAATGAGGGTACCACGGCTCACAGCGTCAGGGCAGGCTTTGTTGAGGAAGATGTTAAATTAAGCTGGTGAGTTAGAAAGACCAAACGGACAGCGTGTGAAGGTGTATTGCTTGTTAGCAAAACTGAACGCTAGTTTGTGTTGGTCGTCTGGGTGCACTGGAATGGTCCAGAAGCCGGAAACAATATCTAGGGTGGTTAAGTACTTGGCATCTCTCACCTTTGGCAGGTCCTGCCCGAGTTGGGTCATGGGCCACCGTGATAAAGGGATCTGTGTGTTCAGTTTGCGGTAGTCAATGGTCAGTCCCCATTTGCCATTGGGCTTTAGGACTGGCCATATTGGGGCAGAGTACGTGCTGTTGCAGAACCGTACAATGCCATTTGCCAGTAGGTCATCAATAATCTCTTGAATTGGTTGATAGGACGCTAGTGGGATCTTGTATTGCCGAACGTACGTCGGCGGAGCATGGGCTTTCGTTGGGATGCGGACAGTGTGGATGTCAGTCAATCCACAGTCAGTAGACCCAGTGGAGAAAGACGACCGATACTTTGTTAAGACGTCACGTAGCTTGTTACGTTCGTCGTCGCTAGTGAGGGTGTCGGCGGTTGCCAACACCTGTTCTAACTGTTCTGTGAAGGGGTCGGAGGGGTGTTCAGGTGCGGGGCCGGCATTTTGACCATTGCTATCTCTTAGGAGGGTCGAAGGGAGCTTTCCAATCACAGGGATCCTGAGTTCAAAGTCATGGAATCTCATGTCGATTAGCCAACCCAGGGACGTGTTCTTTGGGATCAGAATATCCTGGGCGGTGTTGTTTATGACAACGACACACGCTGAACGAGTTTTGACTGCAACCAGGGGTGTGGCTTCGACTGAAAGACCAAGACTCGAAAACAGGTATGACGGTTGGAAAAACGCCTGTTCATGGCTGACCGTCTGTCCGGGGCAGACGTTTAGCATCACCGAAGTCGCTGTGTTAGCTGGCACGGTGATGTGGCGTGGGTTCACAACCTGGCATGCTTCTGGAATGGATTTTCCAGAGATTAGGCACTTAGCCTTTTCCCCTTTGCAAAAACGCTCTCCAAAGACTTTTGTTTTTCACTAATTTTTGCGAGCTTTTGGGTCTACTTTTGGGCAGCGTGTTTGATGCGACGCATCGGCGATGACGTATCTGTATAATGCAGTTATGTTCTCAAGACATAACTGCAAGAGCAGAGAAGATAATATACTTTCCATTATATTTAATGGATTTCATTGGCAATTTCCTATAAGGCTTTTCATTATATATCCATAGCTTATGGATATATAATGAAAAGCTTATTAGTGTATCATGAGGGAAAGGCGAAAGTTACGTCGGAGAAGATGCTGTCACTGATAGTTTATTTCAAACGCGTTGCGGACCGGTCGGTCCCCGGCCCAGTGGTTGGGGACCCCTGCTGTAGGTCATAGTCCGAATAACGTCGGGCAGGGCTGGTCGAGTCGGGTCCGGGGTAGTACCGGGACTTGTCTCGGTCGAGGCAGTCACCCAGTCGTCTACTGTCAGTGTAGGTCCGGCTTGGGCTCCTCCCCCCATAGGTTCGTCCATGCGTTTCAGAGTCGAAGGCTCGATTATCTCTGTGCCGGTCGTCGTCAGCGTACCGAGTGGGGCTCCCGTTTGTCCTTGAAGGGCAGCCTTTTTGGATCCAGGTGGACCACGGGGGTTGGACTGGGTTGTGTCCCTCTCCCGTTGTCCTCCCGTTGTCGGTACTCGGTCGGTCATAGGACGGTTTTGCGCGGTCAGTCAGGTCCTGTCCCTGGAGTCTAAGGTCATGCAGCTCAGACTCGGCCCTTTCAGTCGCCTGAATGGACCTGTGGAGCGCGTGCTTGGCATCTTCCAGATCGGCTTCTAAGGAGACACCCGCCGCCTGGTGGGCAGCAAATTTCTTCTCCGCCTGTTGAAGCGCCTGTCGGAGGCCGGAGATTTCTTCTTCCTTTGCTCCTTCAGCTTCTGAGCTGGCGGAGCGGGCAGCGACGTTCTTTCTTAGCTCAACGACTTTCTCGTTGGCTCGATCGAGCTCCGTTTCGAGGTTGGCGGTCTCTGTGCCTTAAGGTCTCTCTTCCTGGCTTTCGATTCGTCGCACACAGATTCAAGAAGTTCCCAGGTCCTTCCCTGCATGAGGTATAAATCGATAGTGACACGGCTGGCCCATTCAGCCATGTCCTTAGCCTTCGACGCATGTTGGAGTTTTATCCACTGCGCAAGGTCCTCTTGAAGCAACCTGTAGGACAGAGCCCTGTTGTTTTCCAGGAGACCAGGTGCTACTTCTTTGGTGTAATCTTCCATGGCCTCTTGTAGGTTCTCTACAGGCCAGTAAATGGGATCACTATTATCAGAGTCCCCCATGTTTGTTTTAGGCGGGGTCGGGACGAGAAGGTCCCGAGCCACTAGGTCTGTGAGTTGCCTAGTTAAATTCAGTCAAGTGGGGCAGGTATGTCGGGACGCCGATTGTTCTGGCTTAGAATCACTCGCTTAGGAGCAGTTAAAAGAAACGTTTTAGAGTATTCATGTTACGTTATTGCGGCTAGGCTAAATCTACGTGCGTGTAGGTGGGTGGAGCTTGCTAGTTGTGCGTGAGCGGGGCATGCAGTAGTGCGTGTGGTTTCTGTTGGTGTTTGGATGACACAACAATTAACAAGGCATGTTGAATGGCATTGCAATTAGACATCAACCATGGACTCATGCAGTGTTCACGGCAACTCACTAGGGTACACAGCAAGATTTAGCGGGGTGAGGGCCATTCAATGACGTAACAAGAGGTTTCGTCGGCAGCGTCAGAGGGTGACAATAACTGTGCTTGACAAGCATTCAGTAGGCAATCAAACGGGTAACAACAAGCTGTTATTCTGATAGCGTGCAGCATTCACAGTGAAGTATTACTTAGCACAGAGGTACACCGCGGAGATTAGTTGAAAATCATGCAGTGTATTTTAAAAAGCGTTTAATTAAAGTGTTAAAACAGCAGTGTTAACTGTGTAGAACAGGCATTAAACAAGGTGTTATCCTGGGGCGTGCAGCGTTTGCAGCGGAACACAGGTACAAAGCACGGTTAATTGGAAAGCATGCAGTGTATTAAAAAGAAAAACATTTTTGTTTAATTAAAGGGTCAAAACAGCAGCGTTAACCGTGTAAAGCAGGCATTAAACAAGGTGTTATCCTGGGGCGTGCAGCGTTTGCAGCGGAACACAGGTACAAAGCACGGTTAATTGGAAAGCATGCGGTGTATTAAAAAGAAGAAAAAAAAAGTTTAATTAAAGCGTAAACAGCAGCGTTAACCGTGTAAAGCAGTCATTAAACAATGGGGCATTCCTCTGGGACGTGTACACACTTGCAGCAGAACACGGTTACAACGCGCAGTTAATTAAAACAGGCAGTGCATTTCAAAAGAAAAATATTATTTAATTAAAGTGGTAAACAGCAGCGGAAAACTGTGTAAAAGGGCATTAAACAACTTGTGTTAGCTGAGAGGAGCATGCGAAAGAGAAAACACTATTCTTGTTAGTGTCTGGGTAAGGCGTGATTGTCTTCCTTTGAGCGTGTTGACAGGGGAACAGGGTCAGCCAAAGGGTAAAGTGTGATTGAATTTAATGACCACTAGATGGAGACAGCGCTCCGTCAAAGCTTCTGGGCTGGAGTTTTCCTCCGGAGGAGCTCCAGAGAGGCGCTTAGGACCGCCTCTAGGGAGGTAGCAAGGGCGTCATCACGTATCTCGCTTAGCACGGCCTTGTTAGCATTTAGCTCATGTGTTAGCTTTAGCATCCACGCTCGGCCACGTGGTTTTGTATAGACAAAATGGCGGTTAGCATTACAAAATGGCGTTTAGCACACTAGTTCGGCTCGTGTTTGTGCTAGCTCAGGGCCGCAGCCTATGTACTAGCATCTGCTCGTGTCATTTGGTAGCGAACCAAATTATTCACGGGCTTGGCAGTTGTTCGGGGACGGGAAACTCGCCGTCTGCCCCTGCCGTCTTGGGGTGGATGTGCTTATGCGGCTTTAAAGCCCTAAAATGTTTCCCAGGTTCGATAATTATCTTGTACACGTGGTTGTGAAGTAACGGACGATTTCCATACATGAACAGCAGCGTACAGTTTATCCAAGCATCGTTACAACGCGGACAAGTTCACAAAGCAGCATTATATTCCAGCATCGACACAGCAGCATACAGTTTGAGTTCAACCATTTATCAAAAGTTTAGATGAGTACTGATCTGATTCAAAGGCTATGATCAAAATATTAACCGTCTCACACGGGGCATCAAATATGTAGGGGTCTCAAGCTACAGATATTCAGTTTAATGATTAAGGAGGATTTTTAGCAGAATATAGAAGACAGGACACCAGGATAAGATCCAAAGCTAAAATAAGGTCCTTAATCGCGCTCGTTAAAGGTCTGAAGGTGACTTCACGGTTCAGGGACTTACGACATAGTCTAATCAAACAATCAATAGTCAATCAAATCTTTCGTGTGGTGCATTTATCAAAAACAATCAAAGTGGCACCGCTACAGCTGATTCTTGCAGGTAAATCACAGGTGATGGCTTGTATCAGATTTTAACAGCAGATTCATGCAGGTAGTCAGTTAAACCAGGGTTTTTGCCTTGAATAATCAAACGTGTCTATGCTAATCTATATCAAAAAGGGGGAAAATGAGCTTACACTAGTGAGGAGGGAATATTGAGACCAGCCAGGGTTTATCCAAAACCACACCACAACTGCAAATTAAGGCCACACACTGAGATCGGCTTACGGTTCGGTAGAATAGGTCCGCGGCCTGGTCCTTGTTCTCCGGACTGGATCCGTGGGAAGGGAGCAGCGGGACCGACGATCCGTCTCAAGTCCGTCTCAGGCATGTATCCGCAGCGATGTCCTTGTCGGCGCGAGGGCGGCATCCAGCGGCTTGGAATGGCTGAGTCTCTTTCAAACATTGGAACGTTTCCTCAGCGTTAGCGGCGTTTAGCACCTCACGCTGCTACTTTACTCAGATGGGAACGTAGCGCTGATCTACGCAAACAATGTAGGTTGCTTCAAAAATCAAATAAACGAGGTAGAAAAGAAGAAAAGAATCTCAAAGTCCGGTTAGCTTGGTTGATTCCAGGTGTATTCAGAGTCAGAGGGCAAACGGAGCTCGGCCTAAGCTTTGTTTGACCCACGTGTTGGACCTTTGTTGAGAAGAAAAAGGGAGGTCAAAAGGCTTACGTTCTCAGGGACGTGGTTCAAAGAAGAGAGAAAGACAAAAGAGAGCGTTCGCCCCGCAGCGTGTTTGTTTTGTCCAACGCGCCCCGGAGCGGCTGAAAGCGGAATGGGTGAGAGCTACTGCGACTACTTCCTGTCAAAATAAAACCCTGTTTTAATACACGTTACACGTTACACGTTTAACACTTAGCAGTTTGTGCACATTATTTCTTGAGGTAGATACATTTTACATCTTCTTTCACCTTTGATGGGCATACTCGCCTTACCGCCGAAAACATAAAACCTTAAACAGTGGGAAATGCATAACACAAGGTAAAGCGGCAGTGTATAGAGCAGATACAGACAAACATTCATGACATTATCACATAATCCATAACTTTCATTGATGGCAGTCTTCCTGTAATAAATGTTCGTGAGAGGAGAATCACAAAAGTACCAGAGCCCTCCTGTGGTGAGAAAGGAAAAAAAAAACATTGTTCAGAGAGATTTTCTGTTATCTTGTAGTTGAGGAATGTCACATCTCCATTCCCCTACACAGAAATATGGAAAAGAAAAAAAGATTCCAAAACAGTGGACAAAATTTCTTGCTCATGGAAATAACAAAGAAGCCTTGATAGTCTTTATCTACGAGTGCTGGAAAACTGCTTGCTTCAGCTCAGTCACCCAGTCATTGACACTCTACTTAGCATGTGGAAGGATATGCCAAGCAGTGAAAGTTGTAAATGGCAATGCCACACTACTGGACGTACCTGAATTGCACAGTGATCATGAAGAGGCAGACACAAGACTTTTACTACATGCTAAGCATGCAGCTGATTCTGGACACCAGGATGTGATCATTCAAAGCCCTGACACTGATGTAGCAGTCATTGCATTGTCGCATATCCAGGCCATAAAAGCTCATCTTTACTTCTTGACAGGAGTCAGGAACACAGTACGTCTTATAGACCTTCAAAAGATTGCCGATACCTTGTCATGTGATGCCTGCACAGCACTAATTGGTCTTCACACCTTTACAGGTTGTGACTCAGTCAGCTCTTTTTATGGTAAAGGAAAGAAAAGGGCTTTCACAGTTGCCATGGACATTACTGACTTCATTCAGACTTTCAGTGACCTCGGTTCGTTGTTTGAATTGTCTGACAACTTGTTAGCTGGTCTTGAGAAGTTTGTCTGTAAACTTTATGGACAGGATGTATCTGTCAATGATGCCAGATATAACATGTTTTGCATATCACCTAAGTAACTTGAGCAGAGCCTTTCCCCAACCAGTGATGCTCTTAAACAACACTCCTTAAGAGCCAATTACCAGGCTGCAGTTTTCAGAAGAGCTCTTCAACAGTGGATATCTGCTCCATCACCCTCCAGTAGAGGATGGACTATATCAGGCAATGAATTGTCAATTTGCTGGATGACACAAGCTCCTGCGCCAAAGGAGGTATTACAGCTGATAAACTGTAAATGCAAATCTAAGATGTGCACTACAAACTAGTGTTCCTGTAAAGCTTCCATGCACTGACGTCTGTGGCTGCAAAAACTGTGAAAATATGTCTGACATACCTGAGCCAGAGCTAGATTCAGAATATGAGGACAGTGACTTTGAGTAAATAATATGGGCACAACCTTTGACAAATAAGTGTATATTGTGCATACTTGTCTGTTGTTATAGGCCTATTCTTTTTCTAAAATGTTTATGTAAATACTGCAAATTGATTGGGGGCCTAGTTTTAACACCCCTGAGGTTGAAATATTCACCCCCTTGATGTGTGTAAATGCTGATGTGTAAATATTGAGTACCTGTGTAAATATTGATTTTTCGGGTTTTTCCATTTTTTCCCATTATCAAACCACTTGCCTTACAATCTTGATATTACATGTACATATAGTCTGGATACTTAACTATATCCCTAATAAAATATATATTTGTAACTTAATTGGTTTTTGACTTATTATGTACTAAATATGACTCCAGAGGGTAAAACGTCCATTTCCCCTCATTTTAAGTCAACTTCAAGATCAATTTTCTCATTAACTGCAGGGAGTTGGTTTGTGGATTTTTTTCTGTGAATACTTGCTTTCTGGGGCTCCTACAGATCTCAGCCAATGGCCTATATGGCATGACTTCTTGGACTTCCAGTTTTGGAGGACTACTTTCTTAGCGACGGTTAGAGAGATGAGCAAGGGTTTTTGAAGTGTTGCGTGATGTGGATTGTAGAGATGTCATTAAGGAGACAGAGTATTGGAGATGAAGGGATTCTGGAGTCCAGGATGGTAGAGAGTACCTCAGTGATTGTGATCCAGAAGGAGTAGACTGGTTGACAGAGCCACAATCGTCTTTGTTACCTCAAGTGCATTGTGAACAAATAGTGTTGGTGAAGCCCATTTTAAACATCTTACTTTGAGTGATGTGAGATCTATGTATGACTTTATACTGTATACGTTGTAGGTTTGTGTTAGTGATCATGGCAATTTTTTAATTGCAGATTTGTTCCCAATAATCAGGGTTGGGAGAGAACGCCAAGTCATTTTCCCACTTGGTTGTTGGGAGAGTTATTGTTATTTTTAGGTTTGTGATTAGTGTATATAGCTGGGAGGTTATTTTTTTTAAGTTATTAACTTTCATACGTTTTTCTACATTGAAGGAACTGTTCTCTCCCAACCCCATATTCCTGTATTAGTGTATTGAATGACATGAATTGGTGGTTGTCAAACAGGTGGTGAAGATGTGAGATTCCTTTTTGTGCCCATGTGGAGAAGTGAAGAGGTTTATTCTGTATTGTGAACACTGGGTTGTGCCAGAATGGGGTGTACCTGTTTAGTGCTAGGGGTGATTTTGTGATTTGGTTTGTTTTCCACCAGGCTGTCAGAGTTGAATTGATGGTAATAAGTTGACAGAAGTTGGATTTTTTTGGTTGATTGTGAGTGGAAGGGAATGTCTGCTATTGTGATATTTATACATTGGTTTTGTTCTAGTTCCAGCCATGGGTAGTTGTGATTTTGTATGTTGATCCATTTGACTAGGTATTGTAACTGATTTGCCAGAAAGTAGTGATGGAAGTTTAGTGCCTCAAGCCCGCCATGTGATTTTTTATTTTGCAGTGTTGAGAGTGATATTCTGTTTTTTTTATTTTCCCAATAGAATTGTGTAGTTAGTGAATTGAGAGTTTTGAACCAATTGTCTGTGGGAGTAGTGGCGATCATAGAGAAGAGGTAGTTAATCTGAGGGAGAGTTTTCATTTTGACAGCAGCTATTCTTCCAATGAGTGTGAGTCTTACTTTACATACAGAACCCACAGGTGTCACTTAAAGAAACGTTCAATATTATCAATAGATTTTCTCATGTCTCACATTATACTATCAACTGGAACAAATCAATGGCACTACCCCCCCGATAATGCATGGGATTCTGGAGTTCAGGTCACTTCCTCCCACTTTCAAACCGGAAACATCAATATCTAGGATTGATATTTCCCCCAGGGAGGTTATCTGCAAATAAACTGATTTTGTGTTGGACTGTTTGCTACCTTAATTCCTTTGATGACTGTTTTGTCGTATTGCTGCTGCAAGAGGTTCAATGAAAATGGCAAAGAGGGAAGGCAAGAGAGGGCATCCCTGTCTGGTTCCCTGGTGCAGTGTGAAACTGTGATTCCATCCATCCATCCATTTTCTACCGCTTGTTCCCTTTCGGGGTCGCAGGTGACTGGAGCCTATCCCAGTGACTTCGGGCCTTAGGCGGGGTACACCCTGGACAGTGGCCAACTTGTCGCAGGGCCAACACTTTGTGATTCCGTTAGTGGTAATTGTGGCACGTGGTGATGTGTACTATGTTTTAACCCAGTGGATGAACGACTCTCCGAAGCCAAACCTGTGGAGAGTGTTGAATAAAAATGACCAGTTTACCTTAAGTAAGCTTTGTAGTAAGCTCTGCATTAAGTGACATTATAATGGTTTTCTGTTGTGTTTCTTGTGATATGTTGAATAGGTTGAACAGTCTGCGGATATTATCTGTGGCGTGTCTATTTGAAACCTGTCTGATCTGGAGAAATGATTATGGGAGTGACTGTTTCTATTCTGGTGGCTAGTGCTTTGGTGAAGTCAGTGTTCAATAGTCAGAGAGGTCTGTAGCCAGAGGGATGAGATGGATCTTTGTTTGGTTTTAACAGTAAAGTCATGGCTGCTGTATTCATATGTACGGGTATGGTGGAAGAGGTTTAAATTTCTATAGTTACTCTGTTGAATAGTGGTGCTAATATGTCCCAAAAGTGTCTGTAGAATTCGGCTGGGAGTCCATCTGGCCTGGGTGATTTGTTACTCAGAATTTTATTGAGTGCATTGGTGAGTTCATTGAGGCTAAGAGGTGCGTCTAGAATGTCGGTTTGTTCTTTAGTTAATTTGGGTAAAGTCACATTGGTTGGTGAGTGGGGGAACAAAGGTTGATGTAAAAATTCAGAACAATTTTGTTTATATCCTGTGGGTCTTTTTAATGTTTCCTGCAGAGTCCAAAATGGATGGGATGATAGATTTTTCTTTTTTGTGTTGGAGTAGGTTTGCCAAATATTTACTATTTACTTTATTGCTGTATTGAAAATAAATTGTATTTCAGTTGTTGAATTTGGAATTGTGTTTTTTCCTGTATGATATCGTCAAGTTGTGTTCTGAGTTTTTTTTAATTATTTTTCTTTTGGTTCACTGGGGTGCTGGGAGATTGCATTTGTTTGATGTTTTGTTCCAATGTGTTTTCCAGTTACTGTTGCTGTTTTTTTCTTGTATGATGAGTATGAAATAATTTTACCTCTGATTACGGCTTTCCCAGTTTCCCATAGTAGTGAAGGAGAGGAGTTTGGAGAGTCGTTCATCTCCAGAAAGAATGCCCACTCTCGCCTTATAAGGGTTGTGAAGTAGGAGTCTTCTAGCAGTGATGCATTGAGTCGTCTGTAGTCATGTATTTATAGAGAGGGAGACAAGGGCATGAGCGCTAATTACTATTGAGTGGATTGTGTTATCTGTAGCGAGTTGCTGACTATAAAGAAATCAATTCTAGAGGAGCATTGGTGAACTGTTGAAAAATATGAGTATTCTCTTGGAGACGGGTTTCTCATCCTCAAACTGTCATTAAGGCCATAGTGCGCCATATATTGTTTTATTGTGTTAGTGGAGTGCCAAGTTCTAGAGTTGCCAGGGGTGCTTGAGCGATCAATCATGGGATTGATGACAATGTTGAAGTCTCCTGCCATGATGAGGTTATTGGAATTTGATAACATGGAGAAAAGACTGTGGAAAAAAGATGGGTCGTCATTGTTTGGGCCACAAATGTTTGCCAGTGTAAATGTTGTATGGTTGAAATCTGCGTTTATGACGATGAATCTTCCTTCTGGGTCTGTGATAGAATGGTTTAGTGAGAACTGAATGTTTTTATTCATTAGAATTGAGACACCTCTTTGTTTGCTGTTGTATGTTGAAGAGTATATTTTGTCAAATTGACCAAATTTGAGATTCTGTATTTATGTGACTGTTAAATGTGTTTCTTGTAGGAAGCAAATGTCAGAGAAAAAAAAATTACAATATATTTATTTTATTATTATTTTTAAATATTACTTGGCATGTTTGGCGGGCCGGATTATAAAGACAAATGTGGCCCGCGGGCCGTAGTTGGCCCACCCCTGCTCTAAGCCCTGGTCCAGATAAAGTGAAGACTAATGTAAACCCAAGCAAATGTGTCTTGAGCTCTAAGGCACAACCCAGAATGCAGTCTGAACAAGATGGAGTTCTTGTCTTGGCCTTATATTCAAAACATCACAAAACATTACCAATTCTTTATTTAAATTGTGAAAGAAATAAAAAAAAATAACAAAAATAAAATCAATAGCGGCAATAACCACAGTAATAATAATAGTGGCAAAAAATAAAATTCCCCCTGCTGTCCAGGTAATACAAATGTTCCTATATATGTATAGATACATGCATGTACATACTGTTTATGCACATACATATGTACCTATGGTTGGTAGACTGAGCTAATTTCCTCCGTCATTGACATCCACAGAAATAGCAATATGTACATAAAATGATGTAGTTTCATATAGTTACTGAGATTGAATAGAGGTCAGTATAAATACATCTATTTATAATAAGATAGCGGGAATACAACTAATAATAAAATAATAATAAATATAGCCGCAAGCGGCAATGATTGGCCCTCGCCACGCCGCCGCCACGCCGCAAGAGGAGGGGGCGCTAACGCGCCCCAATTGTCCTTTTATTACATCTACTGCTGAATCTGTGACGCTGTCACATCTTCTCCCCTTTGTTTTACCATCAAAAAGCAATTTTATTTTGAATTCTTGGCAAAATGTGCGGCTTTGCCGCACAGACAACGTGACTCTTTGAATAAAAATGTGGATAACTTTTGATGGTTCACCCCTGAAGATGAGTCTCACCAAATTTCAGGTTAATATGTCTAACGCCCTAAGAGGAGTTCGTGAAAGTCTAAAGTGTAAACATGTTCTGGCGATTTCCCCATTGGAATAACATGGGAGGTTTCGTCATCGTTACGGCAAAGCCATAACAATTATGACATGGGTCTCATTGACTTTTTTGATGGGGATGCCAAAATTGAGTTGTGTGTCAAATTTCATATAATTTCGCAAAACTAAACATTTAACCTCCATATAAAATCTGTAGGGGGCGCTGTGGCTCCAAATTAATTTATTTCACTTCAAGTAGGTTTAGGGCAAAGAGTTTAACAACTGATTCTAATTTGACGCAATTCGGACTTTATCTGCGCAAACGGCAGAAATGTTAAATTTGGGAGATTGCTGAAATTCTTGCTACAGTTTGCGGCTTCGCCGCACAGAGACCGTGAGAGGTATCAATGTAATTTGGATAACTTTTGATGTCCCACTCCTCAGTAGCATTTTCACCAAATTTCAGCTTTTTAGGGCCAACGCCCTGGGAGGAGTTCGTAAAAGTATGACGTTTGGAAAAACTCCGAAGTCATGTTTAGCCATTTTTGAAGCAATATGGCCGACATTTGGTTGAGCGGACGGCGTTGCCGTAATAATATTTTTTACTTCTCTTGTCACCATCTACCTCTGCGCCAAATTTCATGATTCTACGATCAGATTTTTTTGGGTCATTTCCCATCTCTCAATGCATTTTTGGTACATTTGGGGGCGCTGACGCACCAATTTTTTAATTTTAGAAAAAGGAAATAGCCAGAATGTAGAGAGGCACGATTTTTAGAGGTGTGCTAATTTTTGTGACTTTTCGTCAATGTTCACTGGGTGAAAAATAGGGGGTCCGGGAAGATAGAAGAAGAAGAAAGAAAGAAAGAAAGAATAATATTCCGATGCGAAAACAATGTTTCCCATTTTTCAAATATCATGAACTATACATTTTCGGAAAGCGCTCGCGCTTTCCTACCTCATGGTGTGGGTCCCTGGTCACAGACGGGTACTTTCGTTAATTTTGAGTGGGCTCCGCCCACTTTGTGTTTTTGGCCCTCTATACAATAATAATGTTCAATTTTTGCATTACATGCTTATATGCACGGATTCACAATTTAAAGTGCTCGTTTAGTGCGTACTTTTGCACGGGCTTTGCCCGTTTACAACAGTAAAGTTCCATTTTCCTACTACTAATTAGTATGCACGGGGCGTGCGTGAGTGAAGGAGTGCGTTAGTGAGTGTTTGGAAGTGGGCGAGCGCTTCGCGCTCGATTTCGTACGCACTACGTGCGCACTTTCGCAGCCGTGCTTCGCACGGCCTTACAAGATTAATAGGCCTCTTGCCAGCTTGTGGCGCTCGGGCCTAATAATAATTTAAAAAATAAATAAATAAGAACCTCTTTACGAAAAAGTCTTGTTATCAATTGTGACTTGCAATTTACATTTTTATCTTTGCTTTAAGAATACAAGCTGCTGAGAGCTCTAACTGAGCCATTTCTCTGTATGATGAGAGCCACTCAGAGGTTGTAACGATTTCGATCAACATGCTGTCATTTTTTTGGCCGCAGTGAGCCCAGCAAATAGTAGGCGATGCTCATTAATCGTTAGAATCATGTCAGAAGTATCCTCCCTGAAACTACTGACCTTGGGACATTGCCAAATCATATGGAGAAAGGTTCAAATGGCACTGTCTGAGCAGTTCTTGCAATGTGGATTATCTTTTATCTTCATTTTGCATAGTCTCCTGCTTTTAGCTAGGATTTGAAAACACCCCATCCAACCGGGGGCTTAAAAAATGGAAAGTCAATATATGTATCACACCCTTTTTGCGACACTTTTCCAAAATAAAGCAGCGCTTTTAACGCGGAGGCGACTACACGGCGATCTAGAACTGCGCCCGCACGCCTCTGGTATCGTATTGACTTTCCATACTCTCGCGCCGCCTGCACCTCTCGGCTGTGCTGATCACACTCTGCCACTTAGAAGCGGCGTTGTGACGGAGCGACTCCGTCCCTAAATGCATGATCCCGGAGGAGAGCACGTGAAGATGCGCGCGCCCGTTTCCCTGTTATGCGCGCCACGCCAAATCATCACATACACATTTATGAACCTGTTTGCCACACTTCCTGCGGCGCGTTTGCCGCGTCTAAGAGTGCACACTTAGCCGCGTCAGTTTACGAATGCAAAACACGCCAAATCACTCACACACATACTTGCGCGCTGCGTCTCCTCACTCTCCTCCCATTGTGCGTTCTGGCCAACCCGGGCACATCCGCGTTTGGGCTTAAATATGTTAGTCACGCGGGTTTAGGAGGTCATGTGAGCCACAATCGCTTCACACACACAATTAGCTTTGTTTTGTCCATATTATAAGGTTGTTGTTTAGTTTGATATTTTTGGAAAATAAAGATTATAGTTTTGGGTTTGTTAGACTGGGAATTATTTGTAAAAGTGGGGTTAATATTATTTTTCATATGTCTGTTTATTATGTGGGAGGGGCTAATGAGGGTTTAAACTCACTCTGTGGAAAGTTACAGTGGAGGAAATGTCTGGGAGACTTAAACGAAGAAGTCTGAAAAGTTAGAGATACATGTGTGTTTTTTTGCCTCAACGTTTTTTTTCACTGTAAATATAGAGCACTGTTTTGCACTTGAATTTCACCACTGGAGAGCACCAATAAATACTGGAAAACCCTTTATCGCCGGCTCGGCCTGTTTTGTCGGCGGACCCTCGCCACAGTTGGTGTCAGAAGTGGGATGGCTGGAGCTCGGTGAAAGCGGCAGCAAAAATACGAAGAGGAAATGGAGGAGCGTGAGTCAACGCCGGGGTCAAGTAAAGCTGCAGCACCTGAACCACAGCCGGTTGGTGAGCTAATGTCCTTGATGAGAGATTTAATGGCTGGACAGCAGAGAAGAGAGGAGAATTTCATGGCGGAGCTGCGGGAGTTGAGAGCTGCTCTTCCTGGAGCGCAGCACCCTCCTCAACACCCTATGTCGCCACCCCAAGGGCTTCGACATGTATCAGACCTGCGGTTGCATGACGCACCCACACCGACCGAGACAGGAAGTAGTCCCAGGCTTGGGCTACCTACTCCTGGTGGTACCAGGCCTGTGGTGCGGCAGAGGGAGCTTGAAGCGGATTACCTGCCACCCTTCCATCGTGAGTCAGAGGCTGGGTCGAGAGTCGAGTGGAGACAATACAGCGACCCCAAGATACCTCAGTACCAGATGGGGGAGGACATTGAAAACTTTTTGTTACGGTTTGAGCGTATTGCCAAAACATGGAGATGGCCAGAAAATGAGTGGGCCTGTCGCCTTGTTCCGTTGCTGACTGGCAAGGCGCTGCACGCATACACGGCCATGGATGAAGAAAGGGCCCACTGCTATGAAGATCTAAAAGAGGCTCTGCTGATTAAGTTTGACGTCTCACCTGAAACTTATCGGCAACAGTTTCGTTTCACCTTGGTGCCCCCTGGTGAAAATCTAACGGAGACGTACCATCGTCTCAGGGCGCTGTATCGATGCTGGGTTCGTCCGGAGGAGCACACAAAGGAGGAAATTGGAGAGACCATCATACTGGAGCAGCTGCTACGCGTCCTGCCAGTAGAGGTGCGGACCTGGGTCAAGGAGCCAGGTTGGCTTTGCAGTACATCAACGCCCACAAAGGAATACCGCATCATCTGCAAGGATCTGCTACACCTCGTCTGCCTGTCCCGCTGCCTCAGTCACGGCCAAGGAGAGAGATCCAGGAACACCCAGGTACCTTCGTCCCAAACCAACGAGTATCGGGTAAGGAATTTGTTTGTTTCTTCTGTCAGCAGCCCGGGCACAAGGCTTCCGAATGCCCACTGCGGAGAGCTAAGATGACTGGTGCATGTTACCCG
The DNA here is from genome assembly GCF_026437365.1 of Eucyclogobius newberryi. Lineage (NCBI taxonomy): Eukaryota > Metazoa > Chordata > Actinopteri > Gobiiformes > Gobiidae > Eucyclogobius > Eucyclogobius newberryi. The sequence goes on from NW_027315857.1 coordinate 4,240,765, forward strand.
GGCCGGGCAGAGACAGAGGTTACCAGTGATCTCGGTGGTGTAGCACCGCATTGCAAAACTGTGACAATAAATGGCTAGACAGTGACTTCGCTGCTAGACACCGGTAGTTTTACTTCACTGGTTAAACATCAGCTAGTGCCACTAGGCAGCCTGGATTACAGTAAGACTGTGGACGTTCGCTGTGTACATGGAGATACACACCCCTACCCTACAGTTGATGTGACTGTTAATATTGATGAGCAACAGTACCTCTCCGCAAGACCTGGAGGACTTCATCCACCTCCAAGGAAGGTAAAGGAGTGGTACAGTACATTTTAGAAATGCGGGAGCGACTGGCTGGTTACCTGGACCAAGCAGAACTCAACCTACAAGAGGCTCAGAAGTCTCAAAAGGCCTAGTTTGACCGACAAGCTCGTCACCGTGAGTTTAAGCCCGGTGAGAGAGTCCTGCTGTTGTTGCCATCCTCGTCGCACAAGCTTCTGGCTAAGTGGCAAGGCCCCTATACTGTTGTGCGCAGAACGGGTCCTGTCACTTATGAAATTCTTCACCCGGAGAAGAAAAAGCAAAAACAGATTTACCATGTGAACTTGTTGAAGCTGTGGAAGGAGCGGTCCAATCCAGTTCCGGTCCTGATGGTCCAGAGAGCAGAGTTGGAAAAGGATGAGGAAGAAGAGGATGTGGACTCTACTCTGGAGACTCTGACAAGCGCCGCTCCACCCTCACTTGCTCATCTTTCCCCTGAGCAAGCTGCCAGCGTTCTACGGGTCTTCCAGGAGGTTCCTTCCCTGTTTGCAGCCAAACCGGGTAAGACTACCCTGGTGGAATATACAATTCGTTTGAAGGACTACAAATCCATCCGCCAGCGACCCTACAGAGTACCTCAGCAACTTGTGGCAAAATTGCACCAGGAAGTGCAGGAGATGCTGAAGTTGGGCGTGATCGAGCCGTCCAATTCGGAATGGTGCAGTCCGGTGGTCATTGTCTTCAAGAAGGATGGCTCCTTACGGATTTGCATTGACTTCTGCAAACTGAACTCTATTTCTGACTTTGATGCCTATCCTATGCCGAGAATCGATGACCGTCTGGAAAGAATTGGAGCAGCACGTTACATCACTACGCTGGATCTCTGCAAAGGATATTGGCAGGTTCCGCTGCAAGAGGCTTCCCGTCAGTACACAGCATTCCGGAGCCCTGCAGGACTCTTCCAGTTCACCGTCATGCCGTTCGGGATGCACGGGGCCCCAGCCACGTTCCAGCGGTTGATGAACAAGGTTCTGGTTGGTTGTGAAGAATGTAGTGCGGCTTACCTTGATAACATTGTTGTCTTCAGTGCAACATGGGAGGAGCATCTGAGACACCTGTCCCTGGTCCTGGGGAAGATTGCACAAGCCGGACTAACTCTGAACCTGTCCAAGTGCGAGTGGGCCCGAGAGGAAACTAGATACCTTGGGTACCAGATGGGACGGGGAGAAGTTCGACCCCAGGTGGACAAACTTGAGGCTATTATGAACTGTCCTCGACCACGCACCACGCGGGTTTAGGAGGTCATGTGAGCCACAATCACTTCACACACACAATTAGCTTTGTTTTGTCCATATTAAAAGGTTGTTGTTTAGTTTGATATTTTTGGAAAATAAAGATTATAGTTTTGGGTTTGTTAGACTGGGAAAATATAGCCATTCATTTGTAAAAGTGGGGTAAATATTATTTTTCATATGTCTGTTTATTGTGTGGGAGGGGCTAATGGGGGTTTAAAGGCAGAGCTCCTCATCTCTGCCTCACTCTGTGGAAAGTTACAGTGGAGGTAACGTCTGGGAGAAGTCTGAAAAGTTAGATACATGTGTGTTTTTTGCCGTTTTTTTTCAATGTAAATATAGAGCACTGTTTTGCACTTGAATTTCACCACTGAAGAGCACCAATAAATACTGGAAAACCCTTTATCGCCGGCTCAGCCTGTTTTGTTGGCGGACCCTCGCCACAGGCTTATCGCGCCGTATTTTACATGGTATTTGGCCGTGGAGGTTCGGCAAACGTGGAGCTTTGGCATTTTCCAGACCACGGCTCGGCAGCCAATCAGAGCCAAGCACACAAACTTTGTTGACCAATCAGCGCGCAGCATGCAAATTTTCACTTGTAAACAGTAAACTGTCATGCACGGCGGACTATCGTCAAACGCTTCCCGGACCAATTTAATGATGATATTCCCTTTTCTAAAATGTATTAATAAAAATTACACCGTCCTTGCACTCGAAAATATCCGTCCACATGTCAAGATACCCTATCCAAAAAACAGGAACACGGCCCTCTAGCTAAAAGCCTGGTCTCCTGGGGTGTAAATAAGACCTGTAAATACATTTATAATTAATCATTTGGTGATTTGGATATCTTGATGTTAAGGATATGTTTGACCACATTTAGCTCCAGTCCCACTCAGTCCTTAAGATCTGTTTTCAACAGCTGCTCAGTGGGCAGACTCTTGTGTCAGGATTCTACAATGCATTTGTACAGGTCAGAGACAATACCACTGCTTCTCCCTTTGCCCAGGATAGAATGAAGCGGGTGATGTTTTATAGTACTCCAGCAACACTCTCAGGTGATCCTGGCCCCAAAAGTACAGGCGCTGGTCTCTCGTCTCGTCTTCTGGGTTGGGGTAGGCAGAGGGAGTTCGGTCAAGAACTCTGCCTTGACAGTTGCCAGCTGTTCCACCTGGCCTGGCTGGTTGCGGCCGCCCACCACTCTCAGCTCATAGCCCTTGAATGTCCCTTCTGCCACCACCTCAGCTTTGAAGGCAGCCAGCTTATGCCCATCATGGGCCTGCATGGTACGGAGGATGGACAGACAGTCTCCAAGCTGAAAATAGGTGTAGAACATAAAAAGTAACAAATGTATTTTTAGTAAGGTATTACACAATTATATTTAATAGAATAATGTGTTCTTTAAATGGCTAAAGAACAACTGTAGAGACCAATAAATTGTAAGAGTACTTGCCTGGGTCCTGAGGGAAGTGAAGCACACATCTCGATATTGGAATAACCTGGAGAGGTGGTTCGTGGGATCAAGTACATCTGAGGCAAGGTGTAGAAGGCCCGCATACAAATAACTCGTAAGCTGCTGCTTGATGCCGATGGCTGTGGGGTCTCCTATGGCTGCTTTGCTCTCTGTGTATACGAGCAGGGAGCCGTAGTTCCGAAGGACAGCCATCACCGATTCCCCACAACTCAGCCAGCGGATGTCAAATATTGGTTTAAGTTTCACCTGGTCTTCACCCAGGACATCTACCTGTTGGTAAAACAAGGGATAATATTTTTTTACAAGCATATTTAGTTTTAAGATTAGTATTAAATAAGAGAGTTTGTTGCCTACCAAGGTCTTGAACTATGCCACCTTCAATTCAATTCAATTCATTTTTGTAAAATGAAGTGGTGGCGATGGAGTCAGACAATGTCTGTAGTCAGACAATGTCTGTGGTGGCGAGGGACGATGTCCCAGGGTCCTCTGTCCTTAGACTCTCCTTCTCGGCCAGGAAAAACTACAAAAAAATCTCCTTGGGAAAAAGCGTAGAAACCTGGAGGAGTTCCAGTGAAGGAGAGATCCCAACCTTGTTGGGGCTTATGTTGATGTAGTTGTACACGGTCCCTAGAAGGATGCTGGTCATATTCATGTCGTCCACAGCTTTGGCTGACAGCAAGATGCAATCTATGGCAGATGCAGTGCACACATACTGTGTGAGGGTTGTCCCTGTGAATTAATCCTGTGACTCCATTCAGGTCACTGGACATCACGCTGGCACCGTCCATCCCAAGTCCAAGAACCTACACTGTAAACAATGTAAAATTTTCACATAAAGAATAATGTATTTTCTGGGTTTCTTATTCAAGATTTGAATCATATACAATTTCAACCAACAATATGTTTCTTACCTTCTTTAGTGGAAGCCGTTTGTCATGCAGAACCCCCAACATGGCCTGGTACATAGTCGCAGCCTTCCCATCAGGCACCTCAACACACTGTGAAAAATGTGGTAATGACCTCAGCGGTGTGTACCCGGATATATCTTATCACAATAACCATATGTTTTTCCTTCCCCCTGTCTGTAGACTCATCGATGCCTAATGGAATGTAGGGGCTGGCCCTGGCCTCTTTGGCCACCTTCTCTTCAAGGGCATAGTTGAGTGACATCAGAAAATCGTTGAATGTTGTCGCACTCTCGTGGGTTGCATTGCCCCCCTGGTTCAAGGCAAATATGGCCTTAACTCCCTGTTCTCTCTGAAGCTCAAGTAGACTCCTGTTACACATCAAATGTTGCACAATAAAATTATGTTTAAAAAAATCACACTTTTTGTACCATCAAAGTTACTATAAATTTTGTACCAAATAATTATGAAATTGATGTTTGCCATTAAATTGTTTCCTAATTTGATACTTCTTTGATCTAATCTTCACTTACGGATATTTCCTATTGGCCACTTCTTCTGTCACCTGCCAATAAACTGTGCGGAGCGCAGCATCAATGGAATCATACCTCTTCTTCTCTGCGGCAGCAATGCCCTCCTGGATAACTCTCTGGCCCTTGGCCCTTGCAGCAACAACGCTCTGGTGGTCTGTGATGTTGATGTGGTCAGTCATAGTCTTCTGCCTGAATAAATAATACATGTCATTATTGTCAAAGACATTACTGTAATTTATAACAGTGATGGATTCATGAAAAGTATAAAATTCTAAAAATCTGAATTGTATTTACCTGAAGTTAATAGTCCCTCCTCCTGTGCCCATCGAACAGTCCTTCTTGGCCTCTGTGCACCAAGCACAGAACATCTGTTCTCCATCATACTGGAGCCAGGTGAACTTGGTGAGCCACCCCTGGCAGAACTTCTTTGTCGTGGTCTTTTTCTTCTTGTTAGAAGGCCCATTGTTGTTCTCGTCCTGTGCCGAGTCATCTGACACTTCCCCTGTATATGAGAGGGCTGGGGAGGGGGGAGCAGCCAGCTGCTCTGAAGAGGGACGACGAAGGGAGGGGGCTAGCCTTGGAGGGGAGGGGGCAGCAGGCCCTGCGGGAGAGGGGGTAGGCTCAGTGCTGGAAGGGGACTCTGTTCCAGAATCTGCCACACTGTCCTGAAAAATGAAAAATGAGTGTTGTATGTTCATTGCAAATATGTGACTGAAAAATGGCAACAAAGTTACTTGGGCAAAATTATTAAATAGCTATTTAGCCTTCAGAAATTATAAAGTTTGCCAAGTGAATTTATTTTTAAGTACATAAAAAAAGTTTATTTAGCTGTTTTTTGGCCACACAAAAAAGTGTGATCTGCTTTTGAAAGGGATCCCTTGGTTCCTTCTTCCGTTTCATTGTGTCAACTTGAAGTGTGTCAATTGATAGATAAAAATCCGATAACCTTGTGCAAATCCAGCGCGCCTTACTTAAGTTCGGTGATCTTCGTCAATTTAATGCGGTGTTGATGAAATTCTGTCAAAGTGCGTGAAAAAACGTGGCGCTTCGGAAACGCGTAGCCGCGGAGTACTCCGGACCAGGTCTCGGCAGCCAATCAGAGCCAAGCACACAAACTTTGTCGACCAATCAGCGCGCAGCATGCAAATTTTCACTAGTAAACAGTAAACTGTCATGGCGCGGACCATGGCGGACTATCGTCAAACGCTTCCCGGCCCGATTTAATGATGATATTCCCTTTTCTAAAATGTATTAATAAAAATTACATCGTCCTTGCACTCGTGTGGACTCATATCCGTCCACATGTCAAGATACCCCGTCCAAAAAACGGGAACACAGCCCTCTAGCTAAAAGCCTGGTCTCCTGGGGTGTAAATAAGACCTGTAAATACATTTATAACGAATCATTAGGTGATTTAGATATCTTGATGTTAAGGATATGTTTGACCACATTTAGCTCCAGTCCCACTCAGCGTGGTCCTTAAGATCTGTTTTCTACAGCTGCTCAATGGGCAAATGCTTGTGTCAGGATTCTATAATGCATTTGTACAGGTCAGAGACAATACCACTGCTTCTCCCTTTGCCCAGGATAGAATGAAGCGGGTGATGTTTTAGGTTGCATCCCCATGGAACACCTTGGGCACGCGTCGCAGCACGCAGTTGCATGTAAAAAAAGAAAGTGGAACCTGGTAGGTCCAACCCCTTTGGATTCGCATGGAGTGAAAGAAATAATATTTTTGTCTATTAGGAGTGAATGATTATGAAAGATTGGTGACTGTGAATAGAATGTTTCCCTTTTTCCATAAATTGATTGACTCTATTCCAAATAGACATGAGGTGAGTGATGATTGGGCCATGTTTCTGTTTGGTCGTCTTGAGTGGGATATCAGAATTGATAAAGCTGGACAAGGTTGAATTATCTCAGTTTCTGTTGGAATCCACGATACTACGTGATTAGATCTGAACCATGAGACAAGCGACTGTAGTGAGAAGCATGAATGCCACTCGAAGTTTGGAAGGCTAATTCCGTCTGATGATTTGAGTCTGTAAAGTGTAGAAAGCTTTTATTTTGGGCTTCTTGCCATTCCATAAATAAGCACCCACTAGAGAGTGCAGTTTCTTCCTTGAGGGGGAGCTAAAGGTAACATAGAACTTTTTTTTTATGTATACGAGGCAACAAGTTCATTTTCAATTGATAGATGAGCATGAAATGAGAAGAATGGGAAGAATACGCCATCTCCTTAAGTCATTAGTGCGGAGTGCATTATAATTATCATTGATCACAGTGTTTAATTTAAAATGTATATAGACACCCAGGTATTTCATATATTGCACAACAGGAATATTGAACGATTCTCTGTAATTTCATTTAGAAGCATCAAAGCAGATTTCTTCCAGTTTACTTTATAGCCAGATATTGTCCCAAATTGTTCAAAGGTATTAAGAAGAAAAGGGATCAATTTAGTTGGATTGCTTGTGTAAATATCATCCGCATAAAGTGAAATATAATGAGAGGTTTTTTGTACCATAATTGGCTCCAGTCTCTCTGACTGTCTGACTAATTGCTATGGGCTCTAATGAGAGACAGAACAGCAATGGTGACAACGGGCAACCCTGACGGGACGAGCGAGTTATCGACTCTTCCAATTTCCATTCCCAACTGGCTGTTTGATGAGAGGAATAATAAAATCTCAAGAATTGTATGGCAAGGAAAAAAACCTGTATCCAATTCAAAACTTTACTGTTATCAAAAGAAAAAGGAGGCATTTTCAAATTGACCTTGTTTGAAAAATTACTTTATTTCAGCTCAAATCAGAGCATTGCTGTACTGGTGTGACCAGGAATATGAAGCTCAATGGAAGAATAAGAGAGTGGCGTTGTGCCAGGGGGTTCCTGTTGAGTCGTTTGGAGGGGGTGGAGAATCCTTGGGTGAAATATGTTCTTACAACATGGAATGAGCTACTCAAAACATACAAACTAAACAAAGATGTTAAAATCTAAATTTCACACCTTACAGATAATGAAACGCAGGCACCAGAAAAATAAAGAAAAGCAAGAACAATGCTATGTCCCCTTTTGTAGGGAGGTTTGCCATTTTTTTAAATCCCACCACGCCCTTCTGAAATCCTGGGGGAAACAATGTTATATAACCCTAACCCATGTATTGTTGGGGATTCTTACTAGTACAAGTACTGTAATGTTATTTATTTCCACCCACCGCAACAAAGATGCAAAGTATGGATTGTGGAGTGGAGTGGACTCCGGCTTCTCACCATCTACAAGCCCAGAGCGTCCCACCATCAGCTCCCTCATCAGGGCCGAGCAGAGAATGTACTTCCAGCTGAGTGTGGTACGCTGGAGCCACAGCCAGGGACAAACAGAGACTACGCCCTCTGCTGAGAAGGTGATCGGCAGCAGACTTCTATCTCTGCAGGACCTGTACGTCTCCAGGGCTCTGGGACAAGCAGGTCAGCTCACAGCCGACCCTTCTCATTAAGATATTAAGAGTATTCTTAAGATATTAAGAGTATTAAGAGTGTTTTTACAAGAGTTTTGTTTATAAGAGTTCTTCTATCAAGAGTGTTTTTTAAACTTCCTATAAGTTATCTGTCCTTTTCCTCTGTATCTACCTGCGTTGCAACAATGAAATTTCCCCATGTGTGGACAATAAAGGAATATCTTATCTTATCTAATCTTATCACCCTGGACACGGACTATTATTATTATTATTATTATTATTATTATAAGATATACTATTATTAAATAAACTTGTTATATTCAACAACATATAAACAAACAGTGAAATAGGAAAACAAGAGGAGAGAGAAATAAAAACAGTTGACATCCAGCAAATAATCAACGCATACAAAACCAAAACAAAATGTCCAATTTAGTCCAAAGTCTGTCAAATTTGTACATTTTCAAATTAAATTAGAATGTAATTTTTTCCATACTATAATGTCCAGTATAATGTTAGTCCAGTCCGTAATTGTCAGTGTATTTTGTGTCATCATTTCTTTTGTGAGGGCTTTTTTTTTGCGGCTGGCAGGAGGTGCACCAGATGCACCTGCTTGTTGTGTCCATGGCAGGAGTCAGTATAGTGACCGCCAAGATTATGAATTCATTTGTATAATTTAGATATTAATCCCTTTGAGAGTCCAGATTTAAAAGATTTATTGAATGTTTCAGACAGAAGGTTATGATAGTCATCATTATTGTAAATTTCTTGGTTATAATAACTCCTTATTTGTAAAAAACTATAAAAGGATTCTTTCAACACATCAAAGCTCTTCAGATGATTCTCCTTTATAATCTGGTAAAAGACCTTTATACTTTTTGTTGTCCAGTTTCATATTCTGGCTCACAGACGTATAGCAAGGCTCTGATCTGAGCTGAAATAAAGTCATTTTTCAAAGAAGGTAAACCCCAACTACCTTTTTCTTTTGATAATTGGAAAGTTTTGAATCGGATTAAAAAAAAATCCCCTTTTTTAGATTGCTTTATTCCACTCTTAAAACAGCCGGTTGGAGATGGAAGTCAGAAGAGTCTGGAACAGAAAGAGAAACCTGGGCAAACATTATTTTTTTCATTTAAAAAAAACATGATTTATACATTTGTAAGAAGTTAAACCACTTTAGCTTTGCTCACGTTGCGGTGTTGGCTCTGCAGTTTGACACTCCATCTCGACGCATTGCACATCTTGTTTCATTCACTCTATTTCATGATTTCTAATTGAATATCGGGCCACTTTTCACCATCTGAAGATCATCCTGTTCTTCGAATAATTCTGCAGGGTCAAAAAAGCAGCTGTGCCTCTAATCTGTTTGGTCCTCTTTAACCAGTGGCTTGTAGCTGCCCCTGCACATCTCACACTAGCTATGGAGAGAGACAGAGCGGGGGGACACTGGAGTCCTAGTTTGCATTGATAAAGAAAGACCAACTATGCCTACTGTAGGCTCACAGTATAATTGCAGAAGGAACAGTGCAAGCTGCTGCACAAATAGCCCATGCCATTCAATCCAAACTGCCTGGTCAAGCTGGTAGCACCCCTCAGAGTGCTTGATGCCCTACACACTGCATTGAAGCGGGCTCTGGTTGGTAAGTGTCCGTACTATTCTCAGTAATCAATCAATTAATCAAATTTATTTATAGAGGACAATTCGTTCAAAGCGCAATTCAAAGTGCTTTACAACGTTAAGACACATTTAAAAAAAATAAAAACACAATGCAGTTTATAAGAATATACAAATAAATAAATAAAAACAAATTAATGTGGTATTTAAAATATCATGTTTAGTCCTGACTCTGGCACCAGCAGAAGGCCGGTCCCTGAGGTCCTCAGAGTCCGAGATGGTTCATATGGCACTAACATGCCTGAGATGTACTTTGGTGCTAGGCCATGGAGAGACTTGTACACAAGCAGAGCTGCTTTAAAGTCTCTTCTCTGAGCCACAGGGGGCAGTGCAGAGACCTGAGAACAGGACTAATGTGATCATACTTCCTGGTTCTAGTCAGGACCCGAGCAGCAGCGTTCTGGATGTACTGCAGCTGTTTTACAGCTCGTTTGGAGAGGCCAGTGAGCGGCCGTTACAGTAGCATCTGTATCTACCTGAAATGCATCAATGAAATTTCCCCATGTGAGACAATAAAGGATTATCTTATTTTATCTTATCTTAGTCTAATCTAAGGCCCGATAGGCTCCAGTCACCCACGACCCCGAAAGGGAACAAGCGGTAGAAAATGGATGGATGGATAGATAGTCTAATCTACTGGAGACAAACGCATGGATAAGTCTCTCCAAGTCTGGTTTAGACACTATATTTTTAATTTTGGCAATGTTTTTCAGATGGAAGAAAGCTACTGATGTTATTGAATACATGTAGTGGTTGAAAGTCAGGTCTGAGTCCATTATTACTCCTGAGTTTTTTACCTTGTTCACAGGTTTTAGAGAGAGAGACTGGAGGTGATTGCTAACACTTTCTCAGTGAAGAAAGTTGTTTTGCATCCACTCACTGATCTGTTGAAGGCAATGACGTAGTGAATTGACTGGTCCATATTCACCTGCCGTCAGTGAGACATAGATCTGAGTGTTTGTCAGCATAATTGTGACAGGACACAACTGTTTTGTATTAGCTGTCCCAATGGCAGCATGTACAGATTGAACAGAAGGGGTCCAAGGATTGACCCTTGGGGCACCCCACAGGTCAATGCCATGCTCTCAGAGACACAGTCACCAATCTCAACAAAGTATTTCCTGTTTTCAAGGAAGGACTTCAACCAATTTAAGGCCATACTAGTGCTGCCCACCCAGTCCTCTAACCTCTGTAGAAGTATCCCGTGATCAACAGTGTCAAATGCAGCACTGAGATCAGCAATACTAAAACAGAGGCCTCACCATCATCAGTGCTCAGACGGATGTCATTTGTCACCTTAATGAGAACCGTCTCAGTGCTGTGATGCGATCTAAAACCGGACTGGAAGACATCAAAGGAGTCACTTATTAGGAGGAACTGAATAAGCTGATGATAAATGACTTTTTCAAGGACTTTTCCCAGGAAAGGTAAATTTGAAATTGGCCGATAGTTGTTTAGTGTTGGGATTGAGGCTGCTCTTCTTAATAACCGCTGTTTTCAAGGCCGTTGGGAATGTTCCAGATTTAAGTGACATGTTGACTATTTTAGTAAGTGGAGTCAACAAACTACTGAGCACGGACTTTAAAAGTCTAGTCAAGGCAGCAAGTAGAAGAACTCTGGCTGGTGATGGTCTTCACCTTCATAGGAGCAATGCTGTCCAGAACATTCAAAACACTAGATGTTACAGAGTTCAATAAATCATTGACATCAGAACATGGGACATTTTCAAAGTTGATCCTGTTAGGTTTTAATATGCTGAGAATAACAAGACAAGATTCGTTTGTTAATATAAAAGTATTTATTCCCTACGATTACAAAACTAACAGATTAAAAACGCATGTCCTGTCCCTCACAAGTTCCCATTAGACGTCTGCTCCTCATCTGGGGGCCTCTCACACGCAGGACAAAGAATATGAATATTCATAAGAAGGTGGATCTTCTCTGGCACCAGCCGTACCAGGCTGTACCTTCCAGGACATCCTAATATGGTTGTGAGCTGCGACCCTTGACCCAGACAGAGAAGTTGGGGGAGCAGAGACAGACACAAGCAGACAGAGCAAGAGTGTGCAGTGTGTGTGTGTGTCCAGTCTGCAACAACAATGAAAGGTATATTAATGCATTACAATATTAAATGCTTATTAATTACAACACTAACAAACGCCTCCTGCGTGACCCAAATTTGGATTCTCGCAACTTTTGAAGCCACAGTGCTCCTTGTGTGCGCTGGCTTATGTAACTATTAAACATTAATGCTAATAATGACTGAAACAGCCAATATACAGCCTACGTGATGTTATACATTACAAACCTGATTTTAAAAAAGAAAAGAAAAAAAAAAGACTCGAAAATAGGGTTGTAGTCACAACTTCAGCCAGGCTTTAGTTGTTTCTCCATTCAATCCCCTTCAGTGCCACTCCAACCAATCAGAGAGCAGACTCTGCCACCCTCTCCTGCTCTCCACTAATGACTCATCACATTCACCTGGCCTGCCCCGCCTCAGTATATGTACCGGTCCATTTCCCTCTGTTCCCTGCCAGATTGTCTTGTGTGTTACTGTAGCTCCCAGCACCAGTTATCCTGATTCCGATCCTGCCTGGTCCTGTTTTGACCTGCCTTCTCTTTTGAACTTTGGACCTTCTCTTTTGCCTGCCCCATTCTGGATTTGTTTGCTACGTGTTACAACCTTGTTTTCATCTCTGCTGGTAATAAATACCCTAAACCTGAACTGTTTCCTGTGTCGTGCATTTGGGTTTTTGCCTGCCATTTTGTGACTCCTGACAGTTGTATTCATAAGAGTGTGTTAATATATGTGATACTTGGAGTTTGTTATACCCAAACATTTTTGAATATTTTCTTATTGTTTTACTGCTTATTTTGTTCAAACGTGATTGCACTTTATTTGTAAATATACTGAATTCTGAATACATTTTGACTGTTTAAGGTGTAAATACATTAATATGATTGAAAGTGGAATACTAGTGTTTTTAAGCTTTAAAAATGTTTTAAAGGCGTTATTTCCAGCCATTTTTGGACCCCCTAGAACAAACTGAGTTTCGCTCCTGAAAAGGGATGTACTCGAGCTCAGATGAAGGATTGTCTCTTGTATTGCGGCACCTCTAAACCATCAGTTAATTTTTTTTTCAAATTTTATATAGCAATTTGATAATTGCATAGCAAAACACGATAGTGACTAACAATCGATATTTTCCATTGATGTAACAAGATTATTTACACCAAGTCAGATGGCCTTTTACAACTTTCTTCCATATCAGATGACTATTTGCATGAGTCTCATTTACATATTGTCTTTACACTCACAAGTTACATATCACCACTAGAGTCGTCATGATATGAGCTGTTTGTATCAGAATGACTTCTCTTACGGCTCTGGATTTTTCCAGACACAACACGACATGAGTGAATTTGACCCCTTTGAATTCCACATCCTCGGGGTTCTCAGGGTGAAAACGGGAGCGTGTGCGGAGGCGACGAGGGGCTTTGACGTGCGGCGTGTCTTGCCGCCGCACGTGCTCCCGGTGGCGCCTTCCGCGCAGCAGTTTTCACACGCGCGATCTGTGACAGCAGCGGGACCCGTCAAGTGTGTCATGCTGTTGTTGACGATCAATTGACGAGTGATCAGAGCTTTTTTAGGCGCTTTGGTTAAACAATACATGCGTTCGCACATCCGGGCAATTACCAGTACATCCGTGGAACTTGTACCCTCTGCCATTTTGAACGGGGTACGATAGTACTTTACAACCGCACAGCTACTATATTCGCCAAAAGGCCAAAAAGCTGTGTTTTTGGATGCAATGTTCGCACGTTGGATAGTCAGGAACTTAAATTCTTCCAGATTCCTGTGAAAGACGTCAAGAACCGTGAATTATGGCTCAAGGCCATAAAGCGAATGAGCGAGGATGGATCACCCTGGGTCCCGAAGTCGAAGCATGTTTACGTCTGTAGCCAACATTTCCTAAGCGGTAAGTAGGTCTAAAGTGGTAAGTAGGTCTAAGAAGTTTTTCTTTTAATTTTAAGCTACATATTTATAGTGGAATTTATAATGATGAAATAACCACATCACAATGTTAGCTAGACTTTTTGCTGGGCCTAGCTAGAAGACTTCAGCTGTCATGTCATTCAGTGTGACAGTGTCACACTGACGCTGTCGTGTCAGTCAGTCAGGTAGACAGATCCAGTTGTCTCTCTTCTGTTCCCTCTCTGCATTGCAGTCTCAGTTACATTTCCCCCCTGAGTTAGTAGAACTTTCTGCGGCTGTTCGTGAATTCTGACCCTTTGTACTGATATAATTTCTATGTTTCAGGTAAACCACATTCTGAAGATGATTACCCTGATTATGTGCCATCCAACTTTCCATACTCAAAAGCCATGTCCCCCGAAGCAGTGGCAAAAAGCTGGACCGATTTAATAGAAAAGTACAGCTTAATGTAAAAATGCTGGAATATCAAAGTGAGGCACCAACACCGAAAAGACCGAAGTCCTTCACCCTGCCACCACCAAATGTCAACACTGATGCCTTGGCAGATCCAACAGGCTTCCTTACTCCATGTCAGTCTGGTCTCATTGATGAACCTGCAGCTGATAACGACATCCAGGAACTTGTTGGAGATGAAGCAAACTGTGAGGTGGAGGCATCATGTTTGGGAGGTGCGGACCAACCTGTCACTAGGCCTTCCACGTCGACACACTGCCAGACAGAGGCTACTGACCGTGATTCTCTGTTAATGGAGAGAGACTGTCTGAGATCTGAAATGCTGGCCTGTCTAAAGAAATCATCAAGGACAATGATAAAAGTGTTTTTTATACTGGTGTTACAGGGGCTGTGTTTCTAGTCGTATTCAATGATGCCGCGTCCCTATGGTTATGACGCGGTCCTGTGAACACCCCCGTCAGTTTGGAGATTCGAGGAAAGGAGATAGTCTGTAATATAGCTAAACACTGCGGGAATCAATCAAAAAAACACTCTGGTACATATATGAAGCACAAATAGCAATGTAAGAAGGTTAAAAGCTCTGAAAAGTTGATTTTGCATGTTATGGGATCTTTTAAAGTTGAGTTTTTGGCAGACCAGGTGATGATTTCAAAAAGTTCTTGCCATAAGATATTCTGGATATATTTTGAATGTATTGTATGAGTCTTTAGGGTTTCTTGTGTCCTGGCCAGATAGAGAGGTGATCCGTGTGGTAGTGCCCAAAGTGTTTAGGACTCACTTCCCCTGTATGACCTGCATTATTGATTGTACCGAGATATTTATAGAGAGGCCAGTTAAGTTGAAGGCACGGGCTGAGGTTTATTCCAATTACAAAAAACACAGTACTGTTAAATTGTTAGCATGTAATCTGTATGTTGCAATTTGTTTTCTGTCACCTGCTTGGGGTGGCCTTGTATCTGATAGAAATTGTTAGGCAGTCGGGTTTTATAGATCAACGGATGCATCATCCTGGTGATCAGATTTTGGCTGACAGGGGTTTGGCGCTAAAAGAGGAATTTGCTCTCCTGTGTGCCACTACCCATCATTTACAAAGGGTAAGACTCAGTTGACTGCCAAAGACAATGAAGTGTCAAAGAATTCTGCCATCAGGATTGAGAGAACGTGTCATTGGCCTAATGGAAAAATCGTTTTACTCTGCTGAAAGGTCAACTCCCAATCAACCTCATCAAATCACCAACTGATGAATCTGAGTGCAAAGGTTTAACCAGCATTGACATTATTGCAAGAGTATGTGCAGCTCTAACAAACTTGAGTACAGGCATTGTTAAGTGTGAAAAAAAGTAAAAGTTTTGTGATGATGCCACGTTGTATTTGAGGGAAAACAAATGTCGTGATCTTGTCTTTATATTGTGATTATTAATGTATCTACACTAGTATAATAAGTATTATTGATTTTAGTATGATTGACTATTTTAAATGTATGCAATGTTGTAATAAACAATGAATCTCATGTTTTGTTTATTTAATTTTTCAAGGAAAAAAGTAGTCATGTAACATTTAAATATTGATCAACTAAGCCAAGTGTAATTAATTTGAATAAATGAGTCTAATTAAAAACACTTTTTACATAGAATACTTTTTAGCTATTTATTTTAAGGTCCTATCTGGAAGACAGGAAGTACTTTGTTGAAATTGGTAGCTGTCTCAGACCACATGACCCTGACCTGTGGAGTGCCCCAAGGGTCAGTCCTGGGTCCCCTTCTGTTCAACCTCTACATGCTGCCGTTAGGTCAGTTGATACGCAGTGAAAATGTGTCCTATCACAATTATGCAGACGACACTCAGATCTATGTTTCACTATCGGCAGGTGACTATGGACCAGTAGATTCACTCTGTCACTGCATCCAACAGATCAGTGTGTGGATGCAAAACAACTTTCTCCAGCTGAACTCAGACAAGACTGAAATAATCGTTTTTAGCCCACAGAAACAAAGAGAAAGTGTTAGCGGTCACCTCCAGAGTCTCTCTCTAAAACCTACAAACCAAATTAGAAATCTGGGGGTAATAATGGACTCAGACTTGAACTTTAATAGCCACGTCAAATCAATAACATCAGCAGCTTTTTACCATCTAAAAAACATTGCCAAAATCAAAAATATAGTGTCAAAACCAGATTTAGAGAGACTTATCCATGCGTTTGTCTCCAGTAGATTAGACTACTGTAACGGCCTGCTCACTGGCCTCTCCAAACGAGCTGTAAAACAGCTGCAGTACATCCAGAACGCTGCTGCTCGGGTCCTGACTAGAACCAGGAAGTATGATCACATTAGTCCTGTTCTCAGGTCTCTGCACTGGCTCCCTGTGGCTCAGAGAAGAGACTTTAAAGCAGCTCTGCTTGTGTACAAGTCTCTCCATGGCCTAGCACCAAAGTACATCTTGGATATGTTAGTGCCATATGAACCATCTCGGACTCTGAGGACCTCAGGGACCGGCCTCTTGCTGGTGCCCAGAGTCAGGACAAAACATGGGGAATCTGCGTTTCAGTTTTATGCAGCTAAAATCTGGAACAGTCTTCCTGAAGATGTGAGACAGGCTTCTACTCTGACAATGTTCAAATCTAAGATAAAAACAGTTTTGTTTAGCTGCGCATATGACTGAAAGGATTTTTTCTTTGCACTCTTCTCTTTTGTTTGTGATTTTATTAGTTTAGAAAATCAGTTGGATTGATAATTTTTAATTTAGTTAATTTTATTGTATTTCTGTTTCTGTAATTTCTTTGTGATTTGAATGCATTTTTCCTGCTGTGAAGCACTTTGAATTGCCTTGTGTATGAAATGTGCTCTACAAATAAACTTGCCTTGCCTTGCCTTTATATTAATAAATTAATTTAATTATTGAATTTATAAATGAAAATAAATTAATATTATATTAATATTAATCATGAATCTTTTAGTTTAATCAATTTGAATATTTAAGATTTTGTCTGAAATTTAATTCAGAAAAATAATATAGCACATACAATTAAAACAGGATAACCTATTTTGTTCTTACTTTTTAATACCACCATATACATATATTTACGATGTCATTTAAACAATAGTTTTCATCTTCAAAATGTCAACACAACTATCATTTACATTTCCTTCGATTGGTTCTTTTTACAATACTTGCAGATCCAAGAACCCTTAGGAGCAGTCTTATGCTTGATACAGGTAAAATGAAATCACTTATATTTACATGATATGATATGATTGTCACAACAATCATATCACGATTCTCTATCAGGCTTTTGGCAGATAAAACAGTTCATTGTCATCAGCATTGGCATCAGATGACCCCACCGCATTCTCCAATCGTCTGGTGACGAGTTCTGGCAGCAAACACATATAAAAGAACAGTTCCAATCTTTCAATCATACTATGAAACTACTGTCCCTCTTCACAACTGCCATGAACGAAAGTTTAGGGGTCCACACAACAAAGTGAACAGAATCACAGTTTAACACGTACATCTGTAATCGCACCTGAGTATAGTAGGGGTGGGTCGGTTTTAGCTGACAGTCTTCATCCAGACAGAAGTCTTTGTCAACTAGCATATCATTGTAGTTACTTTCGCAATGCTTATAGGGACATTTCACCTCAAGCCCAGACACACCATGGCAATCACACTCCAGAAAACCATCAGGAGACGTTGCAATGAAGGGCTTTCTCTCATCAACTATGAGCCCACTATTTCGAAAGTGGAAGCAATCATGGTCCTCGCCGTTTCTTCTGATGTAGTCATCAATGGCATCCTGTTCGTGTTGTCTTCCCCATTCCAACGCAGCAATTTTCAATCTCACTGCCTGTGCAGAACACATCCGCTTTATCAGGGAT
The DNA here is from genome assembly GCF_026437365.1 of Eucyclogobius newberryi. Taxonomy (NCBI): domain Eukaryota; kingdom Metazoa; phylum Chordata; class Actinopteri; order Gobiiformes; family Gobiidae; genus Eucyclogobius; species Eucyclogobius newberryi. Next base: position 4,258,668 of record NW_027315857.1, read on the forward strand.
TCTGATGGTGATATCACTTTAGTGTGGAGGACTTGGTGAGCTATGGAGGCAGTTATTCTTCCAGTCCTTACATCATGCCAGCTGAGACAATCTGCCTGTTTTCTTGTTCTCTCTTCCACAAACTGAATGTCAGCTGATGATATTTTGAGTGCTGACTTAGTTTACAGAGTTTAGTGTTTACAGAGTTCCTGGAGTTCTTCAGGCGACATTTTTAAAGCTCTGGCATCGTACAGAGTTCAGAGATTGGGTGGCAGCTTTGGCAACACAACAACCCGTTTTGTCTTGAAGGGATCACAGTATCCTTCAAACAGACTCAGTGCCACACTGTTTGGAGATACATGTTTCAGAGCATTGAGAGTCTACTTTATTTGTCACTGACTGCAACCTTGGCTTTTTCTTTTTCATCCTGAAAGTAGTGGCATCACTGTAGAACTTAATATCAGCTATTGTCTTTGGAGTCACTTTCTTGACAAAGTCATTATTCCATTGGCAGGGACGAGAGGTGCATGGCATCTTCGTGTAACAATAGCGGACAGCTGCCTCCACTTTGAAGAGAAGTGCTCCTATGTGAGAGCAACTTTCCCCAAGCCTGTAAAAGAAAATATGCAATAATGAGGATCATGCAAAAATTGAGAATTGACATGAAAGGAATAGCCTACAATGTAGCTAGGCCTATATAGGAATAGTAAAATTAAAGAAAACCATTAGCATGATTAGACAGCCTCAGGGAGGGTTGGGTTACTAGGATATTTCAAGAAATAAATAAAAGAATGACTTACCCAGCCATACAAGTACAGTGAGCAGTAATCTCATCACTGCGTGTATGCTTTATTGCCACCCATGGTTTATGAGGTTCCTCTGTCACACGCTGAGACCGTCGCACACCAGCTTTCATCAGGATGATCATGTTGGAGATGTTGTGGGACATGACAGTGAACCCATCCTGACTGCAAAAAGAAAAAACGGAAATCATAACTCATGACGTGATGAATAACATTGACTGAAGGTAGGCCTAGCAATGCAATTCACAAAGATAATTCATTGTCAAATTTTAGAAGACTAAATTTTAGTTTGACTAAAGTTTACATTGTTGGTTTAGTTTATGCCCACACAGACTAGCCTAATAATAAATATGTCCTGTCTTCTCTGTGGAAACTGAAATCACATTTATTTATCCAACCAAGGATTTATATTTACCTCAAAGAACAAGTAAGCTTCGAGACTCTTGTAGGTTTTCATAGATTGCCGAGATAAAAATTCCCGGGCTATCGATCAAGTACTCGTAGCTACTAGGCCAATCCAAATCAGGACAGTCAGTCGGGCTCCTTCCACAGACCTTGAGGCATTCTGTAGGGACATTGCGCTGGTGTCAGACCAAGGAATGACAGCTTTGTCATGTAACTTTGTCTGCTGTCATTGTCTAAAGAATTATAATATTCGTAGCTCAATATGCCGCGCTCAGTATGATGTAGAAAATGACGTGCTGTCCAGCTGTTGCAATCGTAACCCGTTCAAAATGGCGGAGGGTACAAGTACCCGGTTTTACTGGTAATTGCCCGGATGTGAGAACATGTATTCATTTACGTCATGTATTTTATTCAGGTGTAAATTATGTATCAATACTGCAATAATAAAATAATGTAATAATACATTTTTCATGACTCATTCAAAATCACAACGTATGGCAAATATGTCAAATGTCAAGGACACCACTTTGAAGGTCCATAATCTTATTTTCAAGAGGTGTTTGAGAACTTACACTGTAGATCTTTTCTTAAGAATCCCCTACACCTGCTGGCTAAGTATCTTTTATTTTTACTGTGGGAATTTTTCATAATTCATCTTCAAAATCAAACATGTCAAACGTCAAAATGGACATCTACACCATTTTGAGGGTCCTCATAATCCTTCATAAGTCCTTCATAATTCATATTCAAATACAAAAATTTTTTTGGGAAGAAACATTTATTCGAACAAAATATATACTATTTATTGTCCTCATTGGTCCTCGAAACAAATTAGCAGAGCCACTCTTAGGATGATGTTTTCAGTTGTTGGTACTGTCCCGCCTCAAACCCAAGGCAGACGTGGCACCAGCGTTCACAGGACGAGCACATGATCTGTGAAGGTACAGCCAGATATTTGACCAAATTCTACATAATGATGAGCTGGCGTATCCCCTCATTTGTCCAGGAGTGTTTTTGTAATCTAATTGCTTGATATGCCAAAGTTTCAGCTAAGTGACATTCAGGCTTGGTAATTCACTATAACATTGTTAAAGTTGAGGCAAAACAACTACATTTTAAATATTTTTAAAAATCCACATATGACAATGTTTTCTACCTTACCCAATTTATTTCTTTTTTTGGTTGACACTGGCAATGACTCCCCACACGTTGTGCAGTGCCTATCCTTGTCAAACACTAAAATAAAAATAAAAATGTATTTTTTACCATAAAATAAAAGTAGTAACTCTCAAATACAATGAAATATTTCATATTACTTTAAACTTTATTTTTTACATTTTGGATGGTACTTTAACCATGGACATATTTCTATTTCTTTAAGACATTGTTTTAATCACATTTGAAAAAAATAAAATATAGATTTAATACTCTCAATTTAGATTTTAATTTACTGTACATATCCGGAGGCCTGCAAAACTGTCCTTGCCATGTTTTGCCGCTCAGCTATCATACTAGTTTTTGTGGTCTCAAAAACTATATCGGGAGTATTTGGAAATTATGCCATCATTTTCTTGGCGATCTAAGGGAGGAAAAAAATATGTATTTATATATTATTTATATGCAGTGGATTATGGTGACAGAAATGGTTTTGCAACAGTGCAGTTTCCTTCGTGATCAGTAGATGGCGTGGGACTGGTAACTTGTACAGTATTGCTCGTATTGTTCGCATTGCCGGCAGTAAGTCAGAACTGTCACCAGTATGTGTTGGACTCCGTCATGTCTGCCCTTTGTCAAGGGTTCTGTTCATTGTTTCTATGGACAGAATAAGACCCGGGACACGCTGAAGGGACTGTCTCTCGGCTGGCTTGGGAAGGCCTCGGGGTCCCCCCGGAGGAGCTGGAGAAAGTGACTTAGACTGCTGCCCACGCAAACCTGGCCCCGGACAAGCAGAAGAAGATGGGTGGATGGATGGACATTCAGTACAGCACCAGACTTTTGCAAAGTGCTAATCTTTGATTGGGTAAAGGCTTTTAGCCAGGGGCCCGTCTTCCCGTATTTTGAAATGTGGACAGGCATTTTCGAGTGCAAGGACGGGATCATTTTTATTAATAAATCTAAGGGAAAAAAAGGGATTATCATTAAATCGGGCCGGGAAGCGTTTGGCGATAGTCCGCCATGATACGCGCAATGACAGTTTACTGTTTACAAGTGAAAATTTGCATGTTGCGCGCTGATTGGTCGATGACATTTGTGTGCTTAGCTCTGATTGGCTGTCGAGCCCTATTCCAGAGATATCTCGAAGCTCCACGTTTTTTTCGTGCACTTTGACAGAATTTTATCGACACCGCATTAAATTGACGAAGATCACCGAAACAAGGTAAGGCGCGCTGGATTTGGTTAAGGTTATTTTAAACTGTCAATTGACACACTTCAACTCAAGTTGACAGAATTTAAACAAAAGAAGGAACCAAGGGATCCCTTTCACGGCACGCACGGCATAACATCAGACGGCGCTAAAAGGGCCTCTTTATTTAGTTAATTGGAATCTTACCAATACAACCATCACCCCCCAGTTGCTTCCATCCTGCTGATCTGGATGTTGCTGGATCCCTCCCTTCCACTGCACACCAGCCAACTCAGTTTTTTTTTTATTTTTTGGTTCCTCATTGTTAGGTATCCCCTTTTAAAAATAAAAATAAAAATAATTCTATACTATATATTTTGGACAATCGAAATGCAATAAAAGATTCTTACGTGATTTGATGGGCAGCAATGTCTGAGGACCTTTTTTTTCTCAGCACCGTGCATGGGATCCAGCACAAAAAACATTTGGGTCTTGATATTGATGAACTACACACAGAATTCTGATTATACATGCAAGAAAAATGGTCATGAACATGCATGTCAATGTCAAAACTAACTCACCAGTAAGTTCCAATGGTTACTGTTTATCAAAAAGAAACCAATGATAGCACTGTAACTCTCCAATTTTGTCTGAAAAATAACAAATATTTACCATGACTTCAATAACATAACAGCTAGTACAGTATTTACAATTCAGTGTTCTTGCTGAGGACTTTTGGGCATGGCGGCCCTCCATCGAGACTGGACGTTGGGCTGCAGAGATTGAAGGCAGTTCTGAACGAGAGCCTGAAGGCTGGCCTGCTGTGACGTTACGGGGTCTTACCTGGAGATTTTGAGACTTAGATTATAAAAGGCTTAGAATATCCCCCAAAACCAGGGGAGGCGGAAGCATCCGTGTAAAAGCGCAGGGAGTCAGAAGACTGAATGGTTCGTCATAAGATAAGCCTTTATTTGACCGGCAGTGGGGAAATTCCAGTGCCACGCGCAGGACCAGATCCCGAGGTCATACTGACACTATTTACGACTGGGACACGATTTCCGGCACCGACGGTTGCGGGAGACGAGAACAGTGGTGGGCGGGGGGGACCCCAACGCAAAAACCCTGAGAAAGGCCCATAAGTCACTAACGATTCAGAAGAGGAGAAAGAAAATCACAAAGGTTTGGTCAGGGTAGAGCCGTGGTTTGTGGCAGGTTATTGCAATTTAAAAAAATGGAATACATTTTTTTTTGTTTTTTGGGGTTGCGACGGGCCGCCCTGCTCTGAAACGAGCGGCAAGGGCACACCAATGTAGGGTGGGCGTCTTTGCACTGGCTACAGATGTGAAGGAAATGGCAGTTTGACAGCACTCACCCTGGTTGAAATTATTGCAGATTGGCAAATTATTGAACACTTCTACGTTGCGGGGCTTGGGTGAAAGGCAGGGTCGGGCATAGGGCGCGAACGTGGCTGGCGGAACCGCACAATGAGCACTGCGTGGCCTGGGTGATCATGATTAAAATTTTAGTGTCCAAGATGGACCAGTCCAGCCTGCTGTTAGAGTGGCTGAGGACGGCTGCGCACTTCGATGCAAACGCTTTGTGATATTGGTAAAAAATGTTGCGCCCCTTATTTTAGGTTGAGATCTCCTATCAAAGCTAGGTAGGCGTCTAGCTTGACTCTGCGCTCTGGGAAGGCTGTGCAGATGACGTTCCTATAAGCACCGAACGCTACGAGAAACTCCCGATCGATAGGTCTTTGCGGGGGTCCGCAGATTTGAAAACTGCCGTGAACTCTGCTGAGGACTCCACGTGCCTGTCTGTCTCGGGGGACGGGAGAATGAGGGACACAAGATTAACGTAGCCGCCCTACAGGATTTTGGCACGATATTTGCATGTACGGCCTACCTAGAGGGGGCCCTACGCGGGCGGATTGAGTGAGAAAGAGGGGCCGGTCCGGGGATCCGGTCCGGGGAAAGCAGTCATCGGAGGAGCCTGGAGCCGGGAGTTCAGAGTGGCGACGGCATGGTGGAGGGGAGCGTGTCCTGGAGCTGCGGCGGCGACTGGCGTCGGAGTGGTCCGGAGTAGAGTGGCCTTGGTAGAAGTGCAAGGAACCAAGGCGATGAAGGAGGCGTCCCGCTCCGATGCGAACCGGTGATAGCGGCGGCGCTTAGCGCAAGGGGAAGATTTCCGGGTTCGCTTGCCGCTGGGGTGCCCGGTTGGAGGAGAAGAGGTCCGAGGCGGAGGCGAGGAGTCTTCATCGTGGAGTAATGCGGCCAATTGATTTAGCCGAGGTGTGTCCAGGCATGACGCCGGGGGACACCCTGCTGGTCCGGGCGCAGGCGGAGCGGCGGTTTTCGCGCGCTCTTCCGTGCTGGGGGATCGGGGGGTGACCCGGAGTCCCCGTCGAAAAGGAGCGGGGAGCCCGAGGCCGAGCCATCTGCCTGAGGGCTTAAATGTAATCACCTGAGCGCTGATAGGGAGCGGGGAGGAGTGACTTGGGTGCGTTGATTGCGGATGGGAAGCAGGTGCCAGGAAAAACAACAAAACCTCCTTGGGGAAAAAGTAGAAACCTGGAAGAGTCCATGGGGAAGGAGGGATCTGACTCTCACAGACGGACAGGTGAACGCCCGCTTGAGTGTGTTGATGGAGCTGGGGAGAGGTGTCCTTCAATGGAGGCCGACGCAGATCAAGTTTGGCCTTCCAGGTGAACTTACGCAGGCTTCATTTAAACATAGAGCTAAATAAATGATTGCAATTTCAAACATTTTTCCCTGGTGTGTTCAGGGACAGATGGAGTGTGTGCTGTTTAGCGTGTTTGAGCTGCCCTTTGCAGCAGTGCTGTTGTGTCTTTCATTCTGTCCTTTAATCATGAATCGCATGAAAAATATGCCGTGTAGTTATTAATTTGAACTTTTCCAAAGCTGCGTTTAAACAGGCTCACGTTACAGGTCTGTATGGCAAAACGATAACGACTCACAGTAGCCAGAAGGAGTTTCCAGAGGTTTTTACAGCCTGTGCAGTGACGCGCTCTATGAGTGGGACAGATCCTGAAGGGGGTGACAAAGAGCTAATTAAGGGGTATACTGAGGTTCAACTTCCTGCTCTACCTCCTTCTCTGTCCAAAAGTGAGCTGATTGTAGCCCAGCAGGAGGATCCTGAGCTGAAGGAACTGTTCAGTCAGGTTAAATCCAAAGAAGAGATGGAAAGTATAGCCAGTGGGTACTTTCTATGAGACAATGTGCTAGTTCGCAAGTGGTTGCCTCCTGATGACGGTGATGTAAATGACCCACTTTTTCAGATTGTCGTTCCTGCTAAGTTCAGGGAAGTGGTATTGGAGACAGCTCACGGTAATGTAGCGGGACATATGGGGGTTAAGAAGACCTGTGACAGAATGCTGCGTTACTTTTTCTGGCCAGGGATGAGAAAGGATGTTGCTAGGTTTGTCAAAACTTGTCATACTTGTCAGTTGACTGGCAAGCCTAACCAGACTATCAAACCTGCACCTCTCTATCCCATCCCTGCAGTGAGTAAGCCATTCGAACATCTGATCATAGACTGTGTTGGACCTCTCCCTCCATCCAAGGCAGGGAGCACCTACCTGTTGACAGTAATGTGTCAGAACACTCGTTACCCAGCTGTATATCCTCTTCGCTCCATCACCACCCGATCCATTGTGAAGGCATTGTCCCAGTTCATATCCTATTTGGTATTTCTCGGGTTATACAGAGCGATCAAGGCTCGGAGGTCTTGCGTCAGCTAAAGGTTCGACACAACAAAGCTAGTGCTTATCATGCACAGAGCCAGGGAGCACTGGAAAGGTTCCATCAAACCCTGAGGTTGCTGCTGCGCTCATACTGTACCGAGCTAAAACGGGTCTGGGAGGAAGGTCTACCCTGGCTCATGTTGGCCGCCAGGGAGGTTGTGCAGGAGAGCACTGGGTTTAGCCCTAGTGAATTGGTGTTCGCACACACTGTGAGGGGACCCTTGGCTGTCCTTCAGGATGATCTGAAAGCTGAAGAACCACCAGTTAATCTGATTGACTATGTAAATGGGTTTCATTAAAGGTTACACCTGGCGGTAAAGATGGCGGGTGACCATCTGACAGCTGTCCAAGGGAAGATGACCGTATGACCGTTATGACCATTATGACCGCAGAGCTGAGCCTCGAGTGTTTTGTCCTGGAGACCAGGTGGTGGCATTATTGCCTATACCAGGTTCACCATTCCAGGCAAAGTTCACAGGACCATATTCAGTGGTCCGCCAGGTTTCTGATCAGAATTATCTGATAGCTACTCCTGATCGTCAACACAACTGTGCCACGTGAACTTGCTAAAAGCATACTATGCCCGCACACCTATAGCAGGAGCAGGTGTAGCTACAGAGGTTAAACCGGCTTTGTTCACCACTGTAACTCGCATGCTTCCAACAGTTCAAGCAGGGATAGTAGACGAGGAAGATGTGAGAGGGCCTGGGGATGGGGTGCTGCGTCCTTGGCTTAAGAACTCTGAGACACTTGAAGACTTAAGTGGTGTAGTTGGCCATTTGTCAGAGGAACAAGGCAGGGAGTTGTCAGAGCTGTTAGCTGTTTTCTCATCCTTGTTTTCTGATACTCCTACCTGTACCTCTCTAATACAGCATGACATTGATGTTGGGGAGGCAAAGCCGATTCGCCAGCGGTTCTATCGGGTACAACTGGAGAAGCGCCGCCGCATGGACTCTGAGGTTCAGTATTTGATAGATAATGGACTGGCGGTGCCTTCCAGTTCCAGTTGGGCCTCTCCGTGTATCTTGGTTGGAAAACCAGACGTGACTGACCGGTTTTGTACCGACTACAGAAAAGTAAATGACATGACTAAGCCTGATTCATTTCCCCTACCCAGGATGGAGGATTGCGTGGATGCAGTAGGGTCCGCCAGGTTTGAGTAAATTCGATCTCCTTAAAGGCTACTGGCGGGTCCCACTGACTCCCCGTGCCCAGGAGATTTCCGCCTTCATCACACCATCTGGGTTATACTCTTACAAAGTCATGAGTTTTGGGCTTCGAAATGCACCCGTGACCTTCCAGCGCCTCATGAATGGGGTGGTTGCAGGTCTGGAGGGCGTGGCTGTTTACCTAGATGACGTAGTTGTTTACAGCGATACTTGGGAGCAGCACATGAATCGGATCCATGCTCTGTTTTTACGTCTCCAGACTGCTAACCTTACAGTAAATTTAGCAAAATGTGAATTTGCAAGAGCAACAGTCACCTACTTGGGGAAGGTAGTGGGCCAAGGACAGGTCAAGCCAGTTAGGGCCAAGGTCCGTGCAATTGATCAGTTTCCATCACCCGTCTCTAAAACTGAACTTAGACGTTTCTTGGGGATGGTTGGCTATTATAGAAGCTTCTGTCCCAACTTCTCCACAGTGGTTGCTCCACTGACCGGCCTGTTACAGCAGAAGGCCAAGTTTGACTGGTCCCCCGTCGGTCAGCAGGCTTTTGGCCAAGTGAAGTTGCTTTTGAGCACAGCTCCTGTGCTGTCCGCACCTCGGCTGGATCAACCGTTCCAGTTGCAGGTGGATGCTAGCCAGGTTGGGGCTGGGGGTGTCCTAATGCAGACAGTCAGGGGGTAGATAGGCCAGTCGGGTTCTTCTCTAAAAAGTTCAACTGACACCAACTGAACTATTCTACAATAGAAAAAGAGGCATTGGCACTAGTGTGGGCTCTGCAACATTTTGATGTCTAATGTGGGAGGTGGGGTCCATCAAGTAGTCGTGTATTCGGACCACAATCCCCTAACCTTCCTCCATTCACTGCAGAGTCCCAGCCAGCGTCTGATGGGGTGGACACTCTTCTTACAGCCCTACAACTTGTGCATCAGGCACATACGCGGTGTGGATAATATCATCGCTGATGCGTTATCACGTGCCCCAGAGGGATCTGGGTGAGCTGTTGATTTCCTGCAAGTGCTTCCCTGGCCCATCCTAATCTCTTGTTTCCTTAATTTGCTCTCCAGGTACCAGGAGTTGCTGGACAAGGTGGTTTGGGATGGTGCCCAGGGTTCACAATAGATTGAACAACTACTGGATGACTACCAGAGGCCCAAGTGGACATTGGTGGGCCATCCACCCAGCTTAGCTTAAGTAGTTCCCCTATGTATTAATTTCTTTACAATTACCAGTAATTAAAAGGGGTTTTCGTTATTCAAATTGTTTAATTGGTAAACCAATAGTATCCAGTAATTTTGCTTTAAGTTTGGTATTTTTGCAGAGGCCTCTTTAAGTGGCCTCTGTCTTATGGGAAGGGGTGTTACGAACCTAGGGGTTCTGTAGCTCCCTGAGCAGTGGGAGTCAGCACCCTCTCCTGGTTGCCAGGTGTTTCTCTCCACTGCAGGTCCCTCCTAACACACCTGAGGATCGTTTGGCCTGAATGGAGCCAGCCTGGATATAAGGGAGGCTGGTGAAAGCAGTCTTCCTCTCTCTCGCCGCGCCCCAAGACTGGTTGCTGTGCGTTGTGGCAGCACAGCTCTTAGGGCTTCAAAAAAAGGAACTGGACTGATTGAAAGAATAATCTGTGGGCTGTATTGGTGCTTGTAATAAATTGGAGGGAAACAGACAAAATTATTGATGGTATTTTGATTTGGAGGGTAGTGCTATTCATTGAATGATAACTGCCCTTAAGCTACCAGTTAGGAAGGTCTATCATACCAAAATGTAAACTAGAGATGTATAGCAAGTTGAAAATAGCAAAAACTTGTGGTCCCCTGAGGTGGTACCAATTGGTGAAATTTCGGGTATTGGCTCATGGCCTACAAGGAGGTTTTGTAGTTTTTCCTGGCCAAGAAGGGAGGGTGTATGGACAGGGGACGTCTGCGTCATCGCCCCTCGCACCTGCTCCCCATCCGCAATCAATGCACCCAAGTCACTCCTCCCCGCTCCCAATCAGCGCTCATGCGGCCGCATTTAAGGCCTCAGGCAGATGGCGCGGCCCCTTCAGACCGTACTGTGACTATTAAGTACTCTAAGATAAATACATAAATAAAAAAAATTAAAAGTCTGATTTCAATTCTGACGACCATCCCGACTCCCCGCTCCTTTTCGACGGGGACTCTGGGTCACCCCCCGATCCCCCAGCGCGGAAGAGCGCGCGCCTCACCGCGATTCTCAACCTCCAACCGGGGGCCCCAGCGGCAAGCGAACCCGGAAATCTTCCCCTCCCGCTAAGCGCCGCTGCTATCACCGGTTCGCATCGGAGCGGGACGCCTCCTTCATCGACGGGGTTCCTTGCACTTCTACCAACGGCCCTCTACTCCGGACCACTCCGACGCCGGTCCCCACGCGGCGCCGCAGCTCCAGGACACGCTCCTCTCCACCGTATTTCTATTTTATTTGCATGTGTCCTAGAATCTGAGTGAGAAAGTCAGTGAGAACGACAATAGCAACCAGAATGATGAAAACACAGGCCAGGCAGTTGTGCAAGAGATATTATCTTTGGAGTACTCGGTTGTTAACAATTTACATGCTGTGAGCACTTAATTGTCTGTTTACTACAGGTTCTCGATTTGATTGGCTTTGCATTCTTTCTCTTGTGAAGGTACCGACTATTGGAATATTGGGCAACCCAATTAACAACGATGGGATGTCTTACCAAGAGTTCAGGGATCAGCATGATGCTCGCTACAATGCAAGCTTGGCTACAGATAGGGAACGGGTAAGATGAGTTTGCACATTTATCAAGCAGCCGAATGGAAATAAATAAATCTAAAGTTAGTTCTCTTTTTCAATGGTTTGTGAGTATTCTGATTTTCTCTTGAGTTGGTTTGCTCTCTGCTTTCATCCAGGATCAATGCATCAAATGTGTTGTATATGTAATAAAGACTAACTTTACGAGCATGCTTATTTCTCTCTGTGCCAGCCAACATTGAAAGTGAGGCCACTTATAGAGTGTTTGTGTTTTGTTTGTGTGTTTTGCAGGATAGACTAAGAGCAGAAGCTGCACAAGCTTCAGAAAGGCTACAAGAGGAAGCTGCACGTGCTGCTGAAAATTGCCAAAGACTCATAGAAGTAAGTATACTTCTGCATGTTATAAACTTGAAATACTGTTTCAATGGCCGTAGGTGGACGTGGAGGCATCCCGAGCGACGTTTGCGTCGACTACTCAGTGGCAACCTTTGGGCGCTCATTTTAATGATATTTCAATGAAATAATGATTCATAGTCAGCTACATTTCAGCTCCGCCGAGCCAGGCTACCAGAAATGGTGGGCATGACAGGTAAATTTATATTGATGCTTAGTTGCTATATTTTTGCAAAGCAAGTTTTAGTTCTATCTCATCCACTAGAACCTCATTATGATAGGTAAACATAATATTCTGCCGTTTTTGACAGTGCTCCCAGCGTGCAGGCTCCAAGTCTGCAGGAGCTCCTGTTTGAGCACATTGCTCTCCATGTTGACAATTACGCCAGGAAGAACAGAGTGAATCTCAACAGGAAGGATGAACGTGCTGCAACCCTCCGAGCATTCAAGAGGTTGTCCTTCAATCCAAAAGCCAAACTGGACGTCCTGTTCGTGGCGGAGTCGGGGATGGACCAGGGAGGCCTTGCAAGGGAGGGCATGCGCCTTACCATGAAGCAAATGACATATCTTCCAATATTTGGAGGGTCCCCAACCGAGAAAATGCTGACATAGCAATGTTAAACGCAAGCATATTTTAAAAAATGCTACTTACAAGGATAATCCTATGCACATGGTTAGTTAATACAGCAGGAAGTTTTATTTTGTTTTGTCCTGAAAAGTCAGCTATGCTAGTTCGTATTATTTATTAACAATAATATTTTATGTTTAGCTTTATAGGGTGGTGCTGAGCCCTCTGGTGGTGCGGAGCCCTCTGGTGGTAACTATGAAGCTGTGGGGCGCTTCCTTGCCTACTCACTTGTCCACAAGGGGCCAAGTCCCTGCTTCCTCAGCCCTTTGTTGTATGAAGCCCTTGTGAAGGGACTCGACAATGTGAAGCCACAGATCCAGCATGTGGTTGATTATGAGCTACGAGACAACCTTGAAAAGGTAGCTGGCATTATGCCCATGATGACTATGTTTAAAGGATTTAGTTTAGAATATACTATTGGGTCAAACAGACTTTGGGGCAAACATAACATTTAAAACTAAGGTTCAGTTCCCAAGAATACATATAAACTGCCTGATTACATTAAAGGATATTCAAACTCTAAGAATTGGTGCTAAGAAGGTATGTACTAGGTAAACTAATGCCTTGCTCTATTTCAAGGGAATTGTTCTAGGTAGATGTACAGATCTTTTTTAAGTTAAAGGAATTTTTGATTATGTAATTCAAAATAAATATCTGTTATTCACAATTTTTTTTGCATGTTCAAGGTGCTGGATGCCAGGGACAAGGATGCATACCTTGCTGCAGTAGGCCCAGTGACAGACGCCGCTCTGTGGGCCGGTAGCATCGTCCTTCTGCGTGACGTTGAGAGGAAGCAGGAGCTGGTGGCAGCATTGTCCAGTTTTCAGTCATTGACTCGATCCGTGGAGCTTTTGCCCAGTAGGAATATGCATCAAGTCTTAACTAAAGTTTGATTTATGTGTTCTAACCTTCTGTGAGCGTTGACATAGATTTAAAACTAATTTTGTATATGTTTACAGATTTTGCAACGGTCTTGCCACCCTTGACATACTCGCAGTGAAGGCCAACCCTGAGTCATGGAGAGAGGCCTTCGTCTATGAAGAAAGGCCACTGACTGCTGTGGCAATGGAGACCCTTTACAGCACTATCGATTATTCCCCCTCTAGGACCAACAAGTGAGAGGAGATGGAGGTCATCAGCTGGTGGCAGGATTTTCTGATCGAGGCAGAAGGTAATGAATTAATTTATGGAAAAAAGTTCACCTTTTATTCCATATATGCATACATTTAAGTTAATATGTAACAGTTATTGCACTGATATGAATGTTTTTGCCTGAGGTCTTTTGCATTCTAAATGACCCACATTTTCCCTTTCTTTTTGCGGGGATTTCATAGATTTTGAAGGGAATTTGGTGATCTAACAGATTGTCGTTTGAACACTCTAACCTTAGTTCTATGACTTCTCATATTCCAGATGCTGGCGTGCTAGAAAGCCTACTTGTCTTTCTGACCGGGTCCAGTGCAATTCCCCCCTGTGGATTTGATGAAACGGCGAGCATCACATTTGGCCATCCTGATACCATTGACCTGGATGACGCCATTGGTCAACACATGTGCCCTCACTGTTTGTCTGCCAATGTTAAGCAGTTATGAAGAGTTCAAGCGCAATATGATGAACTCCTTTCAGTTGACTACCGTCTTCACCCAACCATAGGATGGAGAACAAGTCCGTTGGATTCTCCTGCTAGTTGACAAAGTAAAGCTGGCTTGATTGTGATTTGTCTTCAATGGTTTTGATGTATGCTTGCAACCTGTTTCAAAATGTTGATACATAGAGTAGAATATAGTTAAAGAAAGTTGTATCCATTGTAAGAGTATTGGTCAGGGTGTCTTGTTGGAGAATATTGATGTACAATTGTGATTTTACATGATCATGATTTTGTACTTGATATGTTTATGATACTCACCTATTTCAACCATTTAGTTGGTTAGTGTATTTCTAATGTGAACTGCAGAGTGTAGCTTGGCTAGCAAGTTTTGGCTAATGTTAAACATAAAGGCCTGTTAGTTTACCCCAAAGGGCTTAGTCTTCATATCTCATACAACAATAGATGAGGATTTTTTGGGATTTGTACACAAATAGAGCCCCAATGCTGGGAGCCATGGGGCCATAAAGCCTGAGATGAAGTTGAGGGCTTTATGGTCCCATGGCTCCCAGCCCTATGGGCTCAATTAGTTGTCACGGCCCTCCCCTGCCTGTTGTGGGAGGCTCCCCATGACAGGCAGGGGTGGGGCCGCCTGATTGGTGGCACCTGAGTCACATAAATGGTTTGCCCTGAGACTCACTCTGTCTGCTTTCTTCCACCCATGTAATCCCTTTTGGTTTCTGTTCAACGTTGGTTCCAGTTATAGTATACTTTGTACTTTTGTTATGGCATTAGTTGTTACTTTATGTTCATTTGTTGTAATAAATTATCTTAAATGGCCCGAACGTTTTGTAGTCATTTTTTGCCCACACTTTTCTTTGTTTTGTAGCATGCTAATGAGCCAGGCTTGTTACATAGTGTACAGATCCCCACAAATCCTCATCTATGGTTAAACGTCAGAGGGCATCTGTGCACAGATATAGCCCTGCAGGAACAAACTGCAATGCTACTGGCTTCCGGTGCTATGTATATTCCAATTAGCGTTAAATTATAGCAACATTATTATTCATCTTTTCAAATATTTCTCTGTTTGCGTTTTATATGCATAATATTGTATTGCAAGTTTGTGTAAGTTCGATATAAGATCTTACAGTTATAGGGATTCTCACAAAGATGCTTTATAAACCATTTCTGTTGCGTGGATTTTTTTATAGAAAATGTTTTTTCATCTGTGTTCAATAATTTGTCCATATGTATTAACACCTAGGAACTTGTACTAGCAAGATATTGGATAAGTTAGTGCTAGCATTTGATATTTTCCGATGTAGATTTCACTTAACACAATTGTAGGTAACCTAGTCTTGCCCTGTAGTATGCACTTATGTAACACTAACTTAAGAGCTTATTTATTAAGTGAGTATTTACTAGTATTTATAAGGCTGAGTATGAGCAAGGAGAATAACACGCATGTGAATGTCAGAAGTTACTAAGTTCGGCCACAGGAGCTTGTGGGGAATGAAAAAGTAATAACACAGAAGGACGTTACAGTATAAATTGTATTAATATTATTATTCAAAACAACAAAAAGGTTTCCAGCAAAGTTCAGTTCCTTTGTGTTCTTAACTACAATTTGTAGGATTTCAAAAAAAGTGAATATATTCCGAGTGAAAGGCAAAAAAATAATCCAATTTAGGGTGTCCGTATCCGGGGGAAAAACAAAGAGTGATCCTACCAGATTCGCAGTTCACTTGGGTCGCTCGCCACCTCTTGCAGAGGAAAAAAAATCAGGGGGTGTCAAGGGGGAAAAAAACCTGACCTATAAAACCCCCATATATATATATATATATATATATATATATATATATATATATATATATATATATATATATATATATATATATATATACATATATATAACAATGTTTGACCATTATATTAAATATTCAAGTCGAGTTGATTTAAAAAGTTAATTAAATTTAGTTAATTCATGGCAAATCAAATTCAGGTTCATTCACATTCCTTAATGTTCATTCACAAATCATGTTGCGCAACAATCAATCTATCTCTATCTATCTATCTATTCTAATCTATAATAAATACTTCACTCGAAAGTGGCTATGTTCCACAGTCCTTCAAACATGCAGTCATTAAACCTCTTCTGAAAAAGCCTAATCTAGATCCCAACCTACTGGTAAACTACGGACCTATTTCAAATCTTCCCTTCGTCTCTAAAATCCTTGAAAAAGTTCTAGTAAAACAGCTTTGTCGCCACCTGCAGGACAATAACTTATTTGAAGTTTTCCAGTCAGGGTTCAGAACCCACCACAACACTGAAACTGCACTAGTTAAAGTCACAAATGATTTGTTATTAGCCGCTGACGATGGACTGGTCTCAATCCTGGTTCTGTTGGACCTCAGCGCAGCGTTTGACACCATTGATCACAACATTCTACTGCAGAGGTTAGAATGTGATGTAGGTGTTGGAGGAACAGCCCTCAGCTGGTTTAAATCCTATTTATCTGATAGATACCAATTTGTTAATGTAAACCAGAGCTCCTCACCTTGTTTTAAAGTAATTTATGGTGTGCCACAGGGATCAGTACTCGGTCCAATTCTGTTTACTCTTTACATGCTGCGTTAGGCAACATTATCAGAAAGCATGGCATTAACTTCCACTGCTATGCAGATGACACTCAGCTGTATTTATCAATGAACCTGATCAGAGCGATCAAGTGGAGAGACTTAGTACTTGTGTGAAGGAGATAAAAACCTGGATGACACTTAACTACCTGCTTCTTAAAGGTGCATGCTTTTTTCACGTTTCGTAGTCTATCCTAAGTGTATAATTGATAATAATAAGTGTTGTGCATCACCCTTAACATAATAGTTTAGAAATATCACCCAGACCTTGGACCCCCCTCACCAACCCGGAAATGCAGACGGCTTGGTTTGATATTCGCGCGAATGAGTGAGAAACGATAGAACTTCAGATCAACACTACCTTGAGACTAAATAAATCTGGTGTTTATTCTACAGCGTGCGCAGAACATAGATAGAAATTCTCTCCGTTTATTTTCCCGGTTGCTGCATCAACTGCCACATCAACCTTCGCCATTGTGATGATAATAATAAAGAGTGCGATATCATTAATGAAGTTTTGGGCCTCTTTGAGGCGTGTTTTGTCGTAAATCGAAGCAGAAAAACTCTGGGCTTGTAGGGAGACACGAGCAGCGCGGAGCCGGGGGGAAGGGGGCGGGAGGCGGCAGGCGGGAGGGGGAGGCGGGTGGAGAGGGGGGAGGGTGAGGGGGGATGATGACGCGTGCCTGTGGGTATGATGCGGTCTTGTAGACACCCCCCGTCAGTTTGAAGATTCGAGGAAAGGAGATAGTCTGTAATATAGCTAAACACTGCGGGAATCAATCAAAAAAACACTCTGGGTACATATATGAAGCACAAATAGCAATGTAAGAAGGTTAAAAGCTCTGAAAAGTCGATTTTGCATGTTATGGGACCTTTAACCCTGAACAAACCGAGGTCATTGTGCTTGGCCCTAAGCATCTACGAGATGCTCTATCTGAGCAGATAGTCACACTGGACAATGTCAGTGTAGCTTCTAGTTCTACTGTAAGAAACCTTGGAGTCTTATTTGACCAGGAGCTCTCATTTAAAGCTCACATAAATCAAGCTTGTAAAACAGCCTATTTCCATTTGCGCAACATCGCCAAAATCAGAAGAATCCTGCCTAAAAGTGATGCCGAAAAACTTATCCATGCATTTGTAACGACTAGATTAGACTACTGTTACTCCCTCCTTGCAGCGTGTCCTAAAAGCTCCATAAAAAGCTTTTAACTGGTTAAATGCAGCAGCAAGATTACTAACAGGAACAAAAAGAAGAGAGCACATTACGCCGGTGCTGGAGTCTCTTCACTGGCTCCTCGTCGAGTTTAGAATCAAATTTAAAATTCTACTCCTGACCTACAAAGCCATAAATGACATGGCCCCATCCTACCGCAAAGATGCTATAGTACCATATCATCCAAACAGAGCTCTTCGCTCTCAGAATGCCGGCCTTCTGGTGGTCCCAAGAGTCTCTAAACGCTCTCCCTCCTACAGTACTTTTAGCTACCAAGCTCCTGTGTTATGGAATCAGCTTCCGGCTCATGTTAAATATGATGACACAGTCTCTTCATTTAAGTCCAGGCTTAAAACGTTCCTCTTCGAAATCGCTTATGGTCAGAGAGTTAGGAACATAAATATAAACCCACAGCTTTAGCTACGCTGCCCTAGGATTAACTATGCCGGGGGAAGTATGGCAGCTTGAGCACTATCCTCTTCTTCTGACAACTTATTCTTTCAAAAATATTTATTTTTAATTCCACTTGAAAACTGTTCACCGCCTTCTTTTTCTTTCTCTCACTCCTGAGGACCTGTGGACCCAGATGTCCCTCTCCTGGTGAAGTGGTCCCTGCCCCGTGTGGACGGTCCCTCATCTGCCTGAAGAGTGGGTCCAGCTCGACTGATGGTCCCTCATCTGCCTGAAGAGTGGGTCCAGCTCGACTGATGGTCCCTCATCTGCCTGAAGAGTGGGTCCAGCTCGACTGATGGTCCCTCATCTGCCTGAAGAGTGGGTCCAGCTCGACTCAGACGATCCCTCATCTGCCTGAAGAGTGGGGTCCAGTTCGCCTCAGTCGGTCCCTCATCTGCCTGAAGAGTGGGTCCAGCTCCAGTCTCCCTCGTGTCCGTCTGTCCATCTGTGAGAGTCGGATCTCTCCTTCACTGGAACTCCTCCAGGTTTCTACGCTTCTACGTTTTTTTTTTTGTAGTTTTTCCTGGCCGAGAAGGAGAGTCTAAGGACAGAGGACCCTGGGACATCGTCCCTCGCCACCACAGACATTGTCTGACTCCATCGCCACCACAGACATTGTTGATTCGGCCCTCAGAAGCGACTGTTGTTGTGATTTTGGGCCTTACAAAAATAAATTGATTTGAAACAACGGGGAAAGTTTGCCGCGGAAAATGCGGAAGTAACTTAAACATCAAATATCTTAACAACAACTGAAGTAAATAATTTTTTAACAAAGCGGTTCAATTAGGTGTATTTCACCCTGGAGAGACTCAGACAAACGCAGGAAGACAGTATTACCTGGCTTTATTACGAAAGTTATTTGGCGCTCAGACCCTGGCGGAAGACATTGCGATTACGGGCGCTCCGTAATGTTATGTTTAGATGTCTCCCCCCCGGGTCTGGGGACTGGTGGTGGTAGGTAAGGGAATGAAGAGGATGAGAGATGCGCGGGAGGAGAGGGGGAGGTGGTGGGTCGCAGTACGATCGGGGACGGCCAAGCCAACTGCACGGGGGTTATATGGGACCGGCTGTGCGCTGATTAGGAGCGAGGAGCTGCGTTGATTGAATGGGGAGCAGGTGCGGGGCGATGGCTTGTTCTTGGACCCTCGTTCTCGCCGGGAAAAAACTACAAAAAACCTTCATGGGAAAAAGTAGAAACCTGGAGGAGAACCGCGATGAGGGAAGGGATCTGAACTCTCCCGATGGACAAGCTGGACTGGGTGCGTTGGTGTAGCTGGGGGGCAGGAGGCGATGATGTAGGTGGAGGGGTTAGGTCTTCCAGGCTGAATTTGCGCAGGCTTCATTTCACCCTGGAGAGACTCAGACAAACACAGGAAGACAGTATTAGCAGGCTTTATTACGAAAGTTATTTGGTGCTCAGACCCCGGCGGAAGACATTGCGATTACGGGCGCTCCGTAATGTTATGTTTAGATGTCTCCCCCCAAAAAACCCGGGGTCTGCGCCTCTAGGTTGCCTTGTGCGCTAACCGATAGGTGGTGAGGTGAGGTAGTAGGGCTGGGTATGTAGGACGCTAGGGGTTAGATAGGAAATGCGAGTGTGACGAGGATATGGAGCTCACCGATGAGAGGTGGAGTGCGGGGCAGAGACGAGCAGAGGTTGAGGGAGCCGCGGGCAGTGCGCCGGGGCAGACGGCGGAGCGTGCAGGCAGAGCGCCGGGGCAGACGGCGGAGCGTGCAGGCAGTGCGCCGGGGCAGCCGGCGGAGCGTGCAGGCAGTGCGCCGGGGAGGATGGCGGAGCGTGCAGGCAGTGCGCCGGGGCAGACGGCGGAGCGCGCCGGTAGTGCGCCGGGGCCGACGGCGGAGCGTGCAGGCAGTGCGCCGGGGCAGACGGCGGAGCGTGCAGGCAGTGCGCCGGGGCAGACGGCGGAGCGTGTAGGCAGTGCGCCGGGGCAGACGGCGGAGCGTGTAGGCAGTGCGCCTGGGCAGACGGCGGAGCGTGCAGGCAGTGCGCCGGGGCAGACGGCGGAGCGTGCAGGCAGTGCGCCGGGGCGGACGGCGGAGCGTGCAGGCAGTGCACGGGGGCCGACGGCGGAGCGTGCAGGCAGTGCGCCGGGGCGGACGGCGGAGCGTGCAGGCAGTGCGCCGGGGCAGACGGCGGAGCGTGTAGGCAGTGCGCCGGGGCAGACGGCGGAGCGTGTAGGCAGTGCGCCTGGGCAGACGGCGGAGCGTGCAGGCAGTGCGCCGGGGCAGACGGCGGAGCGTGCAGGCAGTGCGCCGGGGCTGGACTGGGAAAGCCGGGGCAGACGGCGGAACGTGGGCTGGACCGGGAAAGCCGGGGCGAACGTGGGCTGGACTGGGAAAGCCGGGGCAGACGGCAGAACGTGGGCTGGACTGGGAAAGCCGGGGCAGACGGCAGAACGTGGGCTGGACTGGGAAAGCCGGGGCGGACGGCAGGACGTAGGCGGTGGACGAGAATAGGGCGGAGACGAGAGGAATGGATGAGGCAGATATGGCCTGAGAAACCAGGGGGCAGTAAGGACCGACTGAGACCACCACCAGTATTTGTGATTGAAGACTTACTACGGTTGGAGGGAGCGTTGAGTTGCCAGAATTGAAAGCAAGTCAGGACGCACGTACGAGGCATAGGCGGAGGAGGACCATCGCCCGAGTTGTTGGAGGGCTGCCGAAGACACGCCCTGGGTGGCAGCGGTTGTGGCGGCCCCTATTCTGAAGGAGTGCCCGGAGTAGGAACGAGGGGGCAGGTTGCATGCGGATAGGGTGATTCTTAAATGTTTGTGAAACCAGGGTGAGGACATAGGCTGGCCTTCTTGAGTCAGGAACAGCGGGTAATGTGCCGGGCCGAGGTACGATCTGGCGATCGCGAATTTGACCATGGCTTGAAACGGACAGAAGAGCCCGCGTGTACGAGCGATGGCAATGGTACAGGGCCCTTTGCCTTTAGAGTTTTTTAGATTTAAAACGTAGTGATCTGGATTGAAGCCGAGATCAGAGAAAGCCAGATCTGAGGCCGGGTCGAGACTAAGGCCTCGGGAGGTAAATTCCCCTATTCTTAGAAATCCGTAGAAAGCCAAAAGGAAGGCGCTGCGGAGGAGAGCTCTGGTGTAGGGCGTGAATGGTGCGGAGCGTAGAGCAGTGAGGAGTCTGTGCAGGATGGGAAGCGTGATGGGGCGGCGTATATCGAGGGAAGGGGGCGAGTGTTTAGCGAACCCTTTGAGAAGTAGTTTAATGTTGGGGTCTAAGAACAAACTTTGCGCAGCTGGATTATGCCGTCTAAAGTGGAAGTTAATGCCGGCCAACAGTGTTCGTATGTAGGGTAGTTTTAGCCGGCGATAATGGAAGCAGGAAGTTAGAAAGGCGACTACGACGCATGGCTGGACGGGGCGAGGGGAAATGCGATGAGTAGAGCAGAATAGGAGATAGGAGCGCCAAGCGTGGCTGTAAGCTTTGGATGTTGACCGGGCCAGACCTGAAGATGTACTGGTCGGCTGTGGCCAGGAGGGATAGCAGATGGGGACTGGCTACCCCAGAGCCAGGTCCTCGAGGGGGGGAACGGGCGAAGGCAGAGGATCCGCGAAGGGGCAGAGACGACGGAAGGCCTGGAATTTAAAGCGGGACAGAGCGTCGGCGATAGAATTATGATGCCCGGGGATGTGACGGGCTGTGAGTATGAAGTTGCCCTTGACGGCGGACCAAGTGATGCGATGTATGAACGGCATTAAGGATTTGGAGGCGGAGCGACCTTTATTTATGGCGTGTACTACTGATATGGTTATCGCAAAGCGCCGCGATTCTTTTCCTGCGCCAGTGGTGGCCCCAGATGTGGCAGGCTGCCGCAATTGGGACGATTTCACACAGGGCGGAAGAGTCTGAGGCAGGGAAGGACGGGGGCCATTTCTCTGCGAACCAGCTCCCTTGGTAATACCCCCCAAAACCAAAGGAAGCGGCAGCGTCCGTGAAAAAGCGCAGGGAGTCGGAGGACTGTATGATATTGTCATAAAAGAAGGAGATACCGTTCCAATCGTGGAGAAGGTGTGACCAGAACGCGAGGTCAGACCGGCACCCTTCATCGAGAGAGACTGGGTCGAGGAGGGAGGGGACTGAGCTAGCCAGGTCGAGCAGCCTAGAAATGAAGGAACGGCCTTGGGGGATGATTCTCATGGCAAAATTGAGGTGTCCCAGGAGGGACAGGAGTTGTCGTTTGGAGATTACTGTAGCGGAGATTGATGATTGCGCAATTTCGCGAATGCGGGTGAGCTTATCTGTGGGTAAAGACGCGACCATGTCCACGGAGTCTAGGAGTATGCCGAGGAACTCTAGGGTTGTTACTGGGCCGACTGTCTTTGCGTCGGACAGCGGCACGCCTAGACGAAGGAACAGCTGCTTGAGTTGTGGCAGGGAACGCCCGGGCTGGGCTGAGGGAGGGTCTATTAGGAGAAAATCGTCCAGCAGGTGAAGGACGGAGGGGAGGCCGACGTTGTTTAG
Source organism: Eucyclogobius newberryi (assembly GCF_026437365.1). Taxonomy (NCBI): domain Eukaryota; kingdom Metazoa; phylum Chordata; class Actinopteri; order Gobiiformes; family Gobiidae; genus Eucyclogobius; species Eucyclogobius newberryi. Next base: position 4,281,274 of record NW_027315857.1, read on the forward strand.
CAGGATCCAGCATAGAGCCTCGGAAACCATGTTAAACAAGCAGGGGCTGCTCCTGCAGCCGAACGTAAGGCGCATTGCAAAATAAAACTTAGACGCCCATCTGACCCCGAAAAGGTGCCATTGAGAGGGATGAATGGGGACGATCTTGAACGCGTCTGTAACATCCGCTTTGGCGAGCCAAGCGCCGCGGCCTGCCTGTTTGATGAGGAGTATGGCGTGGTCGACCGTAGCGTAATGGAGGGAGAACGGCAGTGGCGGAATGAGACTATTAATACTGGGAATGGGACCCGAATGTGGTGCGGAGTGGTCGAGGATCAAGCGCTTTTTTCCGGAATATTTACGGGTAGCTATGCCGAGCGGGCTGGTGCGGAAAACAGCGAAAGGGGGAGATTTGAAAGGGCCAATCATGTACCCTTTTTCGACCTTTCGGTTTAGCAACTGAGACGCGGTACCTGGTTCGCGCAAGGCCGACTGAAGGTTGCGGGAAATGTGGACGGCGGTGGGCGGGCGGGAAACCCCAACGAAAAAACCCTGAGAGAGGCCCGTGATTAGAAAGTTAACGAAAGTTCGGTCAGGGTGGAGCCGCAATTCGGCGGCTAACTCAGAAATAACTAAAGGCGTGGACAGATGATCGCGGATTAATATCTGGAGCCACGACGGCCCGGAAACGAGCGGCGGGGGCACACCGATTTCGGGTGTGCATCTTTGCACTGGCTGCAGATATGAAGGAAATGGCAGTTAGACAAAGAGCAGAAACTCTCATTGAAATTATTGCATATTGGGATTTTGTTGTACACCTCAATCTTCCTACCCCTGCGGTCCAGGGGCTGCGAGCTGGACGAAGAAGTTGAGGGGGCGAAAGGTTGTGAGGCAGAAAGAGAGAAAGGCAGGGACGGGCATAGTGCGCGAATGTGCCCGGCCGAACCGCAGGTGCCGCACTGTATGGCCTGAGTGAGAATGACTAAAATCTCCATGTCTAACATGGACCAATTGATTCTGGTGTTTGAATTGCTTATGGCGGCTGCGGACTTTGCGGCGAAAGCTTTGTGGTATTGGTAAAATAGATTGCGTCCAAACTTTAGGTTTAAATCACCAATCAAAGCGAGGTATGCGTCGAGCTCGACTCTACGCTCTGGAAAAGCGGCGCAAATGACGTCTCTGTACACTCCGGATGCTACGAGGAACTCGCCGATGGACAAGTCCTTGGAAAGGCGGGGGTCCGCGGATTTGAGGACTACCATGAATTCTGGAGAAGACGCGACGCGCCTGTCCATCTCGGGGGACGGGAGAATGAGGCACACTAGATTAATGTACTCGCCTTGCAAAATTTTAGCGTGGAGACGAGGAGATATACTTGCATGCTGCGGATTGTACTGCCTACCTAGCGGCGGCCCTGCACGGGCGGAATCGAGTAACAACGGGGGGGGGACGTGCAGTGGAGTGGTGTTGGATGGAGCGCGAGGAGCCGCGGTGATGGAGGAGACGTCCTGCCCCGGTGCGAGCCGGTGGTGACGGCGGCGCTTAGCGGGAGGGGAAGACTTGCGCGTCCGCTTGCCGCTGGGGCGCGATGTTGGAAGACGAGGAGAGATCTGCGGCGGAGGTGAAGAGGCCTCGTCGCGGAGGAAGGCGGCTAATTCGTCGAGTCTAGGTGTGTCCAGGCATGACGCTGAAGTATGCTGAGCTGGACCAGGCGCGGACGGAACGGCGATCTTCGCGGCGAGGCGCGCGCTCTTGCGCGCTGGGGGCTCGGGAGACGACCCGGAGTCCCCGTCGTCGGGGAACAGGGCGTCGGGAGTGATATCCGATTCCAAATCAGACATTTTTTTTTTTGAAATATTTTATGAAGGCTTTTTCTTTGCTAATCGAACTGGGTCGCAGTACGATCGGGGACGGCCAAGCCAACTGCACGGGGGTTATATGGGACCGGCTGTGCGCTGATTGGGAGCGAGGAGCTGCGTTGATTGAATGGGGAGCAGGTGCGGGGCGATGGCTTGTTCTTGGACCCTCGTTCTCGCCGGGAAAAAACTACAAAAAACCTTCATGGGAAAAAGTAGAAACCTGGAGGAGAACCGCGATGAGGGAAGGGATCTGAACTCTCCCGATGGACAAGCTGGACTGGGTGCGTTGGTGTAGCTGGGGGGCAGGAGGCGATGATGTAGGTGGAGGGGTTAGGTCTTCCAGGCTGAATTTGCGCAGGCTTCATATGTAATTCACTCACCATTGAGTCTTGGAATTATCTGTAAACGAGTTCCGAGACGTTTTCTACAATTCAAAACCAGAAGTTTCGGTCCACAGCCGGAGCAGGAAGCGGAAATGGCTTGGTGGTCCGGCCATTTTTATACTAGCGCCCCTTGTGGTTGGGCCAATGAAAATGTAAGAGGGCAATGTCAATCATTGAGAGCCAAATTTGAGACATGGGTTACACTTACATGACGTCAGAGACATGATTGAAGGGGTCACTAATCAAAGTTGTTTTATTTGGCTAGTCTTGTTAGTTTTTGCTCTGAATATATGTAAGAGGTTGTTGGCATGTAGTTGGTCTAGTGTAGAATGTTAGCTTGCATGTATTCATATGTTTATTATGTTTTTTATAAGCAGTGTATGTGGCACATGTTTTTGTTGTAAATATCAACGTGTACATAAGTTAAGTATTTGCCAAATTTCGCAGTTTTATTATATGCAATATATCAAATCAAATAACATCTAGATCAGTGGTCCCCAAACTTTTTGACTCGAGGGCCACATAACTTTTCCCTTCTCGGATGGGGGGCCGGGGTCAGTTTGTAACAGAAAAAGTGTGACGATTGCAAGAGTGCCTAAACGTAAAAATGTATTGTTTTCCAGAAAGCACAATCGAATAACCCACTCTGGGTTCTTCACAGAACAAAAGTCAGGAAATAAATAACACTATTTATGAAATAAACAATAACCAAATAACCCTCTCCGGGTTCTTCACATAAAAAAAAGTCCATAGAACATAAACTTTCTGTTGTGCCGTGCACAATCTTAACAGGTCCAAGTTCAGCTTAGTTGTCAGAGCAGAATCTCTTACTTAAGTTAAAGGGCTCATATGAGCAGGCTCTCAAAGTTCTTGTGTTCCTTCCTTATAATCTTTTTGTAGGTTCCAATAGCTTTTAGACATCGTTGTTTGCAGCTCTCTCTCTCATCAACTTCCCTGTGAAACACACAAAGCAAACAGGCTGAGAAACTGAACTAAGCGATACAGCACCCACACAGCACAACCAGTACCACTACCAGTATGGTTGTGGAGATGGATTTTATACGAGTAGATTTTATTATGATTATATTTTTATACTCAGAATGACTCATTCAAATCAGAAAATTGAGCTTACCTTTGTACATTCATCAATGTGAACTGTGGGTCTGCATCTGGCTGGTGAGAAGTTGAATGTCAGGTTCCATTCCAGTCACTGCCAGTCTCAAACACTGATGAAGATGTTCATCTGTCAATCTTGACCTCATCGAAGTTTTCAGCAGTTTTATACGTGAAAATGTTTGCTCGCAGATATACGTGCTGCCAAAAAGTGTGGACATCTTCATTGCGTGTTTTCTGATGTTAGGGTACGTGTTGTTTGGGAGGGCGGCATAGAAGTCAATGAGACTGTTGGGCTTGAACGCGTCTTTCAGAACATCACAGTTCTGTAACTCGGCCAACTCAAACTGATAAGAAGGCTGGGCTTCATCAATGTCGGCAACAAAGGGGTTCTGGAAAAGACGGATTTCTTTTGCATAAACATGTAGTTCACGGAATCGCACACCGAACTCCGCCTTTAGCATTTCCAGTGCTTCCACACACTTTTCAGCTGGAAAAGGGACCGCTGGGTTCTCTGCAGAGAGATTTTGTGTAGCAGGGAGATGGATAAAACTGTGCCTTTTCCCAAAAGCAGCTCTAGTTTCACCTCAAATGTTTTGATGTGGGAATACATTTCACAAATGAGTTTCCCTTGGCCTTGTAGCTGCAAGTTTAAGCTGTTCAGCATTTCTGTCATGTCTGTTAAAAATGTGAGGTGCCATTTCCATTCTGGGTCGATCAGCTCTGGCACTGTTTTGTTATGTGAATGAAGAAATGCGTAAATTTCAGATAGCAGCTCGTAAAAACGCCTCAAAGCTCTGCCCCGGCTCAACCATCGGACCTCTGTGTGGTATAGCACATCTCCGTGCGCAGATTCCAGTTCAGACAGGAATTCTTGGAACTGCCTGTGTTTAAGTCCCTTTGCTCTGATGAAGTTTCTGCATGACACCACAACCTTCATGACAGAATTCCACGTCAACACTTTGCAGCACAGTCCTTGCTGGTGAATTAGGCAGTGGACTTGTAGCGGGGCGGTGAGACCTCGTTCTTCAATCTCCCGGTTCATGCGTCCTATTAGACCCCGAGACATGCCCACCATACTAGGAGCCCCGTCAGTTGTGATGCTGGCCAGCTTTGACCAGTCCAGGTCCAACTCTTCCATGGTTTGGTACACTTTGCCGAAAATATCCTCCCCCGCCGTAGTCCCTTTGAGACTTGAGTGCTGCCAGCTCCTCGCACATCTCAAAGTTTACAGTAACTCCACAAATAAAAATGAGCAGCTGCGCGGTGTCCTGCACGTCCGTGCTCTCATTCAGTGCTAATGAAAAAAATTCAAATTCTTTCGTCTGCTGCAGCTGGGCATATACATTATCCCCGATTTCTTCAATGTGTCTGGTGATTGTACTCGCTGATAGACTCACTGCATTAAAGACATCTTTCTTCTCGGGACACACCTCCTCCACGACAGCTTTCATGCATTTCTTGACAAACTCTCCATCAGTGAAAGGTTTACCACTGCTAGCCATCAGTTGAGCAACCCGAAAGCTGGCCCGAACATATGACTCGTTCAGCTGAGCTTGGCGTACATATGTTTTCTGCTTTTCTGTGGGCATTACAGGCGAAAGGTAAAATGAACGGCCAGCCACAGTATCGTGAGTTTGAATCCCGACTCCGACATTTGCTGCATGTCTTCTTTTCTCTCTCATCATTCCTCTTCCCTTCTTTCTCATTCCATCTACTGTCTAATAAAGCCTACGGCAAAAAAAAAAAAAATTAAATTATATTATATTTTAATATAACTTGGACAAGCTTGGCGGGCCGGATTGAAAGGCCCAGCGGGCTGGGTGCGGCCTGTGGGCCGTAGTTTGGGGACCACTGATCTAGATCAATACAAGACAACAGACAGTATAAGATCTCAGAACTATTATCTGTCCTATTTCACGGCCAAGGTTTTTAGCATTTTGTTGCATTCAAACTTTGGTGCACACCTGTGTTGAATATTTAGTCGAGTATATGGTTTAGTATAATTGTTGTGGTTAAACATTTGCATGTATTGGTGCTTTTCAATACCCAAATTTCTCAAACTCTCAGGTAATGTCTATACACCATACATACATACATACATACATACATAATGTTCTTTAAACCCGAGGTTATCAAATTGCAAAGCCATGGACAAACATCAGAAAATCTAAAAAAGGATTCATTGCTGGCCCCTGAGACAATCGCAGACATATCTCAAAGCAGCCTTGTATGTGTCTATGCCCCTCGGGTCGCTGTCCAGGTCATTTGGCACTGCGTTGTACATGGTTTCCAGTTGCTGTGGAGTCAGAGGGCACCTGACTGGTGGCACAATTACATGAGGCCTGTTTTCATCCTCATCCTCCATCATCTGCTCCTCCTCTTCATCCTCTGGGTCCTCAACTCCATACTCATCCAGATCCTCTGGTTCCTCAGCAGCAACCTGGCCAACTGCCCTGATACCAGCAATGCACCGATGAGTGCTGTTGAAGTTGGCCAGAGTCCCCATTGTGAACAGCTGTTGGGGGGTCCTCCCATGCTCAGAGCTGAGTGCATGGCAGTTGTACTGGGCCCTGAAAAGGTTGAGTTTGTGCTGGATCCTGTCCTCAAAGACGTAATGGAGGATCCATAGCTGTGCCTCGTCATCAATGTTCAGAATCCCCATCTGCTCCATGATGGTAAAGGTTTGGACAAACACTATGGCCACGCATTGGTATACGTCCACCCAGAGCCTCTCGATCCTCTGGTTGTGGACTGATCGGCCCTGGATGGATGGCACTCCCCCTGTCATGTCCGTTCGTCTGCTCCATGTACAGAACCACCAACACATTCTCCCCACCGTGGTCCATGCGACATCTGGAGGGCACGCCATAAGAGGCTGTGGCTCCACGAAAAGCCTCTATTACTGTGTCTGCCCTGTTGTTGGTTGAAACTTTCAGGAACACGACCAGCCTGGAGTACCCATCTATGCCGCCGTGAACAACGAACTTCCATCTGTGACATAAACCATACATATGTAAGTATAATTTATAAGTCAAGTCACTTTGGCATGCTTAACATTCTATCTGAATATATTTCTCGTTCCTCATTTACAGATATATGACCTTGGATGAGTGGATTCCCGCACTCTGATTTCCTGAATGAAGATGCCCAGGCTCCTGAGATGACCGTGTACAGAGCGGAAGCCAAGGTTCAGGTTGTCACCAACTCTATTACGAACGTGCGCATCTAGGTCGTCATCGCTTATGACTGAATATCTTCCATCTGCACGAAGTCCATATTTCCTGATACATTTTGGAAAAAAATATTGCCTATAAACACTTAGAAGATTCATTTTAAAGCACATTTCCTCAAACTTATCAACAACACACATCTTCATTTATGATATTATTAGAATTATACACAGAGCAATGCACACATATAATAAACTATCAAATTTACATATTAGAAATAATATGAGTTAATATCTACCATTGAACATTGATTGTGTATATTTAAGTTAGATGAGCCTTCTTTGGATTGTTTTCTGTGATACCATCAACATTTTTGCCATTTGGGTAATAGGGCTGTCAATCTGGATGAAATGCTCTAGCTGAGTCTGTGTGATGTCAAATTCTGTATTGCCCCGTCTTCCAGTGTACACCTTCTGCACCTGTTCCAAATTTGTACATACATTTCAATGTTTATGCAGCTCTGTAGATTAAAATGGGTAAATTTATATTAATTCCAGTAAAAAGTCATCCATTATAGAGATAAAAACAAAGGAACTGAATATGTTAAAAAAAGAAAAAAATGATAGGAAGTTTGATATTAAATTAAATAATTTCCCTGATTGCTGATTCATCTTGGAAATAAAGTAGAATAGGTATTACCTGATACTGACTTCTGTTGCCACCTTTCTGAATTAAATTAGTTTATATATATACAGTGAACCCTTGTTTATCGCGGGGGTTACGTTCCAAAAGGACTTAGTTAGGCGAAATCCGTGAAGTAGAAACCTTTTTTTTTTACAGTTATTATACAATGAAATACTCCATAAAACATTGAAGCTCACGCGCGCCGCTCTCACCGGCCTCGCAAACTTCAATTTGGCAAGCGGTTTTACGTACGTGTACATATTAATCCATAACGTTATTGACACACAGGTAGAGAAGACGCGGAGAGACTATTTAGACAATCAGAATGCAGAACACAATACATGATGCAAATCCGTGAAGCAGAGAGACCGTGAAAAGTGAACCGCGTTATAGCGAGGGATCACTGTATAAATAAAATCTATGTAGTACATGGAATGAATAATACGGAAAAAAATCAGTTTGTTGTAGTTTCATTGTTTTTCACAATAAAACAATTGTTTTGGCATGATATGTGCTGGAATTCAAGGTGAAATAAATTATTATCTAAGGGGCAAAAATCAATAATCTGACCACTGTGGCTTATCAACTCATTGCATTGAAATACAGAATCAGAATGTTTTTATGGTCCAAAGACAATACAATAAAAATAACTGAAAAATAGTTTACAGAAATAGAAAATAAAATACCAGGTATAATACTAGGAGGTAATCTAGAACAAACATGTCACTTTTTGACTTATCATTTAAGATATTGGAGGTACAAATGTAGAAAAAACAAAACATTAGATAATTATTGGATGGAATCCAAGATGGGGAAAAATCCAATCACTACACGAGGCAATGCTGGTCCTTAACTGATTTGCACTTTTTCCTCAATACAAAATTAACACAGTGATGTACAGAACCTAGAAGGTGCAAGCTATGTGCCAAGTTCGAGCGCGTTAGTTTCAAGTTCGAGCGTGTTAGTTTCAAGTTCGAGCGCGTTAGTTTCACGTTTGAGCGTGTTAGTTTCAAGTTCGAGCGCGTTAGTTTCAAGTTCGAGCGTGTTAGTTTCAAGTTCGAGCGTGTTAGTTTCAAGTTCGAGCGCGTTAGTTTCACGTTTGAGCGTGTTAGTTTCAAGTTTGAGCGTGTTAGTTTCAAGTTTGAGCGCGTTAGTTTCAAGTTCGAGCGCGTTAGTTTCACGTTTGAGCGTGTTAGTTTCAAGTTCGAGCGCGTTAGTTTCACGTTTGAGCGTGTTAGTTTCAAGTTCGAGCGCGTTAGTTTCAAGTTCGAGCGTGTTAGTTTCAAGTTCGAGCGTGTTAGTTTCAAGTTCGAGCGCGTTAGTTTCACGTTTGAGCGTGTTAGTTTCAAGTTTGAGCGTGTTAGTTTCAAGTTCGAGCGCGTTAGTTTCAAGTTCGAGCGCGTTAGTTTCACGTTTGAGCGTGTTAGTTTCAAGTTCGAGCGCGTTAGTTTCACGTTTGAGCGTGTTAGTTTCAAGTTCGAGCGCGTTAGTTTCACGTTTGAGCGTGTTAGTTTCAAGTTCGAGCCTGTTAGTTTCAAGTTCGAGCGCGTTAGTTTCAAGTTCGAGCGCGTTTCAAGTCCACGCTCTGCCGTTTGCCGGCACCTCCACGCTCTGCCGTTTGCCAGCACCTCCAGTCTACGTTTCGCCGTCTGCCGGCACCTCCAGTCTACGTTCTGCCGTCTGCCGGCACCTCCAGGTCTACGTTCTGCCGTCTGCCGGCATTTCCAGGTCTACGTTCTGCCGTCTGCCGGCACCTCCAGGTCTACGTTCTGCCGTCTGCCGGCATTTCCAGGTCTACGTTCTGCCGTCTGCCGGCACTTCCAGTTTTACGTTTGCGGCACCTCCAGTTCTATGCTCTGCCGTCACCTCCAGCCTACATTCTGCCGTCTGCCCGGCATCCGCAATAACCATGGCGGCTCAGACCCCGGGTTTTTGGGGGGAGACATCTAATTCATTTCGATTATGGAGTGCCCATGATCGCTGTCTTCCGCCGGGGTCTGAGCGCCAAATAACCTTCGTAATAAAGTTTGCAAACGATCTTTTCCGTGTCTTGTGTCTGAGTCTCTCCAGGGTGAAATGAAGCCTGCGTAAGTTCACCTGGGTTCACCTGCGTCGACCACCATGGCAGGACACCTCTCCCCAGCTCCATCAACGCACTCAAGCGGGCGTCCACCTGTCCGTCTGTGAGAGTCAGATCCCTCCTTCACCATGGACTCCTCCAGGTTTCTACTTTTTCCCCAAGGAGGTTTTGTAGTTTTTCCTGGCCAAGAAGGGAGGGTGTAAGGACAGGGGACTCCTGCGTCATTGCCCCTCGCACCTGCTCCTCCCATCCGCAATCAACGCACCCAAGTCACTCCTCCCCGCTCCCAATCAGCGCTCAGGCGGTCGCATTTAAGCCCTCAGGCAGATGGCCCGGCCGCTTCAAACCGTACTGTAACCCACCACCTTCCCTCCTCCTCCTCCGCATCCCTCTCATCCTAATCATCCTCTCTACCCTCTCTCCATATCTACCACCACCAGTCTCCAGGCCCGGGGGAGACATCTAATTCAATTAGATTATGGAGTGTCCATGATCGCTATGTCTTCTGCCCGGGTCTGAGCGCCAAATAACCTTCGTAATAAAGCTTGCTAAACGATCTTTTCCGTGTCCTGTGTCTGAGTCTCTCCAGGGTGAAATATTTTACATTGGTCCATTCCAAACTTGAAAAGGAACGCATTTGTCTTGTTTGATTAAGATTTTGCCATTCCTGTTGGTTGAAGCGACCCTTGGGGGAGAGGAATAGTTTAAAAAAACATATTTTGGGTTGGATACAGCCCTAAAGGAGAAAAACAAAGAAATTACACTTAATTACTTTTTCGTTAATTTGGCATACATTTTTGCAAAAGAAACAACCTAGACAAATAAAAGCTTTTTTGAATAAGCATGTCTTCAACTGGCTTCTTGAAAGGGTCCACTGAATTGCTGGTGAAGGGTCAGGGTCAAGGCATTCCACAATCTGGGGGGCTATAGACTGAAATGACAGATCTTCCGAGTTTTAAAATATGTCTTGGAGACAATGAGAAGGCTCTCATCAGAGAACCATGCAGCGCTCAGAAAGTGAGTTGGCAAAGTTTGACTGTAACAGGCGACAGAAAACAGTGGTGATACAGAGAGGAGTACAGCAGCATACTATAAATTAATTAACAAAAAGCTCCGGGCTGTAAGGGACCTAAGTTGTTTTAACAAAATGTGTTATTTCAAACATCCATCTATCTTCTTCCACTTATCCGGGGCCGGGTTACAGGGGGCAGCAGTCCAAGCAGGGACTCAAATCTTCCTCACCTTAGAGGCTACCTCAAACTCCTCCAGGGGATAATGAGGCATTCCCAGGCCAGCCAAGAGACTGCAGTGTGTCCTGGGTCTTACCTGGGGTCTTTCTTATCGGTGGGACATGCCCAGAACACCTCGCCAGGGAGGCATCCGGAATAGATGCCAAGGCCAAAATGTCCAACTTAAAATTAGAATGTAGTTGTAATGTTACCTCGTGTACAGACGAGTCACAGCTCACATAAAAAGTCGTTTCCCGGTGCGGAGATGTTGGTGTTGACTCGGGTGCCTTTAACATGAAACACATGGAAACACATTGAAACAAACACATGATCTTCTGGATTAGTACCAAAGGAGTGTATGTTTCAGTATTTTTGCCCAATCCTAATTCCAAAAGAAGAGTACCTTCTAAACAGCTTTGTGCAGTTTTTTTTTCTGTTTGTCTCTGTGGCAGATCCAGTGAATGACACAAAGAACTGCAGAAGCATTTCTCATCACATGGACAAGCATCAATTATGTCCTCTGGCTTTACAGCCTTGAGTATTTCTGATAAAGATTTTTTTTTTCTTCGTGACTTTGAAAAGATAGAATATTACTCATTAAAAAATATATCAATCAAAAGTATACATGAAAGGCCCAAAAAATTGTAAATAACACATTTTTAAAATTAAAAAATAAATGATTATAGATAGATAGATCTTAAATGTGCAGAATCTGAAAGGCACGAGTAAATGTGAGTAAATTTATAATATATAGCAGGGGTGCCTAATACGTCGATCACGATCGGATCGACCGGTCGATCGCAGAGGCAGTGAGAGTCGATCCCATTGAAGCGGCGGGAAGCGCGCCAAAAAAAGCCGAAAAGTGCAGAAGCGCGCCGAAAACCAATAAAAATAAGACTAAATTATACAATCATTTATAGGTAGATCTTCGGGCTATGTCGAATATAAAAGTAGCTCATGAGACGAAAAAGTGAGGGCACCCCTGAACGATCTGCCTAACAATACAGAGTATCATATATTGAAGCACAATATCTATCTGCAGATTACTGACAACATGAGGTACAGCGCGTAGTAAATTGAAGAGAGGAAAGACGGTAGTTTGAGCAGGTTTTCTATGCAGGGAGAAAAGCAGAAAGAGCAAGTGCTTTCAAACGGGTTGTCAGTGGGAATATGATGTTGTGGATGTAAAATACATGACCCTGTGTGTTTTTATTACATAGTTTTGAGGAGTTTACCCATATTTTAGCATTTAGCATTAACCACATTTTGTTAGTATCCGCGCTGCAGAGACTCTATTTCCCATGTGCCCCTTGTGTTTGTCTTGTGCTCCCCTGGTTGTTTCTGTGTCTCCGCCCCTCACCTGCCGTCTCTTACTTCCTGGATTTCCCAGTCACCTCCCACCACACCTGCTGTCAGTCTTCTCATTACCTTAATTAGTTTCTCCTGCCACTTGTTTGTTTCCCACCAATCACCTGCTTCTCTGTTTGTATTTAACTTCTGTCTCCTCTTTGTTCTGTGTCTGTTTGTCACTTGATGTCAGTTCTACTTGTACTCCTGCCCTGTCCTGCGCCTGCCTTGTTTATCTGCCTACCTGAGCAAGTTTGTACTTTTCAGTTCTGGCTTTTTGGAAATTTGGATATTTTTGTGTTTTTTGACTTTTGGAGCCTTTGTGCCTACCTTTGGATTTTGAACTTAAATTCTTATTTGCCTTATCCGGACTGCTTTTGGGTTTTTGCCTCTGGGATCAGAACACATTTAGCATTAACCACGCGGTCGCGAGGGTGACATTGACGGGCCTAACCGGACCCGAACATGAACAGGGGTTGAATTTTAATTTGCAAGAAACTATGACCAAAACGCATAGTTTCAAACCATGTTAAACTAATTTGTGGAAATAAATGGACTGGCTGTGCAGGCGGCCTCTGACTTCAGAGGCTTAACAAGGTTGTTATTAAACTTATATTATATACCACCTTCATTATTAAATCCTAAGTCTGTCGTCTTGCAAGCAAATGCATCTGAAGAGCGATCAACGTGAGCTAATCCCTGGTCTTAATTGAGGTAGTTTGCCCTAACGTAATTGGCCAAAAGTTAAAACTACATCACCTCAGGTTTTTGGGATAAGGATATGTGTGTAGCCAAAAATATTTTATAGTAATCATTTTGCAGTTTGATTACTCCTGACTGTTATAAATTAACATTTTATAAGAATATAAATGTATTTATTAAAATACATTCAACAGGGTTGGATAGCAGTCGCAACAGGTGCGGGTGGGTCAAAATTGACCTACAATTTTCAACACTGCAATAATTTCTTCTAGCTATATTGTTTTCATCGCTGAATGGGCCCAATCTTTAAGCCCCCCCGCGCACATGTGGGGGCAGCGTAGGGGGGCTTCTCCACGGGAGCTCGGTGGTGTGCTGCTGTTTGGGCTACTTTGCTGTGTATTTGAGTATTTTGATACACTGATTTTAAACAACGTGGTGATTGTCTGCCGCGATCTCGTAACCTTCGGGTTCGTCGCAGATGTCATTTCTTCGTCACGTTTCATTTTTTACAAGGCCGTGGCTGCAGAGCCGAGGCGCGGTCAAATGGCCCAGCAGTTTCAGGAGCCGCGGCACAAAATAACATGGCAGTTTCGGCTGTGCGCCGCAGCTCTGGACACTCCCTTTTTACAATGATACTTACAGGTGCATCTTTATAAATAAGACCAATACTACTTGTAATTGTATGAGTCTGAGTTATACTATTCATCAGTTGTTTAGCTATTCTTAACACCCAATTTAAAGGCGGTATGGACGATTTTTCGGCGATTTGAGAACGCAGGCGGAAGTGCGCATGCGCACTCCCCCGTGCGGACCGATACAACACACACGTGCGTTTGTTTATTAGCGCAACGGAGCGCATCGCATCGCTCGTCTCCCGTGGATTTCTGTCCACTTCTGGATCAGCTCGAACTGTCTTTCTCCGTCTTCATTTTGCCCCGTACACTGAGGGAACTATATTATGATAGATCCATGCGCTTAGGCACGCGGAAACGTGGGACGAGCCTGACGTGGCTGCAGGTGAGCGATAGGTGCGTTTTATGATTGCTACGTGGCAGGACTAATGATTTATCCACGCCACGAGGAAATATGATAAAAAAAATTGCTGAAAAAAATAGTCCATACCACCTTTAAATAAATATGAAATATGTAAAGCCCATGAGATTGACCCTGAGAGCAAGGGGTAGAATTAGGGGGAGATAAAAGCATAAGAGTTCAACTGAGGAGCAAGTACCTTCCTTGACCTTCCTCTGCCCCTCCTCTTTCCTCCAAAGTGTAACTTTCTGTTTGCTATGACATGATTTGCTGACTTTGGCTCCATCCATGGCTCTCTTAGTAGCGCTGCTGGCGCAAGTGCCAAGGGCTGAAAAATGTGCACTTTACAGACCTGAGCAGAGGTCTGTGCGGGGAAAGAGACGTGTGGTTTTTGGAAACACGTTGACGAAAGTAAGGAGATTTTTGTGGACGTTAGAGTGTTGAGCTAACAAAAAGGGGAAAAAACCTCTGTGACGTCAGCTCTGTGAGGAAAACATCCAAACCAGTGCAAATCTGAACAGATCAGGAGACGCAGATAGAAACAGTCAGTGTGTAATAAAGTATGAATGTGTGCGTGTGTGTGTGCGCGTGCGCACACGGAGGTGCAGAACCTCACAAGGAGGAAATTGGATTTGACAGACACATGAATCTGTGTACTACTAAGCTGTTTTTTCAACCCACAATGTGGAAGGAGGAAAATATATCGATTTGGTCGAGGATTTAATTATAATGCCTTTCTCAAGATGAACTTTTCAAGAAAAGTTAGATATTGTAAGAAGAGGTCGTCCGACGCTGCAAAGCCTGTTACAGGCGGTTTGTTCCCCACTTTCAAAGTTTGGACATGGGCGCGTTGAAAACGCTGCACAACAACACGCAGCGCACGCGGCACGGACAACGCGCAGAGAACGAGCGCGGACAAGGTAAAGCAACGCCTGTTTAAACTGCGTTTCTCTCTAAATGTTTAGTGTCTAGAGCCATGGCATCATAATGATGTAATATGATGGTAATAAGAGGTGGATTCATTCGGGTGGGACTGTGTGTGACCTCACGGAAGGCCCAAGCCCCAGACCCACGGCCCGCCACTGGAAAATACACTAAAATCAGAGTAAACTCTGCGTGTACTTGAGTATAAAGTATTCATACATATTGATTCATAATCTTATTTGTTGTGTTCTTCTATTCAGTTTAAGTCACTGAAAACTATGCATTGAGCCTCATTTGTTATGCACAAGATGTTAAAGAACCAGACATAAAACAATAGTTCTCTTGACAGGCTGAGAAATAGATTCTCAAAGTTAGAGGCCAGGGGGGCCCCTTATCTAAAAAGTTGGGGCCCCCCAGCAATTTCAGGGGCCCACAAGCGTGGGCGGCAGCGCGGGCGGCATCGCGGCATCATAAGAACAAGATAAATGTGTTTTAAACCTCGTTATTAGCATGTAAAACAGTTTAAAGTAATTTTATATGAAGGAAGAGCACAAATACTTAATTCCTATAAACCAGAGATCATGATCTTTAATACTGTTTAATTCAATATAATGTTTCTTAGATACAAAATACATACTGTATACAGCATTTGACACAAGGAAATCTTGTGGAATATATAAAAAATCACAGCCTACAAAATAAACTACACTTGATCCAAGATGGCGCCTGTGTTCGGCCACGCCACTGCTCGACTCTTGTTATGCCGCTTATTAGTGACGATCGTTACTTATGCAGTTTTATCAGCCCAGACATTTGTTTGTTGTGTGTCTGCTGTACGGGTTTACGACCGTGGCGCACTTTTCCGCATCAAAGCGTCGATGGAGTCGCTTTTTGACACATGGGACGGGTACAAACAAGCCTTTCCGCCACCCCTTGTTTGTCCACCCAACTCACCTGTCGTTTTGCTGCTGTCCCGAGGCCCGGGGAAGAGGAGGAAGCAGAGGAGAAGAGGCACACGGTCTGGCGCGCAGGTGAAGTGCAGACGAGCCAGGTGTTCGGAGTGCACAAGTCTGAACATTGGGAGACGTGCTCGGTGCTTACGCCTGATCCCACTCCTCGATGTTTGCGGCTGTTCCCGGGTCATCGCGGCTGCTTTTCCGGAGCCTGCACGGGCCATCGCGGCTGCACCGGTCCTGGAGCCTGCGCGGGACGTGGCGGCTGTTCTCCTTCAACCTGCGCACCGCTGGAATTATGAGCGTTAGGGTCCACCGCCACCGTCCGCTTCCTTGTTTTCGTCGGCTTACCGGCGAAACAGATGGGAATCACGTGACCGTAACGCATGCCTGGCTGCTCCGTTTCTGCGATGCCTCGCCCTGGTCGACGTGGAGGAGGTCTGGCTGTCCCCCCCCCCCCCCCCCCTTAAAGGACTTTAGTGACTTTTTATCTTCTATTATAAAGCTGGAAAATGTTTTAATTCTTGGGGATTTTAGCATTTGGCTCATCATGCCCTGCAAAGGATCTTTTAAAGGTGCCATAACATGCTTTTTTTCACGTTTCGTAGTCTATCCTAAGTATATAATTGATAATAATAAGGGTTGTGCAACACCCATAACATAATAGTTAAGAAATATCACCCAGACCTTGGACCCCCCTCACCAACCCGGAAATGCAAACGGCTTGGTTTGATATTCGCCCCCACCCTTGCGAAGAGCGATCTGGCTCCCCCGCCCAACCCATGACGTAGTCTCAGAACGCGTGTGTGCCCCGCCCACCCATGACGTAGTGTGTGCCCCACAGCTGTCTGTTCTGCGCTGCGCATCTCCGCACCAGTGAGTGAGAAACAATAGAATTTCAGATCAACACTACTTTGAGACTAAATAAATCTGGTGTTTATTCTACAGCGTGCGCAGAACATATATATATATATATGTATATGTATGTCCATCGCGCTCTTATTTCCTGGTTTTTCGTATCGGATAGAACTTCTCTCCGTTTATTTTCCCGGTTGCTGCATCAACTGCCACATAAACCTTCACCATTGTGATAATAATAAAGAGTGCGATATCATTAATGAAGTTTTGGGCCTCTTTGAGCCCTGTTTCGTCGTAAATCGAAGCAGAAAAACTCCGGGGCTTGTATAGGGAGACACAGGTTAGACTGCAGCAGCGCGGAGCCGGGGGGAAGGGGGCGGCAGGCGGGAGGGGGAGAGGGGCGAGGGCGAGGGGGGATGGTGACGCGTGCCTGTGATTATGACGCGTTCTTGCAGCCACCGCCCATCAGTTTGGAGATTCGAGGAAAGGAGATAGTCTGTAATATGGCTAAAAGCTGCGGGAATCAATCAAAAAAACACACTGGGTACATATATGAAGCACAAATAGCAATGTAAGAAGGTTAAAAGCTCTGAAAAGTTGATTTTGCTTGTTATGGGACCTTTAATCTTGACTGAAACATTTAACTTTGAGCAGCATGTCTCTGGTCCCACTCACCAAAAGGGACACACTTTAGACCTGGTGTTTTCACTTGGCCTGAGTGTTGTAACCTGTGTGGAGGACGTCCATATGAGTGATCATAGCTGTGTTTTATTTGAATTGAACTTTTCTCCTGAGTCTGTGCCCTCAAACATAAGGTCTCAGAGGCGCATTATCACTGCAAATACAACTGTCCAATTTTCTGCTGTATTTGATCCTCATTTGTTTATGAATTGTCTTGATGTGGACAGCTTTAATTCATTCCTTTAGCAGCCACTGTTTATCCATTTTAGATCAGGTGGCACCTGTAAAATCCACGTTGTCATCACAGAAAAAAGCTTGTCCTTGGATTAATGAAGGTATCCTAAAACTAAAGCGACAATGTTGGAAAACTGAGCGTCTGTGGAAAACCTCCAGTCTTGAGATCCATAGGTCACACCTCAGATCTTGTGTCATCTTACAATGACATGATGGAAAGTTCCAGATCTGATTTCTTCCGCCAGCTAATAACATCTAACAAGAAAAACCCCAAAGTGTTGTTTGACACTATAAATTCCATTGTATGTTCTACAGCTGCAGTTACTCCTGTTTTCTGCAAAGCTGACAACAACGAACTCCTCAGGTTCTTTATCGATAAGATCAAGATGATCAAAGACCAAATCCCACTCCTTTTGTGTGATAAACCTGTTTCTGTGGAGCCTGTTTTCCATAACTGGTCTTCTTTTAAGCCTGTCACTCTAGAGGACATCTCAGCTCTGGTGACCAAGATGAAACCCTCCTCTTGTACATCAGATGCCCTTCCCTGCAGGCTCTTCCTCAAAGTGTTTGATGTTATTGGCCCCTGGGTTACCAAAATGGTAAATCTTTCTCTTTCTACCGGTGTGTTTCCTGGTCCATTTAAAGGTCCCATAACATACAAAATCGACTTTTCAGAGCTTTTAACCTTCTTACATTGCTATTTGTGAGTGTTTTTTTGATTGATTCCCGCAGTTTTTAGCTATAGAACAGACTATATCCTTTCCTCGAATCTCCAAACTGATGGGGGATGGTTGCAAGACCGCATCATAATGATTCTCGCGTGCGGCTGTGTCCACGCTGTCGCCTCTGTTTACACCCCCACCGTCTCCGGGGTGGGCGGGGCACACACGCTCTCGCTGAGACTACGTCACAGGTTGGGCGGGGGAGCCAGATCGCTCTTCGCAAGAGTGGGGGCGAATATTGTTTGCATTTCCGGGTTGGTGAGGGGGTCCAAGTAGGGATGTGTACCGCTACGACGGACCGGATCTGGACTTTTAAAAACGTTTCGGTTCAGGTCCAAAAAAAACGAAACCCCGGTGATTCGGTTCTGGACTCTGCACTCACATACTATATCCTTTACGTTCTAGAATCTAAACCATCCTAAACCTTCCATAGATCGCGAAATTCGCGCTAGAAAAGACGTAAACACAGACATCGCTGTCAATGGCGCACCCGAACCCATTGGCGACGCACGCGTCTTCCCCGCGGCAGAAGTTGAAGCCGGCGCAATGAGTTTAAAGACGCGAGAGACCGAACATTCGGGAAGATCGCTGGCTTAATTGAAGCGTTTGAAGCCGCAGCGTGCGTCGCCGCTTGTGCCGCTCCGTGAGTTAGTTTAACGCTTGTTAAAGGAGCGGGTTGTGCTTTGGTTTGGGTGTAAATATTGTAACTTCTCGCTCAGGTCAGTAATGCTGGTTTAGTCCTCACAAGTTGTCACTTTATTTCTTGAACAGAGTTGGTTACTGTTGGCCGTAACCATGGCGATGGAACAAGAAAATCAAAAACCACCTTGTCTCCTGAGCCCACTCTTAGCTCCGCCCCAGAGACCGCTCACACGCACTAGAGACTAGGGTCACTACAATATGAATGAAATAACTGTTATGTTGTGATGTAGCATTTATTTCAGTGGGTTAATGTACAATATACATATTTATACATCTAAGTAAATATTTAAGTCAAAGTAATATTGTTTAATTGCTGGATTCATTAATTGGAGCTTATATTTTGTAATAGTATTTGTATTCTACAGTTGTTAAATATAGTCTTGTGTTTAATGCTGTTAATATGATGTATTGTGTGTAGTGTAAAATATTTTCATATTCTATTTTTGATACTGCTAAGTTGATTGATTTATAGTGGTTCGAGTTGACTTTTATGCTAGTTTTTGAAGGTTTTTACCTGACTTTGATGCCAATGGATCTGCAAAATTAAAGAGTGGAAATGTATCTAAAGCATTAAACTTCAGGTGTGGGGAACAGCCCAGTCAAACCAGTAATACACTTGACAAACATAGTATCAGCTGAAACAGCTGCCCCAATACCAATACTCAACTTGCCCTTGTTCGGGAGTTGTTCCTCAAGTAAAACATATGAATGTGTGTTAACTGTTAACCTATAGTTTAGCAGCTAGCCAGTAGCTTGTGATTTGTAAGTTGTAACTTCTGTTAATAAACATTGAATAAACCAGATAAATTGAGTTTATTTCAGTCTGCAGTTAAGCCTTGTGTTTGATAGTCGTCCTTGTTCATGTGTCTTCAACTTAATTTAGCCAAGTAGCTTGTGTTATGCTGTTATAACATTATGCAAAAATGGCATGAGTTCAGCCGGACTCATTAGGGCCGGACCTGAACCTAAACCTCTGGATTCGAATCCGGACTTGAACCTGAACGTGGGTTTAGGTATTTACCCTAGGTCCAAGGTATGGGTGATATTTCTTAACTATTATGTTATGGGTGTTGCACAACCCTTATCATTATCAAATATATACTTAGGATAGACTACGAAACGTGAAAAAAGCATGATATGGCACCTTTAAAAATGCCATAGTAGAGCCATTACTCAAAAAGACAAACTTAGACCTGACAGACCCAAAAAGTTTCAGGCCTATTTCAAAGCTCCCGTTCATGTCCAAGATCCTAGAGAAGGTGGTCTCTGAACAACTGTCAGATTTGCTTGATCAGTCTAATATTCACGACTCTTTTCAATCTGGTTTCCGCAAACATCATTCTACGGAAACCGCATTGCTAAAAGTGTCCAGTGACATTATGATGTCTGCTGATTCTGGAAAATGCACTGTTCTAGTTCTGTTGGATCTGTCTGCAGCCTTCGACACTGTCGACCATCATATCCTGTTAAACAGACTGAGGGACCTGATTGGACTGTCGGGGTCAGTTCTTCATTGGTTTTCCTCATATTTATCCGGTCGGAGCTTTAGTGTTGCTGCAAACCAAATAATGTCCGACTCAGCTGATCTGTTGTGTGGAGTTCCTCAGGGCTCCGTTTTGGGTCCCGTCCTATTTTTGCTTTATATAATCCCCCTGGGAATGATCATTTAAGAGTTTAGTGATGTGTCCTACCACCTGTTAGCTGACGATATTCAGCTCAATTGCTCTTTTAAACCTTCTGAGATCCAGAAGTTGAAATTCTTGGTCAGTTGTTTAGTGCAAATAAAACAATGGCTGAGTAAAAACAGCTAAATGCTGACAAAACAGAAACTCTGATTATTGCCCCTGATGATGCCATTCCAGGGATAAACAAGTACTTGGGTGTTTTAGGCCAGACTGCAAAACCAAGACTTAGAAACTTGGGTGTTGTCTTTGACAAAGACATGTCTTTAGAGCACCACTCCAAGCTGTTGACGAGGAACTGTTTCTTTCAGTTGAGGTAAATCTCTAAGCTCTGAAAATGGTGTCTCAAAATGATCTGGAACTTATAATTCATGCATTTCTTCACGTTTAGACTATTGTAACAGTTTGTTTTCCTGTCTTAATAATAAGGAACTCTCTCGTCTGCAGCTGGTCCAGAACTCTGCAGCGAGGATCTTGACTCGCACAAATAGAAGGGCCCACATTTCACCCATTCTCAACTCAGACTTGAGTTGTGGACTGAGTAGAGATTGACGCCCGCCAACATAGATATCACTTTTGGGGCAAAATTAGACCGGGAATTTCCGAGTACAACCGAATGCGACCGAACGCAGCGGCCAATCAGATGCCCGCTTTCATAGAAATTAGATCACGGACACCACTCGGCCAATGAGAAGCGAGAATACTGCTAAGTGGCATGTCTGTCAAAACGAAACTTAAGCGATGAAAATGCCCCAAATATGGCCAAATTACTAAGTAAATCTTGATTTTTTTTTCGAGGAATTTTGATACAGGGGCACGGCGGGCCCCCTCCTGATTCAAACCCCGGGCCTGCTGGAGATTTGAGGGCCTACGGGCCCCTGTTATTTTGCAGCCTGCTTGATGTTTATTGACAGTAAGTATTCACCTTGACTTATGTGCTCATCTATTCAGTGGTTACAATATTCATTAACACAGGATCACACATGTTGTCACACATGACAGTTATTAGTCCCGTTCATATGGATTTGGCAAGGGTGTGATGTACAGTTCAGCAGTTTCAACAACCACACATTTATTCAATATCACAGGATGGCAAATAGGGCAAATGGCACATAGGTTGCCAGTTATTTTAACCTCATGTATAAATCAACTCTCTATTTATCTGAGAATCTTTACATTAAACCATGCCAGATTTTGTTGGAACCTCGGTCATAGGTGTAACTGTGGTACCGAATTCCATCAACCAAAAAGGAATCTTTTCCTGTACTGGAAATTACCAAACCTATTGTCAAATCTATTGTCTCACAGCTGGATGGAGTTAAATAACCTACAAAATGGCCCAAATGCTGCATTTTGAACTCCTAAACATTGGTGCACCGTCAAAATTCCAAATTAACGTCCAACAATCTTTTCAGAGAACTCCACTGCCACGAAGCTTTTGATATTATTCACACGACTGTATGACAGCGACAATCGCAGGCACTCTCACACTTTGAGTAAGACTGGCAGTGTGCTCTTGCAAAAGCTGCTTAATATGGGCTTGCATTGGGGAAGACATGAAAAAAAAGAAAGAAATGTATTTCAAATTTGTAAGTTCGGCATCAAAATGTGTCGTCTAGTGCCAAATATTTTATACAGCATTCACAATAAAAGTGAACTACACATTTGTATGTGCTTCCAAAATCTTTTTGAAATAGATAATGTGAAGATCGGATCATCTCTGGAACATTTCCAGCAGTTGGGTCAGTGCTTCACTCGTAAGATTATGCCGCAAACATAGGACATCAGCATGAGGACGCTCTCTACTCTTGATAGTGGAGCACCAGGATACAAGGGTTTGTCACCAGCATAGTCGTTGACCTGAGAAAGGAGCACACAAATCAATTAAATAGCAATCAATAAACAAAGAATTTCTGTCATAATAGCCGGTGGATGGCTAATAGCTGTTCTCGAGGT
Source organism: Eucyclogobius newberryi (assembly GCF_026437365.1). Taxonomy (NCBI): domain Eukaryota; kingdom Metazoa; phylum Chordata; class Actinopteri; order Gobiiformes; family Gobiidae; genus Eucyclogobius; species Eucyclogobius newberryi. The sequence goes on from NW_027315857.1 coordinate 4,303,567, forward strand.
ATTTGTGGGTTTACAAACAAAATATTGGTATATATAATATACAATTTACGTTTGACATACTGCCATACATAGTGATTTTGAAGATGAATTACGAAAAATTCCTAAAGTAAAAATGAAAGATACTTGGCAAGCTGGTGTAGGGAATTTATCAGAAGAGTTCGGCAGTGTATGTTTTTACACACCTCATGAGATATCAATATAATGGACCTTCAAAATGGTGTCCATTGATGTTTGACATATTTGCCATACATTATGATTTTGAATAGTTCTGAAAAATGTATTATTACTTTATTTTATTACTGCAGAGACATCATTTACACTTGAATTAAAATACATGACGTAAACGAATAGTCACACATTTAAAAAAAATGTCCATACTAGGGCTGCAGCTACCGATTATTTTAGTAATTGATTAATCTTTCGATTTTTTTCTTCGATTAATCAATGAATCTGTTAATTTTTTTGTACATTCCGTAAACCATTTAAAAGCATATTAAATAGTTTTTTTAAATAAACGTTATAGTTCATTGTAATAAATAACAAATTGAGTTTTTGCCTAAAAAAACACATTTTATTCTTAATTTCACATAAGTTTGTCCCCAAAACAGCAACATTTCACTTCACCAGTCCAAAGTGTTCTGTTTGTATATAAAGAATATATAAAATATATATATATAAAGGGTTAATTAACTTGTTACCAGACTGTTTGTATCAGTTACAGTATGAATTAATTTTTGTTTCTGTCACATAACTTAAAATAAGACATTTGTTTGTAAAACATTGTGTGTGGGACCAGTGATGCTGGTGTTTGGAGCGGTGGCTCTACATTTTACATTTTGTCACTTTACGGCGTTGGCTCCGTGCGCTGGTCACTTTGGCTCCGTGTCATCGCGGACTTTCTGTTTCACATCATATTATTATAATGGTCGTGGTCCTCCTGCTGTTTCCATGGATGTATTGGCCGTTTCAAGGCGCCGCAGAGGAGCGTGGGGCATGTTTGAAACGTACGAGTGTGACTGGGAAGTAGAGTTGGGAGCGCGGGGGAGCGCGAGTGTGGCGCGGGGGTCAGCGGTGGCGCGGTGAGGAGGCTGGGGCGGGTGGCGCGCGGAACTAGTTGTGGTGGTTAGAGCGGCATCGAGCTCTTTTACACAATAAAACTCTTCCCTAATAATAGATCCATGTGTCGCACTTGTGAGTTTAAAACACGCCGCTCTCTCTGTTGTGCTTCAGCTGCTTCAGGAAGAAGCTCCGTGGGCACTAGGCCGTAAAGGCGGGTGCCTGGGGCGGCACTGCAGGGGGGGTGCCCCCCTCTGGGTTAAAAAAAAAAAAAAAGTTTTTTTTTTTTTTTGCTTGGCGGAGTTTTTTGCGCCCCCTTCTATGTATCCAAACACTATTTTGGAATTGACAAATAAATCTAACGAAAATTGTTATGTGTTTTTGGGGCGCCAGGCGAGTGCTGGGGCACATTTGGTCTGTCCGTGGGGAACAAAAGCGCCACAAGTCGTTTCGTGTGCTCAGCGCGCCACAGATTCACGTGCTTTTAAATATGTAAATTAAACAAAGTATCGAGGCAATAAAATAATAATCGAAACTTTTTTTGTAATGGAATTATTCGATTAACTCGAATAATCGTTGCAGCCCTAGTCCATACAGTATATGTAAATTTGGCAACTTTTATTTTTTTTTACACTATTATAAATAATAAAACATTATTTTTCAATGGATGGATGGATGGATTTTACTCTCTAAACTGGAACACCACTGCTGTGCTTTTTATGATTACTGTAATTAGCAGGATCCTTCTCTCACTCCAAAACATGAAAGGTGAAAATATCGGAGGAACCTTTTAAATCTACCAAGTACAGAGCTAAAATGGAATGCAATCTGAAGCGCTACCACAGTCATAAATTATTTAGTAAAATGTTGTAGCAATACTTTATATAGCTGTTATAACTGTTTTGATAATGAGCACTTTGACAGGGCGTTATGGGGGTATTGCCCATTTCACATAATAATAAGCCTTCAACATCAGATGGCATCATAATGAAAACCGTTCTGAATGAAAATCTGTTAAAATATATATTTTTTTCTTTTTCTTGTGCATTTAACTATACAGATGCAAGATGCTGTGTTGTTTCTACTAGTGTGGTATGCACATGGAGGGGTGAGAATTCCTACTGCTTGTTTCTAGTGGGACAGATTTGGGGGAGGGACTTCCTGTCTTTGTCTGCTCTTACAGGATTAATAAAGTTAAGTTTGTGGTTCTAGGGCTTGTGCTGAAGCTGCTCTTTCTACTCACTTCCCCACAAACGCTTGGATTGTCTTTTCTGACATAGAACCAAAAGCAGCTGTGACTTTAAAACACTTTAACACACGGCTAACCCCCAACAGGAAGTAGCATTAGCAACGGCACATGGGCTTGCAAAGCATCATGGGTAATTATAGTCAGACAACGTCTCTAATCGTTTCCAAATGATGTCCTCTTTTGGTGGTGCGTGTGTTGTACAGTCTTTGTAGATGTTGTAGTGTCTCTGTAGGTGTTGTGTATAGTGTGTAGAATGGAATGGTGGAGCTGTGCTGGACCCTGACTGAGGACTGCATGTCTCTGAATCACTGTCTCTCTCGGCCCGTGTACAACTCATACTTACCTGGCAGGGGAGATACCATGATCATGAAGGTGGTTCACCCAGGGCGAGGCTCAGCCATTGCACTCCGGTTGTGCTGACCCCTGCGAATTCCCCAAATGTGGGAATCTCGACTGCATAATTTATGGTAGTGGGGGACTGCGTTCGCGCTCTCCCCTGATAACAAGGTTGAAGGGCAACGATAATTAGGTTATGTTGAAGTATTGTTGTAAACTTACCCAGTAGTGATGTCCAATACCGTATTTTTTAGATCTGATACAACTGTGATATTTTTGGGTCAAATTAAATAAATTTTAACACATTGCATTCAAGTCGTCAATTTAGTGTAGAACAGGGCATTTATTTTCCTCCAAGGGCCATATTCGAATCCAGGCAGGTAGCGGAGGGCTGGCACGCGATCATTGGTGTGAAAAAAATGTCACTTTTTTTTAAAATATCAAATAAAATATAACTTTTCTGTCAAATATAGGATATTTAATCTATTATTTAATTCATTTCATGTCATCTTTATTAAGGATACAAGTGCAGACAGATGCCTAAGGGCAAATTTTAAATATTACTTGGCATGTTTGGCGGGCCAGATTATAAAGGCAAACGGGCCGTATGTGGCCCGCAGGCCGTAGTTTGCCCACCCCTGGTGTAGAACATTCAGAGAACTAAATGTATCAAATACTTCAGACCAGCTTTTACATTTCAGATAAGCTTTAGACATCTCAGATGAGCTTTAAAACATGAAACAATATCAACTGAAAAAAATACTTTTAAACTAAATCAGAAAGAGAAAACATTGGAAAGTAAGAAAAAACACAACTTTCACAGTTGTTTAGTTTAATTTCTCAGGCTAAAATCTGCCATTTACACAACTTCAACTTTAAAACTTAACTTAACTTTTAAACTCAACTGCTAGTATGGTTGTAATGTAAGATTTGCATTTAGGAAGAGCCACTTGTCAACATTGTTTTTGGCTGACCACTTCACTGGCTTTAGAGAACAACTTTTCTGCAGGAACAGATGTTGCCACAGTTCCAAGATATTTCTTAGCCACTCGACTCAACAGTGAAAAGGTCTACTCGTTTTGTTTCCACCAAAGCAAGGGATCGCCGCTCCTTGCTTTAACCTTTTCCTCCATGTATCAGCGTATTTCAATGTATGCATCTGTGTTTGGAGTGCAATGGTTTTGAGAGTCCAATAAACTCTGGCCACAATCCTGCAAGGGAACCTCATCACGGGGTGTACCACCCACCGAAAAGAAAGCTGCATGTTGTTTTCGATTGTACAGTCTCATACAAACTCTTACAAGGTCCTGATTTGACTAGTACACTAATAGGAGTATTAACTCGATTCAGACATGATCACATTGCTTTGATGTCAGACATAGAAGCAATGTATCATCAGGTTAAGGTACAGCCAGAGGACACAGACATGTTACGCTTTCTCTGGTGGCCTGAAGGAAATTTGGATAAACCCCTGCAGGAGTTTAAAATGACAGTGCATTTGTTTGGTGCAACATCTTCACCCAGTTGCGCTAATTTTGCCTTAAGGAAAACTGCAGAATACGCTACAGAAGAAGTGGCACCCATGGCTGTGAGTGCAGTGCAGAATAACTTTTATGTAGACGACTGTCTCTTCTCAGTGTCAAATGAAAGCGATGCCTGTACCATGGTAAAAGAACTGACAGAACTTTGTGCAAATGGAGGCTTTCGTCTTACTAAGTGGAATAGCAACAGCAGAGTTGTTCTGGCCTCCATACCTGAAACAGAAAGAGCGTCTGAGGTCAAGACATTAGATCTCTGTCATGACAATCTACCGGATGAACGAGTTTTAGGAGTAATCTGGTGTATTGAAACCGACTAATTTAAAATTAAGATCAATGCAAAGCCAATGGAAAAAACAGGCGTGGCATTTTGTCATTTGTGAGTTCAATCTATGATCCATTAGGGTTCCTGTCCCCAGTTATTCTCCCTGCAAAAAATATCTTGCAAGAACTGTGTGGAAAGAAATTCTCTTGGGATGAGGACATACCTGAAGAACTTGCTCAGAAGTCACAGGCTTGGATATCAGACCTTGAAAAGCTACAAGGTTTCACAGTTGACAGAGCTACAAGGTTTCACAGTTGACAGGTGTTTCAAACCAGTCGGATATGGCAATGTTACATCTGCACAACTGCATCATTTTGCAGATGCGAGTGAATGTGGGTACGGAGTGGTTACATATCTTCGACTGACAAACGAAAAGGGCGAAGCTCACTGTTCATTCGTAATAGGCAAGTCCAGAGTATCACCTCTGAAACAAACAACGATTCCTAGGTTAGAGCTAACGGCTGCTGCTGTGGCTGTAAAGATGGACAAACTAATGAGAAATGAGCTACAAATGCCATTGAAAGAATCAGTGTTCTGGACTGATAGTACTACAGTGCTAAGGTACGTTGCAAATGACAGTCCCAGATTTAAGACTTTTGTTGCAAACAGAGTGTCACTTATCAGAGATCATTCCGATGTCAGTCAGTGGAGATATGTGAACTCTGAGTTGAACTCTGAAAACATCTGAGTTCCTTTCAAACAAATCTTGGATTAATGGACCGGACTTTCTGAGTAAAGACAGTACACAGAAAAGTATTGTCAAAATGTGTACAATGCAGAATGTTGTCAGGTAAACCTGGTGAACAGAGAATGGCTAACTTGCCACATGACAGACTTGTCCCAGACAACCCCCCTTTCACTAATGTAGGGATAGACTACTTTGGACCTTTTGACGTGAAATGTGGCAGAAGTAATGTAAAAAGATATGGTGTTTTGTTTACATGCCTTACCACAAGAGCTGTTCATATAGAGGTGGCCAATTCACTTGAAACAGACTCTTGTATTAACGCATTTAGGAGGTTTGCTGCAAGGAGAGGTCAGGTTTCTGTAATGAGATCAGATGATGGTACAAACCTGGAAAAGGAAATGCGTGAATCACTTAAAAGTTCGAATCAGTCAAAAATTGCTGAATCTTTGAGTCCAAAAGGTATCACATGGACTTTCAATCCACTAGCTGGCAGGGACGTGCATTCAGGGGAGGCAGGGGAGGCAGGGCCTCACCTGTCAATCTTGGGGGAAAAAATTATAATAATATTAATATTTTTTAATTAAATATAACAAATATTTATATTTTGTCATCTGGTATGTATTATAAACCCCCTTTCCATTTGAATCCAATATTGAACAATATTTTGTCAAATAAGAATGTCAAAATGTTCAGATGTTTGCCGTTCAGATACAGGGAGGAGGCTGCAGCTGCTCAGCCTCTGGAGCACACACACACACACACACACACACGCACACACACACACACACACGCACACGCACACGCACACGCACACACACACACTCCTCACAAACTGGGCTGGTGCAATGCAAATGATGTGTCAATCTCTCTCCCTCTGTTTATAACAAATAAAACACCCTGACCATGTGCTCAGAGCTTCCATATTCTCGATAATGTATGAAATGTATTTCTGAAGCGTGTTTTAGACTCACAGATTCATTATAAAACCGCAGTAAAAGTTCACTCAGAGGCTTCATTACATGCGCCTCATGGAAGGCGCATGTAATGCGCATGCTCCTGAGCCCGGCCGTGTGTGGACAGGTGCTGACAGGTGCTCGTGTGTGGACAGGTGCTGACAGGTGCTCGTGTGTGGACAGGTGCTGACAGGTGCTCGTGTGTGGACAGGTGCTGACAGGTGCTCGTGTGTGGACAGGTGCTTGTGTGTGGACAGGTGCTGACTGGTGCTCATGTGTGGACAGGTGCTGACAGGTGCTCGTGTGTGGACAGGTGCTGACAGGTGCTCGTGTGTGGACAGGTTTCACTATCTTCTTCCTTATTATTGTGTTTGTAGAATCTGGACGATTACATTTCCAAGTTAAAACGTTTTGCAAATCTGGATTTTCAATCAAAGCAAGAGGTTATAACTAAAGAAAGACCTACACCGGAGTTGGACGGGCTTTTGTATACATCTAAAAACGCTGACGTCACTAATTGAACACAGCCTAATGGTTAGCGACACGGCCTTGTAAACAGGAAAAAGTGACTCCCGCTTGTCCCGCAATTTTTTTTTTGGTGCCTCACTCGCCCTGAACCTCACCGCACGTCACTGCCAGCTGGATCTCACTTTGGTGGCATTTGGGAAAGACAGATACGTTCTGCAGGCTGCGAAATAGACGGGGGCCCGGGGCCCGCAAGCAGTTGAATCTCCGGGCGGGCCCGCGGTTTGAAATAGGAGGGGGCCCACCGTGCCCCTCCTCGAAAAAAATCAAGATTTAACTAAAAATTTGGCCATATTCGGGGCATTTTCATCGCTTAAGTTTTGTTTTGACTGACATGCTTCTCATTGGCTGAGCGGTCTCCGTGATGTAATATCGATGAAAGCGGGCGTCTGATTGGCCGCTGCGTTCGTGTGCGTTCACGTGTCCTCGGAAATGCCCGGTCTAATTTTCGGGGCAATGTAAGATAAGATAAGAGATAAGATAATCCTTTAATGTCCACACAAGGGGAAATTTCGTTGTTACAACGCAGTAGAAACAAGAGGAAAGGACAGATTACAGGAAGTTTCAAAAACACACTCTTAATAGAACTCTTATGAGCAAAAACAAAAAACTCTTATTAACAAAACTCCTCTCCTATCTTAAAGGTGGTATGGACGATTTTTCAGCGATTTGAGAATGCAGGCGGAAGTGCGCATGCGCACTCCCCCGTGCGGACTGATACAACACACACGTGCGTTTGTTTATTAGCGCAACGGAGCGCATCGCATCGCTCGTCTCCCGTAGATTTCTGTCCACTTCTGCGTCAGCTCGAACTGTCTTTCTTCGTCTTCATTTTGCCCCGTACACTGAGGGAACTATATTATGATAGATCCATGCGCTTAGGCATGCGGAAACATGAGGACGAGCCTCTTATATAATAAGATAATAAAATAATGATAATAGAATAAAATAAAAATAAAGTAAAAATAGCTAGCACAAGACTAGGTAATACTTTTAGCAGGTAAGTAAACCGAATAAAAACAAAATAGAACACTCTTATTTACAGGTACAATGTATATATGTTAGTAGTTTATTTTGTAGGACGTGATTTCATATATTCCACAAGATCTCCTTGTGTCAAATGCTGTAAATAGTATTTATTTTGTATATAAGAAACATTATTACATTGAATTAAACAGTATTGAAAGATCATGATCTCTGGTTTATATGATTCAGTATTTGTGCTCTTCATATCAAATAACAAAGGCTGAGAGGGGGGCTCCTAACTTTGAAAATCTATTTCTCAGCCTGTTCTGTAAGGAGAATCCTTATCCAGTTATTGAGACAGCAGACTCTTGATGATGAGCGTCTCCACACTTTATTTTGTGAACTGGAGTCCATTATCAATGATAGACCGATTATGAGAGTCTCTAACGATCCAAATGACATCGAAGCATTGACTCCAAATCATTTGCTTCTCCTAAAAAGAAAACCAGTATTGCCACCTGGTGTGTTCCAGAAGGAGGACTTGTACTCAAGGAGACGTGGGCGTCAGGTTCAATACCTGTCAGATATTTTTTGGAAACGTTGGACCAAAGAGTATCTTCCACTTTGGCAAGAGAGACAAAAATGGTTTAATGCCAACAGAAACCTGAAACCCGGTGATGTTGTTCTTATAGTAGATGATAGTGCACCAAGAGGTTCATGGTTGATGGCAAAGGTTGAAAAATCTATCTGTGATTCCAAAGGTCATGTTAGAAGGGTTTTGGTAAAACTAAAAGCAGTGTTTTGGAAAGACCAGTAGAAAAACTGGGTCTGTTGCTTGAAATGGAGTAATGTATTTGTGTTTGTTAAAGCCATAAACATATGGTATGGATGAAACAAGTTTTAAAAATGTTTGTTTACAGACGAAAATGTCACTTTGTATTTTTGTTAAGTAATTATTATTCCTGCTCCGCCAGAACCACCTACTCCACAGGCACCAGGCTGGTGTATCTGTGGGAACTGTGAAAATATGCCTACACTACTTGAAAAGAAATGCTGCAGACAATTACCACACATGGAACTGTACATTCTTCAGGAGGGAGTCCTTAGACTTGCCAGAAGAATCTGGAACGACCCAAGGGCTGATGTGGACCACCAAGAACAAGGAGAAAGCCACAGACAGTTCCGTTTTGCCGCTTACAGACAATTTGTTGTGTGGCAACATGGTGTTCTTGGGCCTGGCAACAGGGTTGTGATCCCTAGTTGTTGTGTTTGGAGGATTCAGGGTCATTTTCCTGATCCTCATAGCAATTATGTAGGCTTCATTCCAGCACGAGTGTAAGCACATGTTAAGTTTTTATTTTGTATGCATATACCTCACGGGATGTACAATACTTTGTAGCTTTATATATTTTTTTGTATCATTTGTAAAGTTTCCTGCACGTGTAGGTTTTTACGTCGCAATAAAACATGTCACAATTTGTATTTTTGACACCTTATTTTTATACCATCTATTTAAATCAAGGTTGTTACCAAATGTACCATTTTAAACATTCAGGTGTTATTTATGTATGTATAACACAATGTAACCATTATCACATGAACCAACAATTTATAATGATCAGATAAAAGTATTCATACTTTAATCAACAATTTTACATATTTACAATGTAAACAGTCACCTACAAAAGGTTGAACCAAAAGCATATGGGAGAGTCAGGATTGAGATGGTTGCCCTGTGGGGAAATAACAACAACATAAGTATAAAGTTATCAATGAACAGTACAATAACTTTCTACCAAGTGTATGTACACACACACACAAAGTAAAATGAGAACCTACCTAGCCCTCTACTGGCTTTTTGCTGCTGCAGTTCCTGGATTGTAGGGGCAGGGCCACCAGACAAGAGGCCAAGCCTTCGTGGGTCATCTGGCCGGGATGGCTTCTTCTCTGACATGCCGCTAGAAGCCATCAACCGTGAATGCAGAATGGCATTTTGGAGGTCTGGGATGTACCGGTACTCTTTTTTTCGCCAGTCGCCACATCTTCGATCTCTTGCTGTATAGTCTGCCGTATCTATAAAAGGGAGGACAAAGATTCATGAAATATAACATTCCCATGGCATTCTCAGAATAATTATTGAATTTATATAGCGCCTTTCATCAAAAATAATCTGCTGGAGTCGATGGTGCACTGCCGAGCCCTTTGGGATCCACTCCTTAGTCCTGATTTCTTCCTCCAATGGCTCATGACGACATGCACCAAAGTGCCACTTATGTAGGTTAGTGACATGATGTAAAATTCCAGTCCACAGGTCCTGTAACAGAACACATACAATAAATCTGCTGTACTAAATGTAGGAAGTTTACCATGCCAAATATCCAGACTGTGTGCAACACCACTATCTTTGTATTGGCCACTGTCTGTTAACAAAGTTGAGACATTAGTATTCAAATTTGTGCAAAACTCTGTAAAAAGTATGTTTTTTCTTCAGAGCAACTTACTGAATAGTGCTGAAATCTGAATGTTGGCATCTGTGCAAAACTCTCTAACGTTTACCAAGTCCTTGCAAACGTTGTCCATAGTGTAGATAAAACTCTTCTTCTCCATAGCCACAGAGTTGCCTCCTGTCTCGCGTTTGTCCATGTTGACTATGGAGATGATCTTCTTTGTGTCATTTTCCAAAGTGGTGTAAGTGCAGAACTGGGCTCAAAACCCAGGGCTGTCCATCCGAGCATCACCTTTTAAAATGAAACGAAGCATGTTACACATAAAAAAGCACTGAAAAGATAAATAGTAAAATATGATAAGTGGTAAAGTGATATACTAACTGAGGAGAACAACAGACTCCAGGTTTTAACTTGGCAATCACATTAGCGGTTTATTTTTTCCTTAAGTCCTCAATAGTGTCCACACAGAACCGATCCTGGATTTTATGGAATGTTTTTCCATCGATCATGCCCATGTTCATGAATTTAAAGAGCAAGGCAATTTTACGGAAATTATTCCCAGACAGGAGGATGTTGACGCCCAACATAAAATCTCCAGCGAGCATTCCAAATTTGAAATACCGCTGTGAACACCATTTCCAAACTGTGTGACCCTTTGGACAGACCTATGCACATAAATGACAGCCTCAGTAAATGAAACAAAGATTATATATAAATATAATGTGTAATTACCTACCCATTCCGCTATGATGGCAGTACACCTCGATCTCACTGTAACCTCAAAGGGGTGTGCTGCATTGCAAGGAGCCTTAGTGTGGTTGTCCTTCTCAGAACATTGATAAATAGGAAGAACAAGAAAGTCCAGAAGCTGTTTGATGATGTCATGGTAGACAATTGATGCTGGCCTGCCAATCACATCTTCCTCGAACAGTACCGCTGGTGCGTCGGGAGGTGTGACAGATTCAGGCCTTTTGAAGTCATCTTCTGGTTCATCATGTACAGACTCTTCCAAGCTGATCACTGGATAATCCTCAATGGAGATGCCTCTTGGCAGTACAGCACCAGACCTTCAAATGCAAACACACACAGTGAATTTTAACACCCAAATATCAACTTAGACTGTTTTCTAAGTCAATGCTGGTTGAGGCAATCTTGCTTTTGTCTCTTGCCAGACATGTGGGGGGGGGGGGGGGGACATTGTTCTCACACTTGTGCTTCCCCCTGGTACTTGGTAGTTCTTTTGTGTAGGCATTTTGGGTGCGGCACCTTGATACACATGGATGCATTTTAAATGAGTTAAATTGATTACACATACTTGAGGCAAATACCAGTGGCAGAGTCTGGGTCTTCGCTGTCCGAGTCTGAAGAAAACTCTTCCTCAGAGGATGACAGAGATTGTGTCTCCATTTCCGGGGTCCAGGTTTCATCATTCCAGTCTATTCTAAAAGAAAGCATTTTCAATGCAAATACCACTACAACATCTCACACTTGTATAGATAACCACTGCTTAGCACTGTTTGATTTTATATATGTTATATTGCAACAAATCACCAAAGCAAGTCCCTATGTTTGTTAATTTTGTTCATTGGCACTAAACCTTTTCTGATTCTTCTATACATCATAGTGATGTTATTTTATTTGTCAATATACACATTTTAAGACTTTGGCTTGTTCGGCCTGGAATATATATAATACATATATTATTTTTTTTTTGCAAGTTTACTGTATTATAATGAGTGAGTCATGTGAATCGATATAGATTTTTTTTTGCTTACATTGAATTTTGTAGACTGTTGAAGGCCTCCACATCAATGTCAGTTGAGGCCCTGTTTGGAAAGAACCATTAAAATCGCAGTTACATATACCAATGAGCAATTCCACAAGCCAGAACACAGAACCTATTTTTATCTGCAAGCCTTGTGTGACAAAGTTTGGTCTTCACCACCACTACTACTGCTGCTGCTGCTGGCCATTCTTTCGACACCTGGTACAGAGAAATCTGCATCCCTATAAAAATAGCAATAACATGGATGATGAAAATGAAACAAAACAATAGTTTCAGTAAAATAAAAGTAAACCAGCACTAACCGATCAGATAGCGTCTCCATGATTGTTGACACTGGTGGCTGTGGTCTGGCCCATTGTGTGTGTGGGAGGGGAGTTGAGGTCATTGTGCTGTAGTAACTGTAAAAGATAAATGATACACATAAAACCATTTTCCCAAGCGTGACGCTTCAACAGAACATTTACTATCAGTTATCAGAATAGTTTGGCAAAGATATACGATAAACCGAACAATTGTTGTAGCGTAAATGAAAAAGTAACACTAGTCACGGCAATATTACACACTAAACACTGACGCGAAAAACGTGCATGCGAAAGTCCGCAACGCCATAAAAGTGTTGTAACAGCTAGTCTACAATTATACATTCTACATACAATAAGATAGAAAGTAAGCTAAAAAGTTACCTGTCCAGGAGAAACTTTGCAACAGAGGCGTCGGTTGGAAGCCCGACTTTCAACCCATGCCAGCGAATAAACGATTCTCCCAGAATCACTCGAGTTTTGTCTCTCGTCTCCGCAGATTTCCGTCTCTTCTGAGCCAGCTCGAACACAGTCTTTCTCTGTCGTTTCTCAGACATCTTTGTATTTTGCGGTCCGAAGCGTGGAGATGCAATGGAGGAAGTCACTGCTCGCTTCAGAAAATACACATCAGCGTATCAACCGCGCATGCGCAGCCAGGTGAATGCGCTGCTATGCCGGGAACGAGCGTGGAGCTGTGCACTAGCACGCAAGCGATGATTGATAGCTGGCAGGACAAATGATTTAAGCACGCCACGAGGAAATATGATAAAAAATTTGCTGAAAAAAATTGAGAGTGCGCATGTGCACTGTGCGGACCGATACAACACACACGTACGTTTGTTTATTAGCGCAACGGAGCGCATCGCATCGCTCGTCTCCCGTAGATTTCTGTCCACTTCTGAGTCAGCTCGAACTGTCTTTCTGCGTCTTCATTTTGCCCCGTACACTGAGGGAACTATATTATTATAGATCCATGCGCTTAGGCACGCGGAAACGTGGGAACGAGCCTGACGCGGCTGCAGGTGAGCGATACGTGCGTTTTATGATACGTGGCAGGATAAATGATTTATCCACGCCACGAGGAAATATGATAAAAAAATGTTGCTGAAAAAAATCATCCATACCACCTTTAATAAAGAGAGATGGCTGGAGCAACACGGTTGCTACACCAGTGGTCCTACGCGTTAAACAGGCTCATACAGTCATTATTTTCCGAAGAGGTTAAAAACTGAGGAACAAAGAACTAGGATTAGCCTCTACAAGTGGTTACTTCTGTCTCTTTGCTGCTCAAAACTTGTATCTCACTGATAATTTGTGTCTTTATGTGCTCCACATTTCCAGGGTCAGTAAAGACAATGTTTTTAAACCGCATGTCCAAAAATGTACTTGCGGCAAGAGTGTAGTTGTGTTCAATGTTTTGAAAACGGCGCCTACACTATGCAAGTAGATGTGGGGCCAGAGTGTTATTTATTTGCCGTCCTGCAAAACGTTGAAGAAGACACACCAAAGGAATGATCTTGGAAATGGTTACATACTGCTCAGCCGACACCTCCCGAGTTGCCTCTCCAAATGGCTTAAGAACTTCAATTGTCTGCCTAAAGGCCCCTTCAGACCGCGGCGTCCAAAGTGTCCAGTTTACATTCGAAGTATATGTAAACGCACGTTGAACGCTTAGTGGGTTTTCCGCGGCGCAATTTATACGTTATTGCGGCGCAATTCCTGCGTTTGCGCCGCTCTCAGCGCTTTGGACGCGCGTCCGAGGGTCGAGAGCGTCCAAAGCGTCCGCCACCGACATTTTCTGCTTCGTCCAACTTTGTGCGACAGATGCGCCGCAGCAGCCAATCAGAGATGACGCTCTAGTGACCGGCTACGCACGACCCAGAAGAAGACCCAAAACAAACCCGCAAGATTAAAAAAAATCCTTAAGACGCAGCTCTTGGAGCAAATAATGATATTGACCAAACTCTGCTCAGCTCTGAAGTATATGAGGGTCCCAGACGGGCTCCGGGGCCCATCACCTCCACTTTTGGACTTTGTAAAGTTAATAAACCAAAGCCGTGATCTGCAATTAAACTCCATTATACCACGAGAAAAGCAACACAGCACAACTCCTCCACTGAGCATGTGCAGGACGACTCGGACGCACGTCTGCTGCTGAGTGTATTTCACGGACGTGACTCCGGGGCGTCTGTCTTCAAATGTACAGGCGTCCAACTTCTGCGTCGGGTGTGAATTTGATTCCGCGGTGTGTACAAGGCTTAAAAGGGGGTGTTTTAAGGCATAAATATGGGCAGTGTTTGTTTAATAACTTTGATTGTTGAGTTGTGGTTTTAAGTTTTAAAGCTATTAAATTATATCAATATTTTTGTCATGAGATTGATAGCCAAAAGTGTATCGCTATATCGATACCATAGTATCGATCCGCCCATCACTACTCAGCAGTGCTTACTGTTGTGATCTGAATCAGTGAAAGCTTGTTTGTTATAGTGTAGTACTTGCGACATTTCCATTTTATTTTGAATTGAATGTGAGGTTTTTAAAAACTGTATTTGGGGTTGATCCAACTCACTTTATTTACCGTATAATGCATTTAATAAAAATGATTTAAGTGCTGCACAATATACATGCACATGTAATGGAAAAATAAAAGCTCTATTTAACTCTACTTAAAGATACATTATTCAAAGTGTGTAAATGATTTGGCTCGATCCTATTTCTAATCCCTCCATCCTCCTGCTAAATTGGTCCAAACAACAAAAGTAGTACTTTTTACTGGGAAACATTCAAGCATTTTGATGTTATACCAACCTAATATTAATGTTCCAAGTCTTATTAAAGGTGTGGAGGCTCATGGAAACAATGTGAACTGCAAAATTTCAAATTATTCACTTTGTCATTCAACAAATTCGACATTGTCGGGTTGTTTTTGGCCCTCTGCTCCGTATAAGTTTCAAAATGCGGCCCTTGGTGAAAAAAGTTTGGACTCCCCCGTCTTAGCTATTAGCTGCAAGCCTTGAAATAATTATTTTTACGTCCCTGTCAACATGACAAGTACCAATCATGGCTAATTCGGAATCAGTCACAAGTGTTTTATTGATGTGTAATTTATTTGGCTTCATGCTGTCGCTGCCGACATTTGAAGACACAGTAAACACACCGGTCTTTCCTCGTCTCCACCTCAGTCACAGTGAAGCCAAGTGCTACATACACTTCCTAATATTTCCTCATCTTATTAGCTTTTGGGTGACTTTTGTTTGTTTCGTTATTAGGGATGTCACAATATTCATTTTAGTCACGATTATCATTAGGTGAAATTTTGAGGCGATTTTACGATTATTCACAATTATCAGAAAAAAGTAATATAACATTTATATTGTATTTGTTTGTTTTTTTAAACAATTAATTTCCCCCCTCTTTAATACATTGTTTTCATTTAAAAATAAAATGGCCACAAATGGATTAAATAATATAAAAGTATACTTATTGGCCCCTCATTGTAGCTCTTTTAAGGATTATATAATTTATTATATGAGCTCCATAGTAACGCTCGGGGGAGGGGCTTGAAACTTTCCTTTGGCTCGCGCCAACAATAAACAGATTTGTGAATAATGAAATAAGCATTTACAGGTAAGATTACGCTCTGTAACTACATGTCTCCTCTTCTCTCTTTCCCTCCCTCTCCCTCTGGGCCGCTCTGGTGCGAGTCCAAAGCGTCCGATATGGAAAGCCAATCTGATCACACTCCACCACTTGGGAGCGGCGTATCGTGGCGTATTTTACGGCGCTTTTACAAAATAAAGCAGCGCTTTTTAACGCTGAGTGCCATCTGGCGTAAATAAAGAGAATGCCGAGCGCCGTCAGTCTTTTTAGTCCGACGTTCTCTTTAGTCTTTCCATAGTCCGACGCTCAAACGCCCCCGACGCACATGTGCTCCGCTGCCTTCCGCCGCTGTACAACTACAGCAATAATCGTCGACTGTAGTGTAGCGCGCCCAGTTTGTGCATAGGAATCGCTGTGGGTATGTTCACCGCGCTGTTTTTGCCAATTAAAAATATATTACGGCAAAAAATTTGCGTCGGTCAGTATGTCTGGAGACTTTATTTATGAACAGATTTTTCCGCTGGTCATTGACCGTGTCCGACCCGTTATTTTGAGGCTTGTATTCAGGTGTGGTACTCCAACAAATATGGAGAAAAATTATATCCATCTCTTTATTACTATTAAAAAAGATCTCGAAAAAGATAATTTTATTTAAGTCAACGAATTGAAACTATAAAAATGTATGTTTTGCCCAAATTTCTCTATCCGTTCCAGACTCTCTCGATTTCCATCCCCAGCCGAGAGTGGAATGCAGATGACAAACGCTTGAGTCATTTGGAGGAAGTTAAGAATCCCTGGGTAAAATCTGTGCTTACAACACGGAAGGAGCTGATCAAAACATACAAACTAAACAAAGCAGATATTTTTTAGACAATATGAAGTCCCTGTTTATTTCAAACCAGGCAACACTTTAAGTCAAAAGCTGGTTCACCCTAAGGACAAGATGCTGACCCAAAAACAGTTCTATCCAATGCAGTGAAGAAAATTGTGAAGAGCGAGAGACTAAACAGCCACTGCACAAGAGGCTCTATCAGCACAGAAGAAATACTAGTTCAGGACCACAGAGCGCCGTGCATCTTCATCTTAAAGCCTCTAATTGCTCTATTGAAGACAGTGAGGTGAAGATTCTAAGCAGGGAAAAAAGATGGTTTGAAAGAGGAGTTAAAGAGGCAATTTTTGTTAAAAAAGAAAGACCATCATTAAATAGGAATGGAGGTTTAAGATTCAACCTTCCTGTTGTTTATAATGGAATTTTGAATCCCTGGAGAGGTAGACATCCAGGGCATTCGGATGCTAATTCTTCAGGGAAGAGAAAGAGAGTGAGACTAGAACATAAGGGAAACTAATAGCCCATTAAAGGACTGATAGTAAACAATAGGCTAGTTTCATAGAATACAAAGAGGTGTACGTTTCTGGTGAAACCAACAACCTTTTTTCATCAGGAGGACCTGCCCGGTGGGCAGGGCTTACCACAGAACAGGATAAATTATCTGAGTTCCCTTTCTAAATTTGCAGATTGACAATGACTCTTGGATGAGAGTCGTAACGTTTTGTTTCTTCTAAAACTCCAGATGACTACAACTGAATCTTTTTCTACAATGGAACACTCCTGAACGAAAATGTATAAAACGTATAAAACTAAACAAAATGTATAAATCTTAAACTTGTTGGTTTATGACCAAGGTTTTATACCAGATAGAATTGACCTGATATTCAAGGTCTGGATTACAAAAAGGTATAAAAGATAATGACTTGAAAAACTTTGATATGTTGAAGGGATCCTTTGGCTTGGAGAAACAGGACTTTTATAGTTTTTTTTTAAATAAGGAGTTACTATAACCAAGAAATTAAACGGGGTAATGGCCATTGTAACACTCTGAGATTTTTATCAAGGTTTATAAATCAAACCTTTCAAGGGGAATAATATCTAAACATATCAATGCATTTGTAATCTGGACAGCTACTCTAGTATATATTAAAAGCAAGTGGGTGGGAGAAAGTGGTCTTATTTTTACAGACAAAAGTGGGAAGACGTTTGTACATCCCTGTGGCGGACTGCAAAATGACATGTTTGGAGAGAGTTTTGTTGGAAAAATGTATCACCGTTTTGCATATCACCATGTCGAAGTGCCCATTATTCACAGGGAGGCACAGACTGTTGGAGAAATGATGGCAGCAAACCACTATCAAGTATTCTGGAACTGTCCAGTTGTTTAAATATTTTGGACTGAAATAAGGATGCTCTGCAGACTTGACATTACTTGACAAGGACTAGAGTTCCAGGGGTGTCAAACTCATTTGGGCCGCGGGCCGAATTTCAACGCTCAGGCTGGGTCGCGGGCCGAACATAACGTAAAACATAAAACGATTAAAAATATAAGAAATAACTAGCTTTATATAGCCTACGCTGTTTTGAAGCAATTACTGGATCGATAACAAAAAAAATACAAAATGTTTGTTAGAACTGAAATAAACTGAAATGTATTCAGAAAAAACAAGTGTAATTTCACCAATACTGTGCTTCAGTTTAAGTGCATTACAACTTCAGAGTTGATCTACAGTTCTACACAGAGATAAACATTTGACTTTATAACAAAATAAACTTCTCAAGATCTAAAAAAAACGTTTAAATGTACTAACATTTCCACGTCTGTGTAGTTATCTTTACACCTGAACTGACACACCACTAAACTTCTGCTTAAAGTGCACTTCTCCTTCGGCAGCTCACACAGCAGTGCAGCAGAGCCCCGTGGGGGAGGGGCGGCCACCGGCGGCATTGTGGGACACGTAGTTTTAGCAATAAAAACGGTTACGGATGTAACTAAGGTTCTATGAATCGATTAAAAAAAAATAATGATACATTTTTTTAAAATGTATATACATATATTTTTTAAATATAAATTTGAAATGTTCGGCGGGCCGGATTAAAACGTCTGGCGCGCGGGCCAGAGTTTGACACCTATGCACTAGACCAGTGGTTCTTAACCTGGGTTCGATTGAACCCCTGGGCAGTGTTGGGAAAGTTCACTTTCTACATGAACTAGTTCAGTTCATAGTTCATACATTTTAAAATGAACTATGAACTTTTCTCCGGTGACGTCATTTCCGGTGAGTGTGTCGCGTTTTCAGAGCTGTTCGTTCTTAGAGCCTTTTACCGATTAATCCACGAATTATACACACTATTTACGCATCATATACACGAAAGTGAACGTTTGATTTCTCCGCAAACAATCCGGAGCCTCAAGCCGCTCGCTTTTCAGTATTTCGTGGATTAAAAAGCCCTCCTCACTCTCTAGCTCCAGCCTGAACTAGCCTAGCGTAGCCTAGCCGCTAGCGTCATGGCTGGATCTACCTTTACCTTTTTGAGCTGTCATATGTCGAGTCAGAACCCTGGCTCCTTCTCTGATGATAGGTGCGTGAAGTGCAGTGTAGTGGTAGTTTTGGAGGCCAGGGTTACGGAGTTAGAAGCGCGGATCCGCTGTTTAGAGGAGCTAAAGTCCAGTTATAGTTCGGTTTTAGCGCGAGGGCTACCGGACCGCGCTGCAGGGCGTAGCATTAGCATTAGCAGTAGCAGTAAGGCCGAGCTCAGCCCCTCAGCGTCTCCCGTGCAGCCGGGACTAGACCAGGAACAGAATAGGGACCATTTTGTGACAGTTCGGAGGGGACAAGGCGCTAAACGCCGAACCTCAGAGCGCCGTGAGCTTCACGTCTATAATAGGTTTTCTCCCCTCAGCGATCACACGCCCGCTGAACACACGAGAGAAACTCTTGTAATCGGGAGTTCTATTGTTAGAGACATGAAGCTTCCAGCTGCTAGCGTTAGGTGTTACCCGGGGGCCAGAATGGGTGACATCGAAGGAAACCTTAGGATCTTAAAGCGGAGTAGGACCCGTTTCCGGCGAGTCGTGGTTCACGCAGGCGGTAACGACGCCCGGCGGAGACAATCAGAGGTGCTCAAAGTTCAAGTAGCCGCGGTGTGTGACCTAACGAAGTCGATGTCAGACACTGTAATATTTTCTGGTCCTCTGCCCAATCGGATCAATGCTGAATTGTACAGCCGTCTCTCAGCATTCAACAACTGGTTATCCAGATGGTGCCCTCAAAACAACGTTGTCTTTATTGATAACTGGAGTGCGTTTTGGGGAAAGCCCGGGCTCATACGCAGGGATGGCATCCATCCGACTTCGGAGGGTACATCCCTATTAGTTCGGAATTTGACCGATAGTCTTAGTCGTGTTAAGTGACCATCTAGGGATGAGCCCCAGGTGCAGAGCAGCAGTTCAAGACGCTCCTCTGTCGCTGAACTCTCGCCCGTTCTGTTACATGTGAAGTGTTCAGATTCAAGACAGATAGAGACTGTGTGTGTCCCTCGTGTCCCTCGTGTCCCTCGTACAAATAATGCCAAAAAGTCACATCTCAGAAAAAATATTTCAGGCGTCAGACCAAATAACTTAAGGAAAATAACAATCACAAATACACAAATGAATAAACACGTAAAATGTGGACTGCTAAACATTAGAGCAATTTCCTCCAAATCGCTCTTAGTTAATGAATTAATTAGTGACTATAACATAGATCTTCTAGCTCTAACTGAAACGTGGCTTCAACAAGACGACTACGTCAGACTAAATGAGTCCACCCCACCCAGCCATGTTAACTTTCAGACTGCCAGGAGCACAGGCCGAGGTGGTGGTGTGGCAGTGATCTCCCACTCAAGCCTACTCATGAGCCCTAAAACTAACAATGCATTTCACTCATTTGAAAGCCTTATGCTGTCAATCACATGTCAAATCAAATCAAATCAATTTATTGTTTATGTCCAAATATGAAAAACCAAAAAGGAGTTTTGTTCATAGTTATCTACCGACCTCCTGGTCCCTACTCAGAGTTTTTAACAGAGTTTTCTGACTTTATATCAAACTTAGTGTTAGCCTGGGATAAAATAGTTATAGTTGGAGACTTTAATATCCACGTGAACATGAGTGATGACGCTCTCAGTAATGCCTTCAGCGCCTTGTTAGACAGCATTGGTTTCACTCAGAATGTAAATAAACCGACTCACACTCACAAGAACACTCTGGATCTTGTCCTAACGTATGGAACAGAGATTAGTGACCTCAGTGTCCTCCCTCAAAACCCTATATTGTCAGATCATTTCCTAATTACCTTTCAGTTTATTCTTAAAGATCATCCAGTCCCACAAAATAAAGTTATAATGAAAAGGACAATATCTGAAAAATCTATCTCAAAATTCAAAGAAATAATAGAGCCAATATTCAGTGACATGTCATGTGATCCTGCTGAGAACAGTTTTAGTCCCAGTTTAAGTGATCAATGTGTCGACTTGACCATGAATTCTCTGAAGTCTGCTCTTGACGTTGTCGCGCCGTTAAAACAGAAGGTCATTAGGCCAAAGCGCGCCTCCCCATGGTACAACCAAGAACTGCGTTCACATAAACAAAGGGTTAGAAAGTTAGAGGGATTATTTCGTCGCTCTCACACAGAAGAATCCCTAAAAGCATGGAAAAGTTGCCTGCTGTCCTATAAGCAGGCTCTGCGTAAGGCCCAAACCAGATATTATTCAAATCTAATAGAAGTCAACAAAAGTAACACTAAATTCCTTTTCAGCACTGTAGCTAGGCTAACAAACTGTCACAGTGCAGTAGAGCCCTCAATCCCAGCTACACTTAGCTCTGATGATTTCCTCCTATTTTTTAACAATAAAATAAAAACAATCAGAGATAAATTAGATGAAATTACCCCCGCTATTAGCCCTGAACTAGCCCAAGCTGTAAATCTAACGTCCCATATAAATCCACCTGTAAACCTAGAAAGGTTCACAGCTGTTGATCAAGCAGAGATAACTTCAGCCATTATGTCCTCTAAAAGCTCAACTTGTGTCCTAGACCCCATTCCAAGCTCCTCAAAGACATTCTTCCCCTAATTATAGACCCTATTCTTAATATAATAAATACTTCACTCGAAAGTGGCTATGTTCCACAGTCCTTCAAACATGCAGTCATTAAACCTCTTCTGAAAAAGCCTAATCTAGATCCCGACCTATTGGTAAACTACAGACCTATTTCAAATCTTCCCTTCGTCTCTAAAATCCTTGAAAAAGTTGTAGTAAAACAGCTTTGTCGCCACCTGCAGGACAATAACTTATTTGAAGTTTTCCAGTCAGGGTTCAGAGCCCACCACAGCACTGAAACTGCACTAGTTAAAGTCACAAATGATTTGTTATTAGCCGCTGACGATGGACTGGTCTCAATCCTGGTTCTGTTGGACCTCAGCGCAGCGTTTGACACCATTGACCACAACATTCTACTGCAGAGGTTAGAATGTGATGTAGGTGTTGGAGGAACAGCCCTCAGCTGGTTTAAATCCTATCTATCTGATAGGTTCCAATTTGTTAATGTAAACCAGAGCTCCTCACCAAGCTCTAAAGTAATTTACGGTGTGCCACAGGGTTCAGTACTCGGTCCAATTCTGTTTACTCTTTATATGCTACCATTAGGCAACATTATCAGAAAGCATGACATTAACTTCCACTGCTATGCAGATGACACTCAGCTGTATTTATCAATGAAACCTGATCAGAGCGATCAAGTAGACAGACTTAGTACTTGTGTGAAGGAGATAAAAACCTGGATGACACTAAACTACCTGCTTCTTAACCCTGAAAAAACCGAGGTCATTGTGCTTGGCCCTAAGCATCTACGAGACGCTCTATCTGAGCAGATAGTCACACTGGACAATGTCAGTGTAGCCTCCAGTTCTACTGTAAGAAACCTTGGAGTCTTATTTGACCAGGAGCTCTCATTTAAAGCTCATATAAATCAAGCTTGTAAAACAGCCTATTTCCATTTGCGCAACATCGCCAAAATCAGAAGAATCCTGCCTAAAAGTGATGCCGAAAAACTTATCCATGCATTTGTAACGACTAGATTAGACTACTGTAACTCCCTGCTTGCAGCGTGTCCTAAAAGCTCTATAAAAAGCTTTCAACTGGTTCAAAATGCAGCAGCAAGATTACTAACAGGAACAAAAAGAAGAGAGCACATTACGCCAGTGCTGAAGTCTCTTCACTGGCTCCCCGTCGAGTCTAGAATCAAATTCAAAATTCTACTCTTGACCTACAAAGCCATAAATGACATGGCCCCATCCTACCTCAAAGATGCTATAGAACCATATCATCCAAACAGAGCTCTTCGCTCTCAGAATGCCGGCCTTCTGGTGGTGCCAAGAGTCTCTAAAAGTACTGTAGGAGGTAGAGCGTTTAGCTACCAAGCTCCTGTGTTATGGAATCAGCTCCCGACCCATGTTAAATATGCTGACACAGTCTCTTCATTTAAGTCCAGGCTTAAAACGTTCCTCTTCGAAATCGCTTATGGTCAGAGTAGTTAGGAACAGAAAGATAAACCCACAGCTTCAGCTTCGCTGCCCTAGGAGTAACTGTGCTGGGGGAAGTATGACAGCTTGAGCACTATCCTCTTCTTCTTCTGACTACTTATGCTATCAAACAATATTTATTTTTTGATTCCACTTGCAAACTGTTCACCGCCTTCTTTTCTTTCTCTCACTCCTGAGGACCTGTGGACCCAGATGCCCCTCCCCTGGTGAAGTGGTCCCTGCCCTGTGTGGACGGTCCCTCATCTGCCTGAAGAGTGGCTCCAGTTCGCCTCAGTCGGTCCCTCATCTGCCTGAAGAGTGGGTCCAGCTCGCCTCCGACGGTCCCTCTTCTGCCTGAAGAGTGGGTCCAGCTCGCCTCCGACGGTCCCTCTTCTGCCTGAAGAGTGGGTCCAGCTCGACTCAGACGGTCCCTCTTCTGCCTGAAGAGTGGGTCCAGCTCGACTCAGACGGTCCCTCATCTGCCTGAAGAGTGGGTCCAGCTCGACTCAGACGGTCCCTCTTCTGCCTGAAGAGTGGGTCCAGCTCGACTCAGACGGTCCCTCTTCTGCCTGAAGAGTGGGTCCAGCTCGACTCAGACGGTCCCTCTTCTGCCTGAAGAGTGGGTCCAGCTCCAGTCTCCTTGTGTCCGTCTGTCCGTCTGTGAGAGTCGGATCTCTCCTTCACTGGAACTCCTCCAGGTTTCTACGCTTTTTTCCCAAAGAGGTTTTTTTTGTAGTTTTTCCTGGCCGAGAAGGAGAGTCTAAGGACAGAGGACCCTGGGACATCGTCCCTCGCCACCACAGACATTGTCTGACTTCATCGCCACCACAGACATTGTCTGACTCCATCGCCACCACAGACATTGTTGATTCATTTCTCCCTGTGGCCCTCAGAGGCAACTGTTGTTGTGATTTTGGGCCTTACAAAAATAAATTGATTTGATTTGATTTGATTTGAACTAGTTCAGTTCATAATTCAAAATTTTGAACTAAGTTCACAGCTCAAAAAAATGAACTAGTTCAGTTCTTTTTTCAATATTATTCAATAATTGTTCTAAATTATTTCCACAGCCCAAATACAACTTCATCCAATTTTGAATTCTTACCCAGGATTTACATTCACATTAAAGGGACAGACTTTCCCCATTTGTTGCTGTCCATTCAGCCCACACTAGCAGGTTGTAGTAGGGCGAATCGTTGCTGTTCTGTTGACTACACGTTGCTGTTGTGTCCATGCTGCTTTTTGTTTTGATGCGCAGTGCAGTGCGACACACAAAATCTCTATCTGCGCGATCTATCGCCTCTACAACTTTGGAGCTCTCACACTTGCCAGACATAGGCTCTTTTTGGGCAACTTAACGGTGTGTTTTTGGCCTGGAAGTCTCTAACAATCTGACACCTTATTGAACGAAATAAAAAGAACAAATTTTGCTGTTCACAGACACCAGAATGAACGCGTTCACAGTTTCGTTCGTCGGCAGTAATACCGTTCGTTCAGTTCACGTTCACCAAAATAATGAACGCGTTCATGAACGCGTTCAGGTACAACACTGCCCCTGGGCTTCGGTGAGTCAACCCCAGGGGTTCGGCGGAGGTCAAGACACACATCGGACTCATATGATTCGTGATGACACGCCCTGTCATCTGCAGGGAATTTGGTGCGCTCAGTAGTCGACTTGTGACTGTCGTAAGATAAGATATTCCTTTATTGTCCCACATGGGGAAATTTCATTGATGCAACTCAGGAAGATACAGAGGTAGATACAGAAGAAAAGAACAGACAGTATTTGCCTTGACGACAGTAATTGCACATGAATATGTGTCACCACAGTAGTTGCACATGAATTGCACATGAATTGCACATGAATCACGACAGTAATTGCACAGTAGGACTAACAGTGTTTGTTGTAAAGTCTGACAGCAGCAGGAAGGAAAGACCTGCGAAGTCTCTCCTTCACACAGCGAGGGTGGATCAGTCTCTCACTGAAGCTGCTCTCCAGAGCGGACAGAGTGTCCTGCAGGGGACAGTGTCCTGCAGGGGGTGGCACTCATGGTCCAGCATAGATGTGAATCTAGCCAGGACCCTTCTGTCCCCCACCTCCTGCACCGAGTCCAGAGCACAGCCCAGGACGGAGCTGGACTTCTTGATGACTTTGTCCAGCCTCCTCCTCTCCCTCGCTGTATTTGTGTGGCTGAGGTCTTGTTTTTGCCGATGGTATCACTTTAATTGATGAGAAATAACTCCTACTGGACTCCGATGTAAAAAATAGTTAACAAAGTTTAATCCACAGTTTTGTGACACTTCTTACTGGAGTAATCAAATACAGCTATTCTCAACAAATAGAATACTACAGTAAGAAAATCATTTGGCTCTGTATTTTGCACTCCTTCCTTGCGTGTTTTTTGTACGCCCCCTGAGCGCTATCTCTCTTAAAGTGACAGTAACATATTTACATCAGAGTAGGCAAAGACTACAAATAAATTCTTCAAATGTAATCAAATTAATTTAGCTTATTTATACAACCAAATAATTTATCCGTGAAACATAAAATTACACATTTATAACTAAATATCAACACTGTGTAGATTTCCATACAAACTTATACATAAACTAAACTTAGCTCTCACAGTCTTGGTACCAGCTGCACCTAAAAGGGCCAAAAGGACCAGGGAAATCGCCCAGAGTCTAACCTGTATCAAAACCCCTTTTGGGATAAGACCTGTCACCTGCCTTGCTCCAAAAGGGCCAAAAGGACCACGGAAAAGGCCCTGGAGTCGAGCCTGTATCAAAGCCCTCCTTTCAGGGCTAAGTCTTAGCACCAGCCTGGCCCCACAAGGGCCAAAAGGTCAGCCTCTGGGGCCATTTCCCTTGTCCTTCTATAACTACTATACTTTAATATAATATATTTGTGAGCAATCCTTTTCGAGGATGCTGGACATAAAAATTAAGAAAAGGAACAGACTTTGTTGTGAAAATGACATGAGAGTGGCACTTGCCGAGGTGAAGGTGCATTTCTGAACTGGTCTGTGAAAGGCAACAGCATATACCTATGTTTGAATTTGAAAAAAAATCATATTTTATCCTTCCAATTAAGAAGGGTTCGGTGAATGCGCTTATGAAACTGGTGGGGTTCAGTACCTCCAAAAAGGTTAACAACCACTGGACTAGACTGACATAATAACAGGAATTAGACTAATGGAGAAAATAACATTGTTTGGAAAAGGACAAATTTGACCGACTCTGGCCTCGCTGGGACTGTTTTTATATGTTTGTGAATGTAGAAAAAGGTTCAGTTGTAGTCATCTGGACTACAACTGACCAGATGACTACAACTGAACCTTTTTCTACAATGGAACACTCCTGGACAAATGAGGTACTACACCGACATGTTTGTGAATGTTTAGTTGATGTCTGTTCTTTATTTTGTTCAGTGTTAATCTTTCTGGTCATGTTTTGTTAATTTATAATATATTATATATATATATAAACCTGGACGCACAAGGTCCGAAAATGCTGTTCTAAACCTTCAGCTTTATTGTAGGCGTATTTAAGCCACAGACTTACTAACACACTCATACAAGATCATTTAAGAAGTACACTTAAAGGTTGAATGGACGATTTTTTTGGCCCAAATCTGAGTCTCATTTCCTCGTGGCGTGGACGGGCGATTAGTCCTGCCACGTATCAATAATAAAACGCACGTATCGCTCACCTGCAGCCGCGTGCGGCTTGTCCCCACGTTTCCGCGTGTCTAAGGGCATTGATCTATCATAATATAGTTCCCTCAGTGTACGGGGCAAAATGAAGACGGAGAAAGGCAGTTCGAGCTGACTCTGAAGAGACGGAAATCTACAGGAAACAAGCGATGCGATGCGCTCCGTTGCTCTAATAAACAAACGCACGTGTGTGTCGTATCAGTCCACACGGGGGAGTGGCATGTGCACGGGGGAGTGGCATGCGCACTTCCGCCTGAGTTCTCAAATCGCCTTTAATGTTGGCCGTTTCAGACTAATTCTCTGAACTTCAAAGATTTTGTTGAATCTTGGGTCTAGGCCTGCAGTTATTGATTATTCTAGTAATTGAGTAATCTATTGATTATTTTCTGCAATTAATCAAAATCAAATTTCTTTTACAAGCCATAAAAATATATCAAATGTTTTTCTTTTCTTTTTTCAATGTTTTGATATAATAAA
Source organism: Eucyclogobius newberryi (assembly GCF_026437365.1). NCBI lineage: Eukaryota > Metazoa > Chordata > Actinopteri > Gobiiformes > Gobiidae > Eucyclogobius > Eucyclogobius newberryi. The sequence goes on from NW_027315857.1 coordinate 4,330,920, forward strand.
CTTAAAACACAGGGCAGAACAAGAGAGCAAAATGTAAAATAAAAATACAAATAGACATTAGCTGGGAATGGGGGTATTGCCCATTTCACATAATAATGAGCCTTCAACATCAGATGGCACCAGAATGAAAACCGTTCTGAATGAAAATCTGTTAAAATATATATTTTTTTCTTTTTCTTGTGCATTTAACTATACAGATGCAAGATGCTGTGTTGTTTCTACTAGTGTGGCATGCACATGGAGGGGTGAGAATTCCTACTGCTTGTTTCTAGTGGGACAGATTTGGGGGAGGGACTTCCTGTCTTTGTCTGCTCTTACAGGATTAATAAAGTTAAGTTTGTGGTTCTAGGGCTTGTGCTGAAGCTGCTCTTTCTACTCACTTCCCCACAAACGCTTGGATTGTCTTTTCTGACATAGAACCAAAAGCAGCTGTGACTTTAAAACACTTTAACACACGGCTAACCCCCAACAGGAAGTAGCATTAGCAACGGCACATGGGCTTGCAAAGCATCATGGGTAATTATAGTCAGACAACGTCTCTAATCGTTTCCAAATGATGTCCTCTTTTGGTGGTGCGTGTGTTGTACAGTCTTTGTAGATGTTGTAGTGTCTCTGCCGCCGTGGATTCTTTAGCTAAACAGCCCTAAACAGAATCCCATTCATTTCCTATGGTAGTGCTAAACCACTACGGATGTAATATACTTTTGGCCAGCGGAGGCGCTGTGGCGAGAGCGCGCCATGTTTTGAATGCAGAGTGACGTCATTCATTCAGTGCGACCTGGACAAGTTTAGCACTAGATCTGCTCCTGTTTTCACCTTCTTATGGACATTTTACTGCCCCAGAACACTCGTATTTTGTGGCATTTATAACGGGCATTTGAGGACGTTTTCAGGTAAAGTTCGTCTTTTGTTTTGCACTTTTGAAACTGTGTTTTTAGTCACGTAAAATCACTGCTACTTCCATGTCTCTGTTGAACAACTAACGCGACTTTTCTGTCAGTTTTGTGTGATATTCAGCCCTGTTAAGTTAAACTTTATTACATTTAAAGGTTTGCAGTTGTGCAGTTTTATTTAAGGTGTAATATTACGTCATCTGTGTGTTGTGTTGTCTCTTATTGTGCATAAAAGTAGTTGTAGCATCAACAATTCATCACAAGTAAGAGAGACTTTGTTTGTCCCACAATGGGGGAAATGCCTTCACTTAATGTTAATGTGGAGGACATTCCACAACTGTTACCTAGCAACAGACTGTAAACAAGAGCCAAAATCCATATGAATGACTCAACAATTATGTTGATTATGTTGTTCCTCTCTCCTGTCCTGTCCTCTGTCCTTTCCTCTCTCCTGTCCTTTCCTCTCTCCTGTCCTCCTCTCCCCCATCCTCCTCTGCCCTGTCCTCCACTATCCTGCCCTCCTCTGTCCTTTCCTCTGTCCTTTCCTCTCTCCTGTCCTCCTCTCTCCTGTCCTCCTCTCCCCTTTCCTCCTCTCCCCCATCCTCCTCTGCCCTGTCCTCCACTATCCTGCCCTCCTCTGTCCTTTCCTCTGTCCTTTCCTCTCTCCTGTCCTCCTCTCCCCTGTCCTCCTCTCCCCCATCCTCCTCTGTCCTGTCCTCCACTACCCTGTCCTCCTCTGTCCTGTCCTCCTCTGCCCTGTCCTCCACTATCCTGCCCTCCTCTGTCCTTTCCTCTGTCCTTTCCTCTCTCCTGTCCTCCTCTCCCCTTTCCTCCTCTCCCCCATCCTCCTCTGCCCTGTCCTCCACTATCCTGCCCTCCTCTGTCCTGTCCTCCACTATCCTGTCCTCCTCTCTCCTGCCCTCCTCTGTCCCGTCCTCTGTCCCACCCACTCGTGTCCCCACCAGCTCTCTTCGTGAGCCCTTGGGTGAGTATAACTACATAAATCATGTGTTCTTGGTTTGTGTGGAGTCACACAGAGTCACACCGTGTAGAGGAGCAGTCACTTCTGTTTCATTTCATGTCTTTTCCTTTAGCAGTGGCTGAAGAGGACGCGCTGGAGAGGACAATGTTCAGCATCTCCGTCCAAACACGTGGATGTGTGTAATGTGTCTGTAACGCTTTAGCTCCATTTTGGATGTACCATGTGTTAAAAAGGTTTGTCTTTTATTCCAGCCGTGTCTGCACCAGTCGCTGCTGAGCTCCATCATCCTCAGCTTTACAGAGGTTCACACACAGATGTCCTGCCATGAAAGACACTTTGGGACACGTTCTGTCCTGTGCATGAGTTCAGTTGTTCCTGACCCTGTTCAGGTCCTGCTCTGAATTCATGCATCTGTGATGAGAGTAAGTCATATTATCTGGTGTTCAATATGAATGAGTGAGAGCTTCTTCTGCTCATTCACACTAACATTGCTAAATAAAACAGCAATATAAACTTACTTATGATATAAACAACAGGTCAAATGTAAGTGTGCGTTGTTACTAACGGCTAAATATGACTCATTATTCGTCTTCTTCTCTTACAGCAGCTGCACAGTCCAAACAGACTGTTCTGGAGGAACCACAGGACGGTAAGAGCTTTTACTTGTTGCTTATTCACTGTAAGATCAAAGTTGATCAAACGTATCATACATTTCTTTCCTCTCTTCAGCTGCTGCAGATGTGCTGCCCCTTAAGCCTCCAGTGCCACTTCCACAGGAGCTGAGGTTTGTTCTGGCCGAGTCTGGAAGTACTTCAGCTCCAGGTCTGACATTTTAATAGAATAATCTAAACAAACATAAACCTATATTGTGGTGTTTTAGTTGTTTCAGATGCAGCTCGTCCCACACATTCTGCATCTGATGCTCCTGGAGAAGAGAGAACCCAAAGTGAGTGAGCTCCATGTGTGTCTGTGTCTGTCTCAGTCAAACCATCACAGAGTGAACAGATGAATGCTTCATGCTCCATGTGTGTCTGTGTCTGTCTCAGTCAAACCATCACAGAGTGAACAGATGAATGCTTCATGCTCCATGTGTGTCTGTCTCAGTCAAACCATCACAGAGTGAACAGATGAATGCTTCATGCTGACTGTAGTTTGACAGCCAGTGCAGTGGTTCTAAATGTGTGTCATGTCTTGTATTTCACGTGTTGCTTATCACTAAAACATTCATCTGTTTTGTTCTGTAGTTCCTCCTCCAGTGAAGCTTCAGCCGCAGTCGTCACAACAGGCCGCCTCCCCCTCCACTGCCCCTGAGCCAATCCCAACAGCGCGCTACACCCGACCACAAAACTACATATTTATCATTACATCATCATCACATCAAATTATTAAATGCATCATCTTCACTCAACATCAGCCCGAAAAAGCTGGAGCAAACACAGACACTCTGGCAGCACCACCACAACTCTGCCTGTCGTCACCACGACACCTGCCACGCCTCCTAGAGCTCCGACCATCACCTCGTCTCCTCCTACAGCTCTGACCATCACCGTCTCTTTCTCAGGACGCCCTGAGCAGCAGCAGCAGCAGCAGCCCTGAAGAAACACCACCTTTAAGGACTTTGTGGACACAGAGTTCTTCCAGAGGGAGCTGGAGGCCACAAGACAGAGAGTGGAGGAAAGGAAGCAGCAGAAGAGGAAGAGAGAGGAGTCACCTGCCCCATGGAGAACGTGCAGGTTCTGCAAACTGGAGCTGAAGCAGGCCCTTACAGTCACACATCCACACATACTTCCCTGGACTGTATATATCTGTATATTTATTGTAAATACTACTGTAAAGTAATGAATGCTGTCTGAAGTTTAAATAAATGAAACTTAATATTTCTGGTATTTTCCCTGTCAATAAATATTCTTAAAAGTACATGTTTTTTTGTGTTTTCTTTCCAATATAGCAATACAACAATATTCTTTAAATGATTGAGATATCATATCATTAATAATATGAGTAAATGTTTTATTTCTCTGCAGAACATAAACTGAACACAATAGTACAGTTCAGTGCTGCAGTGTTAGAGATGTGATAGTGTGACCTCTGACCCCTGCGGACTAAACTCCTGGAGTTTTCTGACCCACTCCAAGTTTATTCATGCAGAAGATGTGACGTGGGTAAATCTCTTAAGGTGAAGCAGAAATCACTTTTTGTGATCAATTTGTGATTTTATTAATATTGCAAATCAGTCCCAGCAGCTGCATGTGAGTCCTTCTCATGATCTGACCTTTTAACAAGTGCAAACTGACACACCAACTCATAAACTTTATACATTTAAAGTTTGAACTCATAAACTTCATATATTTAAAGTTTTGATCCTTTGAAATGTTCCTCTTCTTCTGGGCACAGCAGGAATTGAACTCGGGTCTCTTGAGATGAATTTGTCAATGAACACGAATCTCTGCATTCTGATTGGCTGGCGCTCTATGCCCACTATCCACGGCTGGCCCCCGCGTAGGTGTTGTGTATAGTGTGTAGAATGGAATGGTGGAGCTGTGCTGGACCCTGACTGAGGACTGCATGTCTCTGAATCACTGTCTCTCTCGGCCCGTGTACAACTCATACTTACCTGGCAGGGGAGATACCATGATCATGAAGGTGGTTCACCCAGGGCGAGGCTCAGCCATTGCACTCCGGTTGTGCTGACCCCTGCGAATTCCCCAAATGTGGGAATCTCGACTGCATAATTTATGGTAGTGGGGGACTGCGTTCGCGCTCTCCCCTGATAACAAGGTTGAATGGTAATATCAAGTAAATAACGTATAAGTCATGATTAAAAATATAATTTCAAATGTACACTTACATAAGTTCAATACAATGCTCATACTTTTTGGCCCAATTAGTTTTTTTACAATTGAATAAACATTTAAATCTAAAGTTTTGCCCAATTATCAAAACCTTACACTCAAGGAGCAAAACTCGGCCTCAGATTTGCACCGCTGTAAACAAATAAATACTTTTAAAATCAAAACACAATTTTGATTGTTTTGTTTTATTTAGCAAAACCCTACACACAATTAGCACAACCACAAACCCAATTAGCAAAACACCTTAGCTCCTTTGCAAAATGAAACACTCTTGTAAAAACTATACACTAATTTATCAAAACCATATTTTTTTACCATATGAAACACACACACACGTTGCATATGACTTAACCAGCTACACCAGTTACACACCAGTTACACACCAGTTACACACTGCTGTTGAAAACCTTAAACACTTTTGGCTAATTCTGCTTCTAAGTGCACAGAGTAGTATGGGTGAAGTACACCGTGAATTTGCAAAACATCGCGCGGATTTGTTTGAGGAGTTCATGTGTTTATTCAGAGGAATCTGTAGAAGAGAAGTGAAACATTATATGAAGGGGCCAGAAGAAGCAGCAGCAGGGCTGTCAGAAGAGTTGTTGTTCTGCTCAACTAGCAGAGAGCTAGGCTACGAGCTAATGCTAACAAGAGATCTCATCCACCTGAAATGAGACTTTAAAAATACTTTGATGCATTTGAGACATACATTACGTGGATACAAAACTTAAATTACTGACTCGAATAGTGAAATGAGTGACTACAATCTAATATCAAGCCTATTTAATTGTCGCACAGCCTCAAAGAAATGTTTACACAATCATCTGTGCTCTAGAATCTATAGTGCACTAGAATCTATAGTGCACAGCTGCTCACTAGAATAGTGAGCGCGTGAAGTTAGTCAAAGAGCTGATGAAACTGGAAAAGGATATTGGCAACATATGTATGCCTCATTAAATATGCTGTATTATAATAGTAAAAGTTTGAATAATATTGCAGTAAATGTACTGGGCTAAAATATAACTGCTGTACAATGTTCTTTTTGAAGATCTGGATTTGCCTTCAGCCCTCCCTGTTGCGCCCCCTTGCTCCTGCTGCCCCTGCTCCTGTTGCTCCTGCTCCTGCCTCTGCTCCTGCTGCTCCTTCAGGGAATGCTTGTCCTTCTGCTGCACCCACAGGTGTAAAAGCATTTGGTTGGATTACAATTTGTTTTTTAACCCGTGTCATCTAAATTGCAATGTCTGTTTTTTGTAGGCCAACGAGGGAGAGGTGCTGGAGCCAGAGTCCTCCAGCTTTGAGAGGGAGGTCCTGGAGCCAGAGTCCTCCAGCTTTGAGAGGGAGGTGCTGGGGCCAGAGTCCTCCAGCTTTGAGAGGGAGGTGCTGGAGCCAGAGTCCTCCAGCTTTGAGAGGGAGGTCCTGGAGCCAGAGTCCTCCAGCTTTGAGAGGGAGGTGCTGGAGCCAGAGTCCTCCAGCTTTGAGAGGGAGGTGCTGGAGCCAGAGTCCACCAGCTTTGAGAGGGAGGTCCTGGAGCCAGAGTCCTCCAGCTTTGAGAGGGAGGTCCTGGAGCCAGAGTCCACCAGCTTTGAGAGGGAGGTGCTGGAGCCAGAGTCCTCCAGCTTTGAGAGGGAGGTGCTGGAGCCAGAGTCCTCCAGCTTTGAGAGGGAGGTGCTGGAGCCAGAGTCCTCCAGCTTTGAAAGGGAGGTCCTGGAGCCAGAGTCCTCCAGCTTTGAGAGGGAGGTCCTGGAGCCAGAGTCCTCCAGCTTTGAGAGGGAGGTGCTGGAGCCAGAGTCCTCCAGCTTTGAAAGGGAGGTGCTGGCAGCGCTCTGGGACTGACCCTCCTCATGTTCCATCTTCTTCCTCTCCTGCAGAGGGTTCCAGCTCATTCAAAAGAATGTGTAAAATTACAAATGTATAAATTACTATATGAAAATAGTTAATTTGATTTCAATCTGGAACCATTGGACCATGAAGAGTAGATGAATGAGCTGCATTTTCAGCAGGAGAAATGGACTCCTTTTTTCTCTTTGTGTCCCCCACTCTTCTCCAGGCCATATATTTGTTAGTATATATATATATATATATATATATATATATATATATATATATATATATATATATATATATATATTTATTTTTCCACAAAACAAATGACATTTTATATTATAAACGTGTGTCCTGTATACATGCACCTTTTTCATATAATACTGGGTAGTTTGTGGGAAAATCAGTGGCTAGATAGAAAATTGGTCTTGGAAAAAACGGTTTTGGCAGGTCCGACCTCCTTGAAAACCGGAAATCGGTAACGGCCAAGAATTTTGCAATCGGTGCATCTCTAGAGTTAAATAGAGCTTTTTTTTTTCCATTGCATGTGCATGTATATTGTGCAGCACTTAAATATTTTGTATTAAATGCATTATACGGTAAATACAGTGAAGATCAACCCCAAATACAGTTTTTAAAAACCTCACATTCAATTTAAAGTAAAATGGAAATGTCGCAAGTACTACACTATAACAAACAAGCTTTCACTGATTCAGATCACAACAGTAAGCACTGCTGAGTAGTGATGGGCGGATCGATACTATGGTATCGATATAGCGATACACTTTTGGCTATCAATCTCATGACAAAAATATTGATATAATTTAATAGCTTTAAAACTTAAAACCACAACTCAACAATCAAAGTTATTAGTTTTTTACGATTGAATAAACACAATTTTGATTGTTTTGTTTTATTTAGCAAAACCCTACACACAATTAGCACAACCACAAACCCAATTATTAAAACACCTTAGCTCCTTTGCAAAATGAAACACTCTTGTAAAAACTATACACTAATTTATCAAAACCATATTTTTTTACCATATGAAACACACACACACGTTGCATATGACTTAACCAGCTACACCAGTTACACACCAGTTACACACCAGTTACACACTGCTGTTGAAAACCTTAAACACTTTTGGCTAATTCTGCTTCTAAGTGCACAGAGTAGTATGGGTGAAGTACACCGTGAATTTGCAAAACATCGCTCGGATTTGCACAACTGCTCACACTTTGTGCAAAACAACACACACAGTGAACACTACACACACTTGTGTGCATCACTGTAGACACCACACAGGACACAAGACTAATGCTGTTGACTGTGTAATTTATTTTTTTCCATATACTCAAGCCAACATGGCAAAATAAAAATAAAAAATTCCCAGTTTTCATGAACATTTTATCCAGTACAAAAAAGAACCCCCCCAAACTCCTCCCCCTCCTCCTCCTGCTTGAAGTCTTCCTCTTCTTCTACCTCCACCTCGACCTCTGGCACGGCCTCTGCCTCTGCCTCTTCCTCTTCCTCCTCCTCCTTCTTATTCTCACTCTTCCTGTTCCTCTTCCTTCCATTTTGGTTTAGTTTGGTGAACTCACTTGCTGCATTTTTATAGTGCTTAAACCTGATTGGTGTGTCTACAATTAAGCAATCTTGTGTTTGTGCGCCTCATGGCTGTGTTCAATGGATTGTCACATAGGTGTGGTCATTTGGCACATAGGTGTGGTCATTTGGCACATGGGTGTGGTCATTTGACAGTCAGTGCTTTAGAATTGCAAGGAAATGACATCTTGATAAACTTCTAAACGTCTAAATACACAAGTGTGTTCAGTGTTACAAATCACTGTGTGAACTGACTTATTGTGTTTACAGTGGTGCAAATCTGAGGCCGAGTTTTGCTCCTTGAGTGTAAGGTTTTGATAATTGGGCAAAACTTTAGATTTTAGTGTTTATTCAATTGTAAAAAACTGTAATTATGACAATTTTAATACAGTACATTCAGGCAGTCACTTTTAGTTCTCTGAATGTTCTACACTAATGTTTCAAATACTTGAGCACAGCATTTCAGATTCACTTTGAAACCATTCAGACCAGCTTTACATTTCAGATAAACTTTAGACATCTCAGATCAGCTTTGAAACATGAAACAATATCAACTGAAAAAATACTTTTAAACTAAATCAGAAAGAGAAAACATTGGAAAGTAAGAAAAACCACAACTTTCACAGTTGTTTAGTTTAATTTCTCAGGCTAAAATCTGCCATTTACACAACTTCAACTTTAAAACTTGAGCACAGTACACAATGTGGATGTGCATTAAACATATAACGTGAATTTCAAATTCAAAATTTAAGTAAACAAACATGAAAAAAAAGTGCACAGAATTGAGTTAGACACTATTTTTAAAGATGAAGTGCACCCTAGTGCAACATAAAATGTAACAGGAACTGAAATGTGCAAAAATTTCTTTGAAAGCTGGTCCCCTAAAATCAACTGCTAGTATGGTTGTAATGTAAGATTTGCATTTAGGAAGAGCCACTTGTCAACATTGTTTTTGGCTGACCACATCACTGGCTTTAGAGAACAACTTTTCTGCGGGAACAGATGTTGCCACAGTTCCAAGATATTTCTTAGCCACCGAGAATTCGAGTCTTTATGTGCTCCACATTTCCAGGGTCAGTAAAGACAATGTTTTTAATCCGAATGTCCAAAAATGTACTTGCGGCAAGAGTGTAGTTGTGTTATTTATTTGCCCTCCTGCAAAACGTTGAAGAAGACACACCAAAGGAAATAGTTACATACAGGTCCGGCCCAGCCTATAAGCGAACTAAGCAGCCGCGTAGGGCCCCGAGACTTTAATAGGGCCCCCAATCTGGCAACCCGTCTTATGCGAAGTGCAAGCGCAGCGTGCGCCACTAGTGTAGTAGAGCTGCTGGCGCATATAACACACAAACCGCATTTATTTGTAATGACAATCTGGCAACCGAGACACCAAACCTGCGCTGATTGGGCAGCTTCATTGTGCGCGAGGAGCTCGAGAGCAAAACATAAACACAACAGAACGTGGTCATCATGTCCAGAGGAATATATCCCCCCGATGCCGAAAAACGAAAGAAGAAACTTCTTGACGATGTAAAGAAACTGCAATCTCAACAACACTCTCCAGGTATTGAACTTCTCTTACAAAGAGACGGTTAATGCTGCTGTTTGAAACAACACGAGTCTGTCACGTTAGTTCGCTCAGGCTGGAGGCGAGACGAGAGCTCTGCTCCGCGCATAATATGTCTGAATGAAGATAATGAGCTTAACATTTACACCAGCCCGTTAGTGTTAGCTGCAGGTGAGGCCGGGGAGGCGGCGTCTATGCCCCGGGTCACTAAGAGGCGGAGATCCGGTCTCGTCCAGAACCTCTGACGTGAAACTTTGGAGTGAACAGTGTGCGGCCCCTGTCCCGGGCCCCTGTCCCGGGCCCCTGTGCAGCCTCAATTAGAGATGAGCGGGTTTGAGTTTGCGTCCCCTCTCTCACATCACCATGTGTGAGATCAATCGTGACTCGTGATGTCTGTTTGACTTTGACTTCTTAACGTGCAATGAGAGGAATGTAAAGGTTTATGCATGTAAGGTCCATCAGCCAATCACATCGCAGCATTGTTTCATGCAGAGGAGTCCAGTGTGTGATGTTCAGATCAAAACAAACATTTATATTGTAATTCACTTTTAATAGAGCAATAAAACATTTAAATTTATTTAAAAAGCATCATTAGACTATTTGTTAGAAATTATAATAAATTGATAGTGAAAAATAACCAGACATATTATAATTACGTCTGTTATAGAATAATACTATATATTTTTATATAAAAGTGGCAAAGTTGCAGAAACGCAGTCGCTTCACAATAGCGAGGTTTGGACCTTCACTTCTCATGCTGTTCATTCTCTGGGAATAACATGTTTGCACTGTTTTATCAGTGTTAATTGTTAATCAAGCAATGCTTATGCCATTTGTTTAATTGAATATAACTTGTTTTGTCACTTTGGCAAGAAGGAACAGTTGGGAGCAGTAAGATAAATTAGTAAGGATAACTATTACTTTTACATTTTCAGTTAAAATGAATCAATTTGACCATAATTATTTTTCATAACCAATATTGTATTGAGTAATTAAGTACACTAATGTATTAATAACTGGCTTTAGTCATTTTCTCCAGGCACAGTTTCATCACATCATCATTTTATAGCATTACAACCTCAACATTTGACTCTTACTTTAGTACTTTAGCCGGCTGGACCACATTAAAATGCAGCAGAAGACCCAAAAAAGGTCTAAAAATCTCTGGGGGAGGGCCCCCAGACCCCCCCTGTTCATTAATTTAAACTAATGTGCTAATGAGGCTGTCGACCCTTAACGCCCACAAATACGCCCAAAAACATATCTGGGACGTGTGTTATTTGTACAGGGAGTAGAGGTGATGTCAGCAGAATACCAAGTTGCATTGTGGGATTTCAGTTATCAATATTTGAGCTTGTGAGGTGTTGAGAATAAACTAACTGGCAAACGGATGCCCTGGAGTTTTGGTGCGCTTTGTTTGCGTTAAAGAAAGTTCCCATATGTGAATTGTTTACTGACAATGGCAATAAAATTTATTCTGATGACGTGGTGAGGGGCCCCCAAAAATATTTTCGCTTAGGGCCCCCTGAAGGCTTGGGCCGGTGGTTACATACTGCTCAGCCGAAACCTCCCGAGTTGCAAAGCACTCGCTCTGTGCGGCTCGCAAAGTGGCCCGGAACGCACAAGCTCAGAGGAGAAGAGGGAGAGGGAGAGGGAAGAGGGGACAGGTAGTTCCAGAGCGTAATCTTAACTGGAAATGCTTTTTTCAAATCTGTTTGTTGTTGGCGTGAGCCAAAGGAAAGTTTCAAGCCCCTCCCCCGAGCGTTACCATGGAGATCATCTCATTAATAAATTATATAATGCTTAAAAGAGCTACAATGAGGGGTCAAAAGCATATTTTATATTATTTAATCCATTTGTGGCCATTTTATTTTTAAATGAATACGCTGTATTAAAGAGTAGGGAAGTTGACTGATCCACCCTCGCTGTGTGAAGGAGAGATTTCGCAGGTCTTTCCTTCCTGCTGCTGTCAGACTTTATAACAAACACTGTTAGTCCTGAACACTCGCAATACTGACTTAACCATGTATAATTCCGTCATATTCATGTGCAATTACTGTCGTGATTCATGTGCAATCCATGTGCAATTACTGTTGTGATCACATGCAATGGTATTTATTTTTATCTTTATTGTTTTTCCCCTCCATCCCTTGTTGGGTAATGGGAGGTTTTGTCTATGGGAGTTTTTGTTTATAAGAGATCTTCTACTGAAAAGTGTTTTTCAAACTTCCTATAAGTGATCTGTTCTTTTCTTCTGTATCTACCTCTGTATCTACCTGCGTTGCAACAGTGAAATTTCCCCATGTGGGACAATAAAGGAATATGTTATTATTTAAAAAAAATACAATATAAATGTTTTCTTACTTTTTTCTGATAATTGTGAATAATCGTAAAATCGTGATATTTCTCATGATAATCGTGACTAAAATGAATATTGTGACATCCCTAATAACGAAACAAACAAAAGTCACCCAAAAGCTAATTAGATGAGGAAATATGAGGAAGCGTAAGCACTAGAGGAAAGACCACCGTGTTTACTGTGTCTTCAAATGTTGGCAGCGACAGCATGAAGCCAAATAAATTACACATCAATAAAACACACGCTTGTGACTGATTCAGAATTAGCCATGACAGGTACCAAATGATTGGTACCTGTCATGTTGACAGGGATGTAAAAATAATAATTTCAAGGCTTGCTGTATGAGTTTATGTTGTGGCAACTGCAACTGATTTTGTATTTCTTTCAGTTAGTCGGTTGCTCTGGCGCTGTGGTGGAAAAAACGTACAATAGCTTAAAATGTCTAAAATTGACACAAGGTCAGCATCAGGCTTTATAGAGTCTTTAATAATAAGGTTGAGGGTGTATTTCCAAGCAGCTTTTCTTACAGCTGCAACCATATTTGTTCCATTGTCTGTAACAACAGTGTAAACTTTTTCAGCAATACCTGAGTCATTTGCTACTTGCAGGAGAAGTTCAGTAATATTGTCTGCAGTGTGTTGAACAGCCACATGCATTGTTGTAATATTGCACGACTGCATCTGACAGTTCTTATCAATTAAGTGTCCGGTCAGTCAAATAGGATTCTAGAAGTCCACATGTCACTTGTCAACACTACACTGTTTGTAGGTGCTAGGGTGCTTTTCAACTGCTCATACAGTTTTGGAATGACAGATGACATGATAGATTTCCTGCTTGGGATTTGATAGCGTGGAACCAGTTTCTTAATTAAGAACTTGAAACCTTCATCTCCCACCAAACATATGGGTTGCAAGTCTTTTGCGATCATCTTGCCAATGGTCCAGGTCCTGAGCAAAAGGGGAGTTATCTGAAAATAGATAACATGGGGGGACATTTAAATCAGAAACTCGTGATTGTTTTTTGTTAGAAGCCCTCACATTCAAGTTCTGTATTTATTTATTTGAAAATGTAATTGTTAACTTTTTTTGACCCATTGATAAAACCGCGGCGGCCGACGCGTCCAGTTTACATTCAAAGTCTATGTAGACGCGCGTCGAGCACGTCCTGCGTTTCCTGCCAACATGCTAGCTTGTACATACATACATATAATCTAGTATATCATTTGTTGGTTTGATTTTATATATTATTTTGTAAAATAAATAAATACACGTTTAAATATTAAAGATGATTTCATATCATATTTCATAAATACCTGGTATGGCTTTGCCTTGGTCATAACTTTCCACCAAGCTCCTCTGTTTAAAAGATGCAGACAATGTCTCAACTCTTGCCTCCTGTCTTTTTTCAGCTTGGGCATGACTCGAAGGATGAACTGATTTAAGGTGTTAAAGAGATTGCTTGTGTTACTGCTGTGAGGCACTGTCTTGTCACAAATGCTACAGCGTGCTGTTTCCTTGTCAACAGGTGAAAAATATGCCCATACCGCGCTCCTTTTTCTTTCAGACATTTTAAGATGCCGCACATGTACTCCTGTGTGTTGTGTTTATGCTAGGTACTACATAGATACTGCTTAACCTACCTAGTAGGTACTAGGTAGGTTAAGTCCCTGGCCACTGGAGGGAGACACGCGAGCACCATGCTGACAATCCATGGATGGAAGAGTCCATTCTGCTGTGTAAAAAGGGGTGTTTAGTGGCATAAATATAGGCAGTGTTTGTTTACAGTTTTTTTTTACGATTGAATAAACACTAAAATCTAAAGTTTTGCCCAATTATCAAAACCTTACACTCAAGGAGCAAAACTCGGCCTCAGATCTGCACTACTGTAAACACAATAAGTCAGTTCACACAGTGATTTGTAACACTGAACACACTTGTGTATTTAGACGTTTAGAAGTTTATCAAGATGTCATTTCCTTGCAATTCTAAAGCACTGACTGTCAAATGACCACACCCATGTGCCAAATGACCACACCTATGTGCCAAATGACCACACCTATGTGACAATCCATTGAACACAGCCATGAGGCGCACAAACACAAGATCACTTAATTGTAGACACACCAATCAGGTTTAAGCACTATAAAAATGCAGCAAGTGAGTTCACCAAACTAAACCAAAATGGAAGGAAGAGGAACAGGAAGAGTGAGAATAAGAAGGAGGAGGAGGAAGAGGAAGAGGCAGAGGCAGAGGCCGTGCCAGAGGTCGAGGTGGAGGTAGAAGAAGAGGAAGACTTCAAGCAGGAGGAGGAGGGGGAGGAGTTTGGGGGGGTTCTTTTTTGTACTGGATAAAATGTTCATGAAAACTGGGAATTTTTTATTTTTATTTTGCCATGTTGGCTTGAGTATATGGAAAAAAATAAATTACACAGTCAACAGCATTAGTCTTGTGTCCTGTGTGGTGTCTACAGTGATGCACACAAGTGTGTGTAGTGTTCACTGTGTGTGTTGTTTTGCACAAAGTGTGAGCAGTTGTGCAAATCCGAGCGATGTTTTGCAAATTCACGGTGTACTTCACCCATACTACTCTGTGCACTTAGAAGCAGAATTAGCCAAAAGTGTTTAAGGTTTTCAACAGCAGTGTGTAACTGGTGTGTAACTGGTGTGTAACTGGTGTAGCTGGTTAAGTCATATGCAACGTGTGTGTGTGTTTCATATGGTAAAAAAATATGGTTTTGATAAATTAGTGTATAGTTTTTACAAGAGTGTTTCATTTTGCAAAGGAGCTAAGGTGTTTTAATAATTGGGTTTGTGGTTGTGCTAATTGTGTGTAGGGTTTTGCTAAATAAAACAAAACAATCAAAATTGTGTTTATTCAATCGTAAAAAACTAATAACTTTGATTGTTGAGTTGTGGTTTTAAGTTTTAAAGCTATTAAATTATATCAATATTTTTGTCATGAGATTGATAGCCAAAAGTGTATCGCTATATCGATACCATAGTATCGATCCGCCCATCACTACTCAGCAGTGCTTACTGTTGTGATCTGAATCAGTGAAAGCTTGTTTGTTATAGTGTAGTACTTGCGACATTTCCATTTTACTTTAAATTGAATGTGAGGTTTTTAAAAACTGTATTTGGGGTTGATCTTCACTGTATTTACCGTATAATGCATTTAATACAAAATATTTAAGTGCTGCACAATATACATGCACATGCAATGGAAAAAAAAAAGCTCTATTTAACTCTAGAGATGCACCGATTGCAAAATTCTTGGCCGTTACCGATTTCCGGTTTTCAAGGAGGTCGGACCTGCCAAAACCGTTTTTTCCAAGACCAATTTTCTATCTAGCCACTGATTTTCCCACAAACTACCCAGTATTATATGAAAAAGGTGCATGTATACAGGACACACGTTTATAATATAAAATGTCATTTGTTTTGTGGAAAAATAAATATATATATATATATATATATATATATATATATATACTAACAAATATATGGCCTGGAGAAGAGTGGGGGACACAAAGAGAAAAAAGGAGTCCATTTCTCCTGCTGAAAATGCAGCTCATTCATCTACTCTTCATGGTCCAATGGTTCCAGATTGAAATCAAATTAACTATTTTCATATAGTAATTTATACATTTGTAATTTTACACATTCTTTTGAATGAGCTGGAACCCTCTGCAGGAGAGGAAGAAGATGGAACATGAGGAGGGTCAGTCCCAGAGCGCTGCCAGCACCTCCCTTTCAAAGCTGGAGGACTCTGGCTCCAGCACCTCCCTCTCAAAGCTGGAGGACTCTGGCTCCAGCACCTCCCTCTCAAAGCTGGAGGACTCTGGCTCCAGCACCTCCCTCTCAAAGCTGGAGGACTCTGGCTCCAGGACCTCCCTCTCAAAGCTGGAGGACTCTGGCTCCAGGACCTCCCTCTCAAAGCTGGAGGACTCTGGCTCCAGGACCTCCCTCTCAAAGCTGGAGGACTCTGGCTCCAGGACCTCCCTCTCAAAGCTGGAGGACTCTGGCTCCAGCACCTCCCTCTCAAAGCTGGTGGACTCTGGCTCCAGGACCTCCCTCTCAAAGCTGGAGGACTCTGGCTCCAGGACCTCCCTCTCAAAGCTGGTGGACTCTGGCTCCAGCACCTCCCTCTCAAAGCTGGAGGACTCTGGCTCCAGGACCTCCCTCTCAAAGCTGGTGGACTCTGGCTCCAGCACCTCCCTCTCAAAGCTGGAGGACTCTGGCTCCAGGACCTCCCTCTCAAAGCTGGTGGACTCTGGCTCCAGGACCTCCCTCTCAAAGCTGGAGGACTCTGGCTCCAGGACCTCCCTCTCAAAGCTGGAGGACTCTGGCTCCAGGACCTCCCTCTCAAAGCTGGAGGACTCTGGCTCCAGGACCTCCCTCTCAAAGCTGGAGGACTCTGGCTCCAGCACCTCTCCCTCGTTGGCCTACAAAAAACACACATTGCAATTTAGATGACACGGGTTAAAAAATCCAAAGACATGCATGTGTTAGGCAAAATTGGTGACTCTAAATTGGCCCTAGTGAATGAATGTGAGCGTGAACTGTCTGTTATGTCTCTGTGTTGGCCCTGCGACAAGTTGGCCACTGTCCAGGATGTACCCCGCCTAAGGCCCGAAGTCACTGGGATAGGCTCCAGTCACCCGCGACCCCGAAAGGGAACAAGCGGTAGAAAATGGATGGATGGATGGGTTAAAAAACAAATTGTAATCCAACCAAATGCTTTTACACCTGTGGGTGCAGCAGAAGGACAAGCATTCCCTGAAGGAGCAGCAGGAGCAGAGGCAGGAGCAACAGGAGCAGGGGCAGCAGGAGCAAGGGGGCGCAACAGGGAGGGCTGAAGGCAAATTCAGATCTTCAAAAAGAACATTGTACAGCAGTTATATTTTAGCCCAGTACATTTACTGCAATATTATTCAAACTTTTACTATTATAATACAGCATATTTAATGAGGCATACATATGTTGCCAATATCCTTTTCCAGTTTCATCAGCTCTTTGACTAACTTCACGCGCTCACTATTCTAGTGAGCAGCTGTGCACTATAGATTCTAGTGCACTATAGATTCTAGAGCACAGATGATTGTGTAAACATTTCTTTGAGGCTGTGCGACAATTAAATAGGCTTGATATTAGATTGTAGTCACTCATTTCACTATTCGAGTCAGTAATTTAAGTTTTGTATCCACGTAATGTATGTCTCAAATGCATCAAAGTATTTTTAAAGTCTCATTTCAGGTGGATGAGATCTCTTGTTAGCATTAGCTCGTAGCCTAGCTCTCTGCTAGTTGAGCAGAACAACAACTCTTCTGACAGCCCTGCTGCTGCTTCTTCTGGCCCCTTCATATAATGTTTCACTTCTCTTCTACAGATTCCTCTGAATAAACACATGAACTCCTCAAACACAAACAAGCGCAAATTATTTGGACCGCATCAACTATCAACACAGATTTTAATCGTCTCAAAGTTGTAATAACTTACCCCACTGTCCAGTCCTCACTGATCTTCCTCCAGGCTCCGTCCTTCTTGTATTCCAACAAAGACACGCCATGAAGCAGAAAAGTTGAACAAATCTGAACTTTTCTGCGGCGAACTATTTTAACGCGTTGAAGCTTATACGCCTGTCAAAGCGTTTAGAGCGGAAATCGCACCCTCCGCGCCGCGCTCCACACCGAAAAAGCAGGAATCGCGCCGCGGAAAACGCAGGTGTTCGACGCGCGTTTACATAGTTTACATAATGTAAACTGGACGCTTTGGCCGCCGCGGTCTGAATGAGTCTTGCTAGTTTTTAGCTGTTTTGCTCTGGGCGCGTTGAGCTGCTACGCACCGCACCGCACATGCGGGTCAGTCTGATCGGCCGAAAAACGGAAATTACGAGATGGACCGGCCGGTCACCAATTCGACATAAAACCGGCTTTTTTAATCGGCGGCCGATTGATCGGTGCATCTCTAACTCTACTTAAAGATACATTATTCAAAGTGTGTAAAATGATTTGGCTCGATCCTATTTCTAATCCCTCCATCCTCCTGCTAAATTGGTCCAAACAACAAAAGTAGTACTTTTTACTGGGAAACATTCAAGCATTTTGATGTTATACCAACCTAATATTAATATTCCAAGTCTTATTAAAGGTGTGGAGGCTCATGGAAACAATGTGAACTGCAAAATTTCAAATAATTCACTTTGTCATTCAACAAATTCGACATTGCCGGGTTGTTTTTGGCCCTCTGCTCCGTATAAGTTTCAAAATGCGGCCCTTGGTGAAAAAAGTTTATATATAAAATACATATAAATGTATTATATAAATATATATCTATATATAATACATTTATATGTATTATATATAGATATATATTTATATAATACATTTATATGTATTTTATATATATATTATATATATATATATATATATATATATATAATGTATTATATATATGTATTATATAGATTATATATATATATATATATATATATAATGTATTATATATATGTATTATATAGATTATATATATATATATATATATATATAATGTATTATATATATGTATTATATAGATTATATATATATATATATATATATATATATATATATATATATATATATATATATATATATATATATATATATATATATATATATATATATATATATATATATAGGGGCATCAGCGTGGCTGCAGCATAGCTAAGCTAAGTCATGGCTGTATATAGCTGCAGTCTGCGGCGCATGCAGCTAGAGCCGAACAGCATCATTGTTTTGATATTTTTTCCAAGCCATACAGCTATTTCAAAAATATATATTAAATGTTTTTCTTTTCTTTTTTCAATGTTTTGATATAATAAACTTAAAACACAGGGCAGAACAAGAGAGCAAAATGTAAAATAAAAATACAAATTAGCTGGGTATGGGGGTATTGCCCATTTCACATAATAATGAGCCTTCAACATCAGATGGCATCATAATGAAAACCGTTTTGAATGAAAATCTGTTAAAATATATATTTTTTTCTTTTTCTTGTGCATTTAACTATACAGATGCAAGATGCTGTGTTGTTTCTACTAGTGTGGCATGCACATGGAGGGGTGAGAATTCCTACTGCTTGTTTCTAGTGGGACAGATTTGGGGGAGGGACTTCCTGTCTTTGTCTGCTCTTACAGGATTAATAAAGTTAAGTTTGTGGTTCTAGGGCTTGTGCTGAAGCTGCTCTTTCTACTCACTTCCCCACAAACGCTTGGATTGTCTTTTCTGACATAGAACCAAAAGCAGCTGTGACTTTAAAACACTTTAACACACGGCTAACCCCCAACAGGAAGTAGCATTAGCAACGGCACATGAGCCTGCAAAGCATCATGGGTAATTATAGTCAGACAACGTCTCTAATCGTTTCCAAATGATGTCCTCTTTTGGTGGTGCGTGTGTTGTACAGTCTTTGTAGATGTTGTAGTGTCTCTGTAGGTGTTGTGTATAGTGTGTAGAATGGAATGGTGGAGCTGTGCTGGACCCTGACTGAGGACTGCATGTCTCTGAATCACTGTCTCTCTCGGCCCGTGTACAACTCATACTTACCTGGCAGGGGAGATACCATGATCATGAAGGTGGTTCACCCAGGGCGAGGCTCAGCCATTGCACTCCGGTTGTGCTGACCCCTGCGAATTCCCCAAATGTGGGAATCTCGACTGCATAATTTATGGTAGTGGGGGACTGCGTTCGCGCTCTCCCCTGATAACATGGTTAAATTGCAATGATAAATAAATACAAGTGTTGAAGTACATCTTCACCCATTAGTGCAGCTGTTGTAATCTGAATCAGTGGAAACCTGTTTGTCAGTACAGTACATGTGTCATTATTACTTTGAGTTGATTGTGAGGTTTGCAAGAACTGTAATTGGAGTTGACACAACTCACTTTATTTTCCGTTTAGTGAGTGCATTTAATAAAAGTGATTGAAGTGCTGCACATGCAATGGAAAAACAAAAGCTCTATTTAACTCTACTAGTCCCATTTTAAAAAGTGAATCGTAATTACTTAAAGATAAATTATTTTAAGTGCGTAAATGATTTTGCTCGATCCTAATTCTCATCCACAGTACCAAAATAAAATACAAAAACGAGCAGAACATGAGTCAATAAAAAAATCAACATCAACTAATCATTTTAACAAGTATATAAACTGCCCCAACAAGTCCAGAGTTGGTCAAATTCATCCGTTTCCAAATTAAGTCTGAATGTTATTTTTTTTACATTTGTCTAATTCCTGTTATTACGTCCAGGGTGGCTGCCCACGAGTCGGAAGGTTCACTAGTCCGAAAATTCAGACATTTTAAGGTTCACTAGTCCGAAGGTTCACGGGTCCGAAGGTGTGAGTCCGCGCAGCTCTCCTCGCCTCCCTTTGCCCTACACACTGGCTTTTAAGACTTTTTTAGTGTTGATGCACTTTTTATGATTAAACTCACGTATTTTCCATAACCGACTTGTTTCTGTGCATAGCCTGAGCTCCTTATCGTATTATTAATTAATTAATTAACTCCGGGATTAAACCGTTTTCCAGTAGCCGCGGCGCGGTCAAATAGCGCAGCAGTTTCAGGAGCCGCGGCACAAAATAGCATAGCAGTTTTGGCCGCGCGCCGCGGCCCTGTAGACACTCCCATCTTGGCCAGCTGAATTTCCTTTTTGACTACCAATCCTACGGTGATCGGATCACGCGTATTTCTATACTTATAATCAAATGAAGGCATAGAACGGAGGATTCTGTTCACGCATTTTTCTTATGATCAAATGAGGGCATAAAGCGGAGGATTCGAGATGTTCCCTTGTTATTTTTATATACACAGTACAACTTGCGGTGCCTCCTGTGAGCAGCTGGTACATTAAACGTGACGAGCCCCAGTGCGTGTCGTCGTGCTTTGTGCGCATTTTACAGACTGACTACATCCTGATGCCGTCTGCACCTTCACTTTAGCCTATGAGGAACTTTCGGACTAGTGAACCTTCGGACCAGTGAACCTAAGGACCAGTGAAGCTTCGGACTAGCGAGCCTTCGGACTAGTGAACCTTTAAAACCTTCGGATTTGTGAACCTTCGGACTTGCGAACCTTCGGACTCGTGGAGGGTAACCACGTCCAGTCCTTGGCCGTAGTTTTTTTTAATAAACATTTCTTGGTCATGGCTTTTCTTCCCGCCAAAAGCACATTACACTGTGTCCACTGCAGGGGATTTTAGGCCCAAGTACATCGTTCCAAAATTTAGTGGAATCTCGATGTCAAAAAACTGTTTACAGAGCAACCTTCATTTCAGTCCAAACAAGACGTGATGGTGGTTTGTCTCCTGCTCCCACAATTTCTCCAACTGTTTGACGTGGTGTTTTGCAAAAACGTGATACATTTTTCCAACAAAACGCTCTTCAAACATGTCATTTTGTCGTGTTCCACAGGGATGTACAAACATCTTCCCACTCTCTGTCCATCAAAACAAGACGGCTCTCTCCTTCCCACTTGTTTTTAATATACTTAGTAGAGTCACTGTCCAGATGCAAATGCATTGATATCATTTAGATATTATTCCCCTTGAACTTTCCGATTTAAAAGCCTTGAGTAAAATCTAAATCAGAAGGGAGCTTCATATTCTGGGTGACACCAACAATGCTCTGATCTGAACTGACACAAGGTAAACCCTGCCTCCTTTTTCTTTTGATAATTGTAGGATTTTAAATAAGTTTCCTGTTGTTCGTTTGATTTGGTTCAGTGCCATTCACATTGAAGGATGCTACTTGTGAAGCAGTCCTCACACCGCGGCGTCAAATTCGCACCCGACGCAGAAGTTGGACGCCTGTACATTTGAAGACAAACGCTCCGGAGGCGCGTTCTCGACGCCTCGGACTCATGTCTGTAAAATACACTCAGCAGCAGACGTGCATCCGAGTCGTCCTGCACATGCTCAGTGGAGGAGTTGTGCTGTGTTGCTTTTCTCGTGGTGTTGTGGAGTTTAATGGCGGATCATGGCTTTGGTTTATTAACTTTACAAAGTCCAAAAGTGGAGGTGATGGGCCCCGGGGCCCGTCTGGGACCCGCATATACTTCAGAGCTGAGCAGAGTTTAGTCAATATCATTATTTGCCCCAAGAGCTGCGTCTTAAGGATTTTTTTTAATCTTGCGGGTTTGTTTTGGGTCTTCTTCTGGGTCGTGCGTAGCCGGTCACTAGAGCGTCATCTCTGATTGGCTGCTGCGGCGCATCTGTCGCACAAAGTTGAACAAAGCAGAACATGTCGGCGGCGGACGCTTTGGACGCGTGACCCTCCAACGTGCGTCCAAAGCGTTGAGAGGGGCGAAAACGCAGGAATCGCGCCGTGGAAAACGCAGGAGGAGTTTGACGCGCGTTTACATAGACTGAATGTAAACTGGACGCTTTTGACGCCGCGGTCTGAAGGGGGCATCAGACGGGCGTCGAAAGCATCCAGACCCCGACGCGCCGTGCTCGACGCCAACATGCAGGACGCGTTCAACGCGCGTTTACAGACTTTGAATGTAAATTGGACACGTTGGACGCCCCGGTCTGAAGGCCACAAAGAACTTCAGCATGGATTTCTTGTCTGTCACGGGGGGAAACTACCGCTCTCCTGAGCGCCAGCAGCGGTTCCCTCGTGTAAACAAGCACAGGCCGGTGGAGCTGGGAACCTGCGCACATCGTAACGACAAAAACACTCAATAATTCTATGAAAAAAAGTTGAATCAAAGCGGATCCAGCGCATATCTGCAAAATTACAATAAATAGAGCACAAAAAGTTTGGGAAAGAGAGGGAGCGTTGCAACAAGCAGCACTCACCAGCGCTTTATGACGTTTTTTGTAAAGTAGCTGTTCAAATTTTGTAATAGCTGTTCAAATTATCAATTCATTGGTATATATTAGATATTATTCCTCTTGAAAGTTCTGTTATTGTACTACAATTTCATTGTTGTTTTAAAGCTTGGAAATGGCTTTTCTTTTTTTTTCTTTTTTTTTTAACTTTTGTTATTTAATAGTATTGCTTTCACATAATTATATATTTTTTCCACCAACATTGGCGCTTAATGGAACCAAAAGTGGGGGGGAAATGTGTTTAATTCTCATTGGTTGGTATTTGCTCACAAATTTCCCATTTCATGTAATAATTACTATTCAACACCAGATGGTGCCATAATGAAACAAGTTTTGAATGAAAATCTGTAATATATATATATATATATATATATATATATATATATATATATATATATATATATATATATATATATATATATATATATATATATATATATATATATATATATATATATATATATACACTTTCATATGCACTCCGAATTTAACTATACAGATTTAAGATGCTGTGTTGTGTTGTTTCTACTAGTGTGGTATGCACATGGAGGGGTGAGAATTCCTACTGCTTGTTTCTAGTGGGACAGATTTGGGGGAGGGACTTCCTGTCTTTGTCTGCTCTTACAGGATTAATAAAGTTAAGTTTGTGGTTCTAGGGTTTGTGCTGAAGCTGCTCTTTCTACTCACTTCCCCACAAACGCTTGGATTGTCTTTTCTGACATAGAACCAAAAGCAGCTGTGACTTTAAAACACTTTAACACACGGCTAACCCCCAACAGGAAGTAGCATTAGCAACGGCACATGGGCTTGCAAAGCATCATGGGTAATTATAGTCAGACAACGTCTCTAATCGTTTCCAAATGATGTCCTCTTTTGGTGGTGCGTGTGTTGTACAGTCTTTGTAGATGTTGTAGTGTCTCTGTAGGTGTTGTGTATAGTGTGTAGAATGGAATGGTGGAGCTGTGCTGGACCCTGACTGAGGACTGCATGTCTCTGAATCACTGTCTCTCTCGGCCCGTGTACAACTCATACTTACCTGGCAGGGGAGATACCATGATCATGAAGGTGGTTCACCCAGGGCGAGGCTCAGCCATTGCACTCCGGTTGTGCTGACCCCTGCGAATTCCCCAAATGTGGGAATCTCGACTGCATAATTTATGGTAGTGGGGGACTGCGTTCGCGCTCTCCCCTGATAACACGGTTTAAGTAAATTGAAACGGGTCAAAGTACCACCTTTTGTACTTTATTATCGTCACTTTTTGTATTATTGAGGTCATTTCTCAAACTGTGATTAAAAGTACGAGTCTAATCTACTACAGACTCATTTGCGCCATTACGCCGCCTTGTGGTCAAAACATGTATAGCATCTCCCAGATACTGTTGTTTCTGGACTTTATAAAAAAAAATTCAGTTGAATTGATACAGGTTCATGAACAAAATAAAACAATAGGGTTTTTTTTGAAAGATACAAATAAAATTCAGAAACACATTTTTAGCGCAAGTACACTTTGTATCAAAGATGAAATCTGAGTGAAGCCCCATGAACCATTTGAGGCTTCACATTTTTAGCGCAAGTACACTTTGTATCAAAGATGAAATCTGAGTGAAGCCCCATGAACCATTTGAGGCTTCAGCCAATTGTTGTTGTTGTTTTATGGCGGTTGACATCCGAGTGTTGCATTACCGCCAGACTTTATTCCTTAGACTTTGTCCTAGTCCTAAAAGTTCTTCTTCCAGTGCCTTGACTTCCAGTGCTTTGTCCTCAGACTCAAACAAACAACAACTATTCTAGTCACAAAGACATATCATGACCTCATGGGCTTTGTAACACCAAAGCAATGGAAGGAGTTCTTTTACAGACTACGACAGAGTCTGAGGACTACGAAAAGTCTGAGGAATAAAGTCTGGCGGTAATGCAACAATTGGATGCCAACCGCCATAAAACAACAACAACAACAACAACAACAACAACAACAACAACCGGCTTTATTCCAGGGAGACCCTTCTTCATCTTCCTCTCCTTCTTTGACGTTAGGTGCTTCCACCGTACAGCTTTAGTCTTTAGGCTTCATTCTATAGGCTTTAATATTTCCACTGATGTCGCTGCTTGGTAGCCGTGCGTCTACGAGACTGGACGAGGACAGGAGACCACCCCCACCCCCATCTCGTCACTCTGAGCAGGAGTGACAGGAGCAGGGGCAGCAGGAGCAAGGGGGCGCAACAGGGAGGGCTGAAGGCAAATTCAGATCTTCAAAAAGAACATTGTACAGCAGTTATATTTTAGCCCAGTACATTTACTGCAATATTATTCAAACTTTTACTATTATAATACAGCATATTTAATGAGGCATACATATGTTGCCAATATCCTTTTCCAGTTTCATCAGCTCTTTGACTAACTTCACGCGCTCACTATTCTAGTGAGCAGCTGTGCACTATAGATTCTAGTGCACTATAGATTCTAGAGCACAGATGATTGTGTAAACATTTCTTTGAGGCTGTGCGACAATTAAATAGGCGTACTATTTTAACGCGTTGAAGCTTATACGCCTGTCAAAGCGTTTAGAGCGGAAATCGCACCCTCCGCGCCGCGCTCCACACCGAAAAAGCAGGAATCGCGCCGCGGAAAACGCAGGTGTTCGACGCGCGTTTACATAGTTTACATAATGTAAACTGGACGCTTTGGCCGCCGCGGTCTGAATGAGTCTTGCTAGTTTTTAGCTGTTTTGCTCTGGGCGCGTTGAGCTGCTACGCACCGCACCGCACATGCGGGTCAGTCTGATCGGCCGAAAAACGGAAATTACGAGATGGACCGGCCGGTCACCAATTCGACATAAAACCGGCTTTTTTAATCGGCGGCCGATTGATCGGTGCATCTCTAACTCTACTTAAAGATACATTATTCAAAGTGTGTAAAATGATTTGGCTCGATCCTATTTCTAATCCCTCCATCCTCCTGCTAAATTGGTCCAAACAACAAAAGTAGTACTTTTTACTGGGAAACATTCAAGCATTTTGATGTTATACCAACCTAATATTAATATTCCAAGTCTTATTAAAGGTGTGGAGGCTCATGGAAACAATGTGAACTGCAAAATTTCAAATAATTCACTTTGTCATTCAACAAATTCGACATTGTCGGGTTGTTTTTGGCCCTCTGCTCCGTATAAGTTTCAAAATGCGGCCCTTGGTGAAAAAAGTTTATATATAAAATACATATAAATGTATTATATAAATATATATCTATATATAATACATTTATATGTATTATATATAGATATATATTTATATAATACATTTATATGTATTTTATATATATATTATATATATATATATATATATGTATTTTATATATATATTATATATATATATATATATATATATATATATATATATATATATATAATGTATTATATATATGTATTATATAGATTATATATATATATATATATATATATATATATATATAGGGGCATCAGCGTGGCTGCAGCATAGCTAAGCTAAGTCATGGCTGTATATAGCTGCAGTCTGCGGCGCATGCAGCTAGAGCCGAACAGCATCATTGTTTTGATATTTTTTCCAAGCCATACAGCTATTTCAAAAATATATATTAAATGTTTTTCTTTTCTTTTTTCAATGTTTTGATATAATAAACTTAAAACACAGGGCAGAACAAGAGAGCAAAATGTAAAATAAAAATACAAATAGACATTAGCTGGGTATGGGGGTATTGCCCATTTCACATAATAATAAGCCTTCAACATCAGATGGCATCATAATGAAAACCGTTTTGAATGAAAATCTGTTAAAATATATATTTTTTTCTTTTTCTTGTGCATTTAACTATACAGATGCAAGATGCTGTGTTGTTTCTACTAGTGTGGTATGCACATGGAGGGGTGAGAATTCCTACTGCTTGTTTCTAGTGGGACAGATTTGGGGGAGGGACTTCCTGTCTTTGTCTGCTCTTACAGGATTAATAAAGTTAAGTTTGTGGTTCTAGGGTTTGTGCTGAAGCTGCTCTTTCTACTCACTTCCCCACAAACGCTTGGATTGTCTTTTCTGACATAGAACCAAAAGCAGCTGTGACTTTAAAACACTTTAACACACGGCTAACCCCCAACAGGAAGTAGCATTAGCAACGGCACATGGGCTTGCAAAGCATCATGGGTAATTATAGTCAGACAACGTCTCTAATCGTTTCCAAATGATGTCCTCTTTTGGTGGTGCGTGTGTTGTACAGTCTTTGTAGATGTTGTAGTGTCTCTGTAGGTGTTGTGTATAGTGTGTAGAATGGAATGGTGGAGCTGTGCTGGACCCTGACTGAGGACTGCATGTCTCTGAATCACTGTCTCTCTCGGCCCGTGTACAACTCATACTTACCTGGCAGGGGAGATACCATGATCATGAAGGTGGTTCACCCAGGGCGAGGCTCAGCCATTGCACTCCGGTTGTGCTGACCCCTGCGAATTCCCCAAATGTGGGAATCTCGACTGCATAATTTATGGTAGTGGGGGACTGCGTTCGCGCTCTCCCCTGACAAGAAGGTTAAAAAGCAATATAATGAATTAAATGTTAGTTTTTCAGTCAAATCCACATTTCTTTTACAGTAATGTGCGCTGTATTATCTGTCAGGAGTGGCTACAGAGCCGAAACTGCGAAGATATTTCGTAGCCGCCGCCCCGCGCCTCTGTTGCCACGGCCATTTTTTTAAATATGATACGATGCTGATACTTTTTAGCGATATCGATACTTATATTTTAATCTTTTCCCCCAAAATTTAAAAAATAACAATTTGAATTCATTGTATTCAAGCCATCACTTTAGTGTAGAACATTCAGAGAAGTAAATGTATCAAATACCTTAGCGCGGCAATTCAAACTCACTTTGAAACATTCAGACCAGCTTTAGACATCTCAGATGAGCTTTAAAACATGAAACAATATCAACTGAAAAAATACTTTTAAACTAAATCAGAAAGAGAAAAACACAACTTTCACAGTTGTTTAGTTTAATTTCTCAGACTAAAATCTGCCATTTACACAACTTCAACTTTAAAACTTGAGCACAGTACACAATGTGGATGTGCATTAAACATATAACGTGAATTTCAAATTCAAAATTCAAGTAAACAAACATGGAAAAAAAAGTGCACAGAATTAAGTTAGACACTATTTTTAAACATAAAGTGCACCCTAGTGCAACATAAAATGTAACAGGAACTGAAATGTGCAAAAACGTTCTGGATGGTCCCCTAAAATCAAATGCTGTTTGGTTGTAATGTAAGATTTGCTCTTCTTTGCTTTGAGGCGATTGCGGTTTTGGCTGACCACTTCACCGCTGGCCACTAGAGGGAGCGGCGTGCACCATGACGACAAGAGTCCATTCTGCTGTGGAAAAGGGGTGTTTTAAGGCATAAGTTGGTGATCTGCGTGTGAGCCCGTCGGTGGCTTTGTCTGCTATAGCTCCGTGGAAGTTTGTCCCGGCTCCTGTTGATTTTAGCTTGCATGGCAAGCTTAGAGGAGTCGCTGGGAGGGCACCGCAGTTTGCCGTTCAAGCGCTCATCGATAAGCACTCAGGTGATGTGTTTATTTATACCGACGGGTCTAGGGATCCTGAGAGTGGGCGTACTGGCGCCGCTTATTTTGTGCCTGACCTGGGGCTGGCGGTCAAGAAGAGGTTGACAGATCGCCTTTCTGTTTTCACGTCGGAACTTATAGCGATACGGTTGGCGTTGGAATGGGCGGAATCTGCTTTGCAGTGTTGCGGCATTGTGGTGGCCTCTGACAGCCTTTTTGCATTGCAAAGCATTAAATCTGGGAAATCGGATTGCAGACAGGATGTGTTGAATGGCATCTTCTGTCTGATGCTCTCCCTGTCCAGGAAGGATGTGAGGGTTTCCTTCATTTGGGTCCCTGCGCATGTGGGGGTGGATGGTAACGAAATGGCTGATGCACTGGCTAAACGTTCCCTTCGGCGGCCATCAATTGATGTGGCGGTTGAGTTAAGCAAATCTGAAATCAAGCCTGTTATCAAGAGTCATGTGGTCGGCCTTTGGCAGGAATTTTGGAGCCACTGTGTTACTGGACGGCATCTCTATCACATACAGGGTAGTGTGGGTCCTTGCGGGTCTATGGGCAGGAACGCGTGGGAGGAAAGGGCCTTCGCCCGCATGAGGATTGGCCATACTGGACTCAATTGGTCACTGAGTAGGATAGGCAAACATCCGACCGGTCTGTGTGGTCACTGTCGGGTGCCAGAGACTGTCGAGCATGTGCTGATTTGCTGTGAGGCTTATGATAGGGAAAGGGCCGGGTTGGCCTTGTGGTTTCGGAATAATGGGCGGGAGTTCAATCTGCGGAACGTTCTGGCGATCCAGTCACAGGGTTTGTGTCAGGCTGTGGTTGCTTACTTATGTAGCACAGGGCTGGGTAAACGTTTATAGAGGTGGGGGGTGTTGGAGACTGAGCCGAGGATGAGGAGCAAGAGGATGTTCTAACGCGCTTGGACTTCATGGGCCTAGAAACGCCAAAGTGATGGAAGAAGGACTTCTAAAGGATAAAACGACAAAGACGTCCCATGACCTCATGGGCTTTGTAAAACAACAAAGACGTCCCATGATCTCATGGGCTTTGTACTTCCAAAGCACCGAACGTCAAAGAGGGCGAGGAAGGTGAAGAAGAGTCTCCCTGGAATAAAGCCGGTTGGTCTCTGACACAACAACTATTCTAGTCACAAAAACACATCATGACCTCATGGGCTTTGTAACGCCAAAGCAATGGGAGGAGTACTTTTACGGACTACGACAGAGTCTGAGGACTACGAAACGTCTGAGGAATAAAGTCTGGCGGTAATGCAACACTCGGATGCCAACCGCCATAAAACAACAACAACAACAACAACAACAACAACAACAACAACAACTATTCTAGTCTCAAAAACACATCATGACCTCATGGGCTTTGTAACGCCAAAGCGATGGGAGGAGTACTTTTACGGACTACGACAGAGTCTGAGGAATAAAGTCTGGCGGTAATGCAACACTCGGATGCCAACCGCCATAAAACAACAACAACAACAACAACAACAACATAAATATGGGCAGTGTTAGTTTAATAACTTTGATTGTTGAGTTGTGGTTTTAAGTTTTAAAACTATTAAATGATATCGATATTTTTGTCATGAGATCGATAGCCAAAAAGTGACGACTGAGTATCGCTGTATCGATACCATTGTATCGATACCATAGTATCGATACCATAGTATCGATATCATAGTATCGATATCATAGTATCGATCCGCCCATCACTAGTTGCTTCACCTCCAGCCAGGACTCTGTTAAACTGATCAAGTCTGTGGACAACGCCACCCTCATCGCCATGACGACGCCACCCTCATTGCCATGACGACACCACCCTCATCGCCATGACGACACCACCCTCATCGCCACGACGACGCCACCCTCATCGCCACGACGACGTCACCCTCATCGCCACGACGACGCCACCCTCATCGGGCTCATTTCTGTGAGCTGTTTACCAACAGCTCACAGATTTCCTCTTAATAAACAACTCATTTGATGTTTTTCAGTCAGGTTTTAGACCTCATCACAGCACTGAGACTGCTCTTGTCAAGGTGACAAATGACATCCGCCTGAACACTGACACGGGCAAAGCCTCAGTCTTAATTCTGTTAGATCTGAGTGCTGCTTTTGACACTGTCGATCATGGGATCCTCTTACAGAGACTAGAGGGCTGGGTGGGCATCACTGGCACTGCCCTAAACTGGTTAAGGTCCTATCTGGAAGACAGGAAGTACTTTGTTGAAATTGGTAGCTGTGTCTCAGACCACATGACCCTGACCTGTGGAGTGCCCCAAGGGTCAGTCCTGGGTCCCCTTCTGTTCAACCTCTACATGCTGCCGTTGGGTCAGTTGATACGCAGTGAAAATGTGTCCTATCACAATTATGCAGACGACACTCAGATCTATGTTTCACTATCGGCAGGTGAATATGGACCAGTAGATTCACTCTGTCACTGCATCCAACAGATCAGTTTGTGGATGCAAAACAACTTTCTCCAGCTGAACTCAGACAAGACTGAAATAATCGTTGTTGGTCCACATAAACAAAGAGAAAGTGTTAGCGGTCACCTCCAGAGTCTCGCTCTAAAACCTACAAACCAAGTTAGAAATCTGGGGGTAATAATGGACTCAGACTTGAACTTTAATTGCCACGTCAAATCAATAACATCAGCAGCTTTTTACCATCTAAAAAACATTGCCAAAGTCAAAAATATAGTGTCAAAACCAGATTTAGAGAGACTTATCCACGCGTTTGTCTCCAGTAGATTAGACTGTAACGGCCGCTCACTGGTCTCTCCAAACGAGCTGTAAAACAGCTGCAGTACATCCAGAACGCTGCTGCTCGGGTCCTGACTAGAACCAGGAAGTATGATCACATTAGTCCTGTTCTCAGGTCTCTGCACTGGCTCCCTGTGGCTCAGAGAATAGACTTTAAAGCAGCTCTGCTTGTGTACAAGTCTCTCCATGGCCTAGCACCAAAGTACATCTTGGATATGTTAGTGCCATATGAACCATCTCGGACTCTGAGGACCTCAGGGACCGGCCTCCTGCTGGTGCCCAGAGTCAGGACAAAACATGGGGAATCTGCGTTTCAGTTTTATGCAGCTAAAATCTGGAACAGTCTTCCTGAAGATGTGAGACAGGCTTCTACTCTGACAATGTTCAAATCTAAGCTAAAAACAGTTTTGTTTAGCTGCGCATATGACTGAAAGGATTTTTTCTTTGCACTCTTCTCTTTTGTTTGTGATTTTATTAGTTTAGAAAATCAGTTGGATTGATAATTTTTAATTTAGTTAATTTTATTGTATTTCTGTTTCTGTAATTTCTTTGTGATTTGAATGCATTTTTCCTGCTGTGTGAAGCACTTTGAATTGCCTTGTGTATGAAATGTGCTCTACAAATAAACTTGCCTTGCCTTGCCTCATCTGGGACCGGGATGAGTCTGTCTACAGGAGGTGGAGCGGCTGGTGCTGGTGTCCTGGTGCAGCGGGAACAACCTGGAGTTTAACGCCCAGAAGACAGTGGTCATGGTCGTGGTCATGGTCGTGGTCATGATCGTGGTCATGATCGTGGTCATGGTCGTGGTCATGATCAAATCAAATCAAATCAAATCAAATCAAATCAATTTATTTTTGTAAGGCCCAAAATCACAACAACAGTTGCCTCTGAGGGCCACAGGGAGAAATGAATCAACAATGTCTGTGGTGGCGATGAAGTCAGACAATGTCTGTGGTGGCGAGGGACGATGTCCCAGGGTCCTCTGTCCTTAGACTCTCCTTCTCGGCCAGGAAAAACTACAAAAAAAACCTATTTGGGAAAAAAGCGTAGAAACCTGGAGGAGTTCCAGTGAAGGAGAGATCCCACTCTCACAGACGGACAGACGGACACGAGGAGACTGGAGCTGGACCCACTCTTCAGGCAGAAGAGGGACCGTCTGAGTCGAGCTGGACCCACTCTTCAGGCAGAAGAGGGACCGTCTGAGTCGAGCTGGACCCACTCTTCAGGCAGATGAGGGACCGTCTGAGTCGAGCTGGACCCACTCTTCAGGCAGAAGAGGGACCGACTGAGGCGAACTGGACCCACTCCTCAGGCAGATGAGGGACCGTCCACACAGGGCAGGGACCACTTCACCAGGGGAGGGGCATCTGGGTCCACAGGTCCTCAGGAGTGAGAGAAAGAAAAGAAGGCGGTGAACAGTTTGCAAGTGGAATCAAAAAATAAATATTGTTTGATAGCATAAGTAGTCAGAAGAAGAGGATAGTGCTCAAGCTGTCATACTTCCCCCAGCATAGTTACTCCTAGGGCAGCGTAGCTAAAGCTGTGGGTTTATGTTTCTGTTCCTAACTAGTCTGACCATAAGCGATTTCGAAGAGGAACGTTTTAAGCCTGGACTTAAATGAAGAGACTGTGTCAGCATATTTAACATGGGTCGGGAGCTGATTCCATAACACAGGAGCTTGGTAGCTAAACGCTCTACCTCCTACAGTACTTTTAGAGACTCTTGGCACCACCAGAAGGCCAGCATTCTGAGAGCGAAGAGCTCTGTTTGGATGATATGGTTCTATAGCATCTTTGAGGTAGGATGGGGCCATGTCATTTATGGCTTTGTAGGTCAAGAGTAGAATTTTGAATTTGATTCTAGACTCGACGGGGAGCCAGTGAAGAGACTTCAGCACTGGTGTAATGTGCTCTCTTCTTTTTGTTCCTGTTAGTAATCTTGCTGCTGCATTTTGAACCAGTTGAAAGCTTTTTATGGAGCTTTTAGGACACGCTGCAAGCAGGGAGTTACAGTAGTCTAATCTAGTCGTTACAAATGCATGGATAAGTTTTTCGGCATCACTTTTAGGCAGGATTCTTCTGATTTTGGCGATGTTGCGCAAATGGAAATAGGCTGTTTTACAAGCTTGATTTATATGAGCTTTAAATGAGAGCTCCTGGTCAAATAAGACTCCAAGGTTTCTTACAGTAGAACTGGAGGCTACACTGACATTGTCCAGTGTGACTATCTGCTCAGATAGAGAGTCTCGTAGATGCTTAGGGCCAAGCACAATGACCTCGGTTTTTTCAGGGTTAAGAAGCAGGTAGTTTAGTGTCATCCAGGTTTTTATCTCCTTCACACAAGCACTAAGTCTGTCTACTTGATCGCTCTGATCAGGTTTCATTGATAAATACAGCTGAGTGTCATCTGCATAGCAGTGGAAGTTAATGCCATGCTTTCTGATAATGTTGCCTAACGGCAGCATATAAAGAGTAAACAGAATTGGACCGAGTACTGAACCCTGTGGCACACCGTAAATTACTTTAGAGTAAGGTGAGGAGCTCTGGTTTACATTAACAAATTGGAACCTATCAGATAGATATGATTTAAACCAGCTGAGGGCTGTTCCTCCAACACCTACATCACATTCTAACCTCTGCAGTAGAATGTTGTGGTCAATGGTGTCAAACGCTGCGCTCAGGTGATCGTGGTCATGGTCGTGGTCATGATCGTGGTCATGGTCGTGGTCATGGTCATGGTCGTGGTCATGGTCGTGGTCGTGGTCGTGGTCATGATCGTGGTCATGGTCGTGGTCATGGTCGTGGTCATGGTCGTGGTCATGATCGTGGTCATGGTCGTGGTCATGGTCGTGGTCATGATCGTGGTCATGGTCGTGGTCATGGTCGTGGTCATGGTCGTGGTCATGATCGTGGTCATGGTCGTGGTCATGATCGTGGTCATGGTCGTGGTCATGGTCGTGGTCATGGTCGTGGTCATGATCGTGGTCATGGTCGTGGTCGTTTCTTTCTTGGCAGTTTATTTAATTGTGCCAGAATTACAGAATACAAATCCCAATATTCAAATCATGTTTAATTGAAATAATGGTGCATTTATATGAAGACATACAAATATTTTGTGGTAGTGTTAAAAAATGTTGTCATTTAAAAGTATTGGTTAAAGTTAAGGGTTAAATAAATGTGAAACCTTTGTAAAGTCAACCGCAAATATTTTATCATGAACAAGAGAATCTTGCAGATATCAAAGGTCCATGTATCATTTGTAGAAGGGGCTTCTCAGGGTCACACACAGCATCATGACTTTGACATGTAACTGTCCTTCTCCCAGTACTGTCCTGTCTAATAAAGTCTACCAGCCAAAACTCAGATTAAAATAAATATGTTTGGATATTTATTATTATTAATATTATTATTATTAGTGTTATTTATTTTTAATAAATAAATACAAAATGTCATGGATTCATTTAGGTTTATTTATTTATGCGAGCAGGAAGTGTGGAGGCTGTACAGTGCATACATCACAGACGCCTGTTGTAATTGATTGAAGTCCCATAATTGAGTGGCACTTGAGAGAAGAGTTCTGCAGGAGCAACAGTCCGGGGACAATACTGCTGTGCAAAGGTGAATGTACAACATGAAACTGCACATCATTCCTCACAAAGAACAGATTGGCTCATGGAGCTGTTGCGGTGCATCCAGCGCCTCCTGGGCCCATCTTAGTTTAGTCCGAGCAGACTGGGACAGGCCCATACGGGGAAAGACCTTCCAATCCCCTGACATAACTGGGCTCAAGTTTGCAGCGAGTGAACCCACTACGCTGGGCCTTGTTCATGTGAGTGGGCACAGCTGAAAGCTAAATATCCTTCCCATAGAATGGATCCTATCCCTGTGTCCCCGTCCCCCTTGTCCCCCCGTCCCCCTAGACTAAACCAACCAGGCCCAAACTTGAAACACACCACACAGAAACAACTTCCAGGTCATGTAAAATAAAGCTAAATCATTTACACTGCACTCTAAACCTTGTGTTGAATTTTGTGTTTAGAAACCAAAGATCAAACTGAAAAACCAAATCCTTGTGTTTAAGTTTTTCTGTTAAAGGTAAAACTGCAAATTCCACCAGAGAATTCCGACTTGACCTCCAGCTCTGTTGGGAAGTCGCCTGAATGCAACTGTCACATTTTAACCACATTATGCAAGTTTTCTTTTTTCGTGGTGTGCGGCCGGTGCCTCTCACACCCAGACTTTGGCCTTGGTAGCATGGGGCCCTGGGCGGTCCCCACAGCAGGGGCCCAGGCTGTGATGTGCGGCGGGCAGGTTCTTGTAGACGGCTCGGCTGTAGGGGATGAAGCAGAGCCCCAGCTGCAGGTGTCGGGCCAGGCGACAGTACGCAGCCAGGGCCAGCACCAGAAGCGGGGTCATGAGGAGGAAGCCCACCACCAGCAGGGCCACACAGCCCCCATCTGTGAGCAGCTCCGAGCAGTACGGGGCCGAGCCCAGGGGCCGCACCTGAGAGCACGAAAGGTTAGAGATTGGATTTTATCCCCACCAATACAATATTTGATGTGAATGACTAATGCAGATGTCAATACCAATAATCAAAGTCAATAGTAACAGACATCAGAGGGAAAAAACTTGACTTTGATATACTATGGGCTAAATGCGAGCTGTCTGTAGGACATGTGCTGTCATTTTATGTATGTTTTGTCATACGTGCAGTTTGTATTGATGATTTATTATATTTAATATAAGTATTATATTATAACTATTATTTTGTTTGTGTGTGTGTGTTTTTTGCTCTTGCTTTCTGGTCATGTTCATTCTTTTATTTCTGTTTATATTCGAGGAAATCGAGGAAAGAAAGGTAGTGACTGCATTTCAAAGGTTTTGTTTGATGGACAAATGAGGGACGACACTTCATCAGCACCGAGTATTGTCCTCTGCGCTTGATTCGAGTTATTTTCCTACTCTAAACATTCAATTTCAATGTAAAAGGTTAAGTCACTTGCAATTGACTTATAAATCTGCAGGTATTGTTTGCCTTATTCAAATGTGGAGTGGAGTGTACAAGCAAAAAGTGAAAATCATGTTTTATTGTTGTCGTTTTGCACTGATGTTTCCACTTAAATGTTTTTATTTCTGACAAAACCAATGTAAAGTCGTTTTTCGAGCTTGACCGATAAAGACCTCTAAAGCCAGGACCCGGAGCAGAGGGGACAGTGCCAGGAGTGGAGCTCAGGCTCACATAATCCCTGTGTCAGCCGTGGGTCACATGAGGCGAGCACCACTCACAGCAGGAGCCAATCACACAAGACCAAGTGACCAAAGCAAAACCTGGACTGAACCTGAGCGGAATAAAGACAAATGAGTTCAGCAATGCTCAGATCTGAAATAGGGTAATGCGGTGCCGTGCGCTCCTGTGCAGGCCTGACTGGCAGAGGACAAGCGGCCGAGTCTTATGGCAGAACAATCTGTGCTTACGGCCTGGAAAGAACTAATACATTATTTTGCACATAACAGCATAGATCTGAGCTTCAAAGGGTTTGTAACAGGTTGTAAAAGAAAATCAAATTAAAAGCTTTAATATGTTAAAAGAATCCTTTGACTTTGAGAAACAGGATTAGCATCAATCAGAACAACCGTTATACCAAATATATAAAAGATAAATAAAGACCCTGTCCAGGGTGTACCCCGCCTACGGCCCAAAGTCACTGGGATAATCACCCGCGACCCCTAATGGGAAAAAGCGGTGGAAAATGAGTGACTGAATAAAGAGAGGGACCTTGTTGTGACAGGATGAACGGGAGCGTGTGCGATGCAGGAGCACGATCACGGGGAACGCACACAAAGGATGTCATTGTTACACAAACTGAAAGTGTAAACATGTTGATGTGGTGTGGAAACTTAAGCAGAGCAAGAACCTGGAGCTCATGTTCACGATGGGCAGCAGTTTGCCCATCGTGAACATGAGCTCCAGGATCAGAGGCCCCAGAGGCCCCAGAGGCCCCAGAGCAGAGTCTATGAAGAGCTCTTGAGGAAAAAGGCTGCGCACATTATCCAGGACTCTTCCTTTGAACTATGACCTTCTGGAAGAAGATCTAGAATAATATCGGCTTTAGGAGCTCTTTTGTACCAAGGGCGGTCAAAGCGGCGAACTCTATGAATCTTCAGTAACGATGTGTATTCTCTGTTATTTGTGGTGTGTTATTTTATGTAACAATTCATCTTTTGTGTGACTCTTGCATCTTTTTCACGTCTGTGACATGAACGTTTTCATATTCATAATAAACCAAAGCAGACAGTCTGGCGCCACCTGGTGGCAGCTCCAGTCGTCACATGTCGTTTACTGTTCACGGAACATTAACCTAACATTATGTTTGAGAGAATTTTAGACATAATTCATGTAATAAACGTTAACATTTTATGTCTGAAATGAGAGAACCGCAGTTTAACTGTTCCACGTAAATGAGTTGTGGCTTATCTAAGATTGTGAAACGTGTGGTCAGATGTACGATCCAGCACATCCACCATGACCTGTTTAAGTCATGGAAGTATCTAGAACATTTGCGTGTTTGCAGAGGTCCAAATGTGATGGTGGGAGTGGTTCAAGAAGGTCCTGGGATCGATTCACAATGTGGAGTTTGCATGTTCTCTTTGTGCTCCGCTTTCCCCCACCACTAAATAAACATGTGCAACAGTCTCCAGGGGCGACAGGGGCGACAGGTGCTGGACGCCCTGGTACAATAGTACAATCTCTCTTAAGAAGCTTCATCTCAAATATTTACATTTAACAATTACATTTGTCATGTTTTAAATGAGGTCATTCCAAACGCTGACCTCGGAGCGTTGTGCCTGGAGCGGTCAGTGCTTTGATCTTCACCTCTGATATGTCTTTACCGTTATTGTTATTGTTTCTATATAAACTTTAGACTTTGTTGGTTTGACTTACTGTGGAGTGGCAGAGGAAGCCAAAGACCACCATGACCACTGCAGGGGTCAGGATGGAGCCGAACACCAGGGAGGCCAGGCAGGCGTTGATGGCTGCGATGAGCAGGTTCTGAGCAGTGACCAGCACAGAGCAGGCCCAGCAGTCCAGAGAGTCCCGGAGCTCCAGCAGGCCCTCGCTCCCCCCACTGTCCGCTGCAGAGTACGGAGGAGGCACGACCACCCGCGGGCTCTCCCTGCCCGCCGCGCCCACAGGGTGCAGCGGATGAGGGTGCTGATGCTCTTCAGAGAGGTCCACAGTCTGATGGTGCGCGCCCTTCTCCAGGGCCCCGCCCACTCTCATCATGAACTGCAGACAGAGACACGATCACTACCTGAACGCTGCACCCTGAACGCTGCACCCTGAACGCTGCACACTGAACGCTGCACACTGAACGCTGCACCCTGAACGCTGCACCCTGCACCCTGAGTGCTGCACCCTGCACCCTGAACGCTGCACCCTGAACGCTGCACCCTGAACGCTGCACCCTGAACGCTGCACACTGAACGCTGCACACTGAACGCTGCACCCTGAACGCTGCACCCTGCACCCTGAGTGCTGCACCCTGCACCCTGAACGCTGCACACTGAACGCTGCACACTGAACGCTGCACCCTGAACGCTGCACCCTGAGTGCTGCACCCTGCACCCTGAGTGCTGCACCCTGCACCCTGAACGCTGCACACTGAACGCTGCACCCTGCACCCTGAGTGCTGCACCCTGCACCCTGAACGCTGCACCCTGAACCCTGAGTGCTGCACCCTGAACGCTGCACCCTGAACCCTGAGTGCTGCACCCTGAACGCTGCACCCTGAACGCTGCACCCTGCACCCTGAACGCTGCACACTGAACGCTGCACCCTGCACCCTGAGTGCTGCACCCTGCACCCTGAACCCTGAGTGCTGCACCCTGAACGCTGCACCCTGAACCCTGAGTGCTGCACCCTGAACGCTGCACCCTGAACGCTGCACCCTGCACACTGAACGCTGCACCCTGCACCCTGAACGCTGCACCCTGAGTGCTGCACCCTGAACCCTGCACGCTGCACCCTGAACCCTGCACACTGAACGCTGCACCCTGCACACTGCACCCTGCACACTGAACGCTGCACCCTGAACGCTGCACCCTGAACGCTGAACCCTGCACCCTGAACCCTGCACCCTGAACGCTGCACCCTGAACGCTGCAACCTGAACGCTGAACCCTGCACGCTGCACTCTGAACGCTGAACCCTGCACCCTGAACCCTGCACCCTGAACGCTGCACCCTGAACGCTGCACCCTGAACGCTGCACGCTGAACCCTGAACGCTGAACCCTGCACCCTGAACGCTGCACGCTGAACCCTGAACGCTGAACCCTGAACCCTGAACGCTGCACGCTGCACCCTGAACGATCAGGGACATGTAGCATTAGATGGGCCTCTGTTTGGTGGTGATTTTCAGTTTCTTGCTTTGCAGCACCATTAAACACTTTGGTGGTGCAGATGTAGTGAGCGCTTCAGGGGACAAATCTCAGAATCCTGAGCTGGACGTCTTCCCGGCTGGAGGACCAGGGACCATCTCACGGTGCAACATGTGCTTAACACTTTACTACAGAGTTGTCGTTGGGCTATAATATTCCACTGAGACATCAGACCGGATGCACTCGACATCACAAAACACACTGTACTTTTTCAGAATCTTTTCAAACATCAAGGCTTATCTCCAGGTCATGTGGAGGTTAGTGTTATCGGTCAGGAAACTGATGACTATCTGC
Source organism: Eucyclogobius newberryi (assembly GCF_026437365.1). Taxonomy (NCBI): domain Eukaryota; kingdom Metazoa; phylum Chordata; class Actinopteri; order Gobiiformes; family Gobiidae; genus Eucyclogobius; species Eucyclogobius newberryi. Next base: position 4,370,960 of record NW_027315857.1, read on the forward strand.
ATGTGCACCACAGGAACGCCTCTGATCCAGGCTCTTCATCCCCGTTTCAAGTGTGGACTCCTGGGTGTTCCTCGGCTCCTCCCAGACTTTGATCGATGGGACTTTGATAATTCATTTGTCCTCGTGGTCAGTGTATTTTTTATTCAAAAGGAATAAATTAGCTACAGCAAAAGTAGATTTGTGTAAATTGGACTGAACTAAAACTGATCAAAGAACATGTTTGTAGAGGTTTAACTACAACTTTCACTCAGAATAAGAGCACATGGAGGGACCTCCACCAGACGAATGGTCCCATATCTCTGGTCTGTGCTTTGTTACAGAGCGTCCCCCCTCTGCCCGGGTGTAGTACTCACAGCGGCTGGGTGCTCCATGGGGTGCTCCTCTCCCTCCAGGATGGTGAGGCGGGCGGCTTCTTTGGGGCGCACTTTTGGTTGCTCTTGGAGACTTTCTCTTGTGCTTTGTGGCGCTCCGCTTCCTGTGTGCCAGCGATTTAGTGGGAAAGTTTCAAAATGCTGTAGAAAATGAGCCTTTTGCTTTGCTGTTGCTCTGTTCCAGGTTTTGGGGAGAAGTATTTGGACTTGTGAGCGCCGTCTCCCTCCTCAGCCATCACTTGTCTCTCCACCCACTAGCGCTTATCAGCCCCTCCCGGTCCTCCTCCTCCTGTGGACCATCTCATGCATTCCTCCTCTGATCCAGGCCTGGTGCAGGGGTGAGGGGTGGACAGGGGCTGGGGGGGTCTGATAAGTCGTGGTTTGGAGACTAGAGGAGTGTGGGGGAGGGCAGCTCAGACGCATTGGTATGTGTTCAAACTGAGTGTGAGAAAGAGCACAATAGTTTAACCAGAGAACTTGGTTTTCAAACTTGACAAACTGTGCTTTTTGTCACGTTTGAAGCTTTTGAATGAGATTTTGTTTTGCTTCGTATCGACCGTTATCCGTGTGCACATCGATTGGATTTGTGCAATTCTTGGAAGAACTTTGATAATGGATGTTTCCTGTTACTGTAAAACCACATCAAGATGGACGTGCCACTTTACAGCAACAGTAAGTTGGAGGTGGAAAGACCCCTGTGCGTGATCATATCATACTTTGGCTGATGTGCTCATCTCATGCGTTATGTTAGAAAAAGAACATGGTTTTCATGGAAACGGCAGGTTTGTGACGATGCCGCTCACAGTGGAATCAAAGTCGAGGCAGTATTTGGGCATTGATATGAAATGCTACTAAAAGCTCGGAACCAATTTGTGTCCAATTCCATTCCATCTTCTAAAGGTTGTGGCATCCAAACTAATCGATTCTTTAATCTTAACCTATGTTCTTATAGAAAGTTCAGGAAAGGTGTTCTTGCTTTAGCAGGAACGTTGGACCGAATGTGTTGAGTATATGAGGTGGATTCCTTTATTTCATTTGAACGTTGTGGTTGAACTCGTACTCTTTCGACTCGCTCTGGATGCAGTCCGGGCGAGGCAGCAGCAGAACGTTCCCTCGGGATAAAAGTCACTGCTTTTGAAGTGATCACAAGCGACAAACTGGGCACTGTCAAAGAGCGTTTATTAAGAACACACAATTTCACAAGTGTTTAAGACAAGTCTGGCTCAGTTTGGTGTGTGGTGTCCACGTGGAATCTCCAACAGTGCAGCTATAAATAATGAGCACACAAAGGAAAGGGGATATTGCAGCAGGAAAAATAGAATTTCAACAAGAAACACAAAAAATAACAAGTTCAAAAACGTTTAGCACCATGAAATCTGTTAACGTTAGCAACAAAAAATATTACAATTTTACCTAAAAGTCCCTACGTCATAGAAAATTACAAATAACCCTTTGGAAAAAGTGTAGTTTTTCATAAGCAAACAACAGCATTCCTCAGTCTATGTTAGCAGTGTGCCTATAGTCTACAGGAAAGGTGGCGTTAATATTCAAGATAGAGATATTCATATATATATTTAGAGAAAAGGCAGGAGTGGAGAGGCCGGCACCAAAAAGAAGAAAATCAGCCCCTTTCACCAGCCGAGAACTCACCCAAACAAAAAGCATTGATATTTCCAATAAATAGAAGAAATATTTAAATAAAAAATGTACAAAAGAGGATAAGCTCTCAGGTAACAACACCAGGAGAGCGTTCAAGACAAAATAAGAACATTTATAAAAAAGTTTTACAACACAGAAAAGCAGTCGCTCCAACCCGTATGTTCTGAAATCCAAATTGTTCCAAAGTCTTAATGCGTTAGAAAAGGTTCATGACTCTAGCAGTTTTCCTCCTTTTTCTCTCATAAATAGACGTTACAAGGCCAATGTGGTATATCTCTAGGCTAATCTATGATCAAAATCAACAAATTACAAAACAGCACCTCAGAATTGGAAAAACAAAATGGGTACAAATGAGTCGGGTCCAGTCCCGGTTTGATCCGCGGCCGGTTGAGATCTGAGCACCATTTCTGGAGAAAGCTGGATGAGATGGTGTAATGTCTGTAAACAGTAATGATCAGCACAAGTGTCCGACTGTCAGTCCCACAAGTAGTATTCAAACCATGACGTGGTGTTTTGGTTTTGGCAGGTGCAGTGGCAGGTGCAGTGGCAGGTGCAGTGGCAGGTGCAGTGGCAGGTGCAGTGGCAGGTGCAGTGGCAGGCGGTCACCTGCAGGGGGCGGCCTGGAACACACCAGAGACATTTTGTTAAGTTTCAGAGCGAAAGACACAATCATAACATGAGGAGGTTTTAGTAACTATATTCTTATATTTAGTCTTAAATAAGTCTTATTACAGTTAATGTCAAACTGTGAAACACATTGTTCCAGTTGGAGCTGTAACAGAGACTAACAAGTATTTCTATTTTACATGAATGTATTTTTAATGCATTAAAATGTGAAATATGACTTAAGGTTCGAGACAGAATAAATGTTTTACTGACAATTTATTCTTTTGAGTTACAGAATAAAGTCTCAAACTACATTTATTTTTCATACTTGACGAGTTCATATCAGTCGACCACATGATGCAGCCGAGTTAAGACGATGATGATGATATTTGACGCAAATATCGTCATCGTCATCAATTATAAGAACAATAATATAACATATTCTCGTCTCAGCTCTCATCCTCGTCTCTGCTCCCTCGTCCTCGTCTCCGCGCCCTTGTCCCCGCCCCCTCGTCCCCGCGCCTCCTCGTCCCCGTCTCCGCGCCCTCGTCCCAGTCCCCTCGTCTCCGTCTCCTCGTCCCCGCGCCTCCTCGTCCCCGTCTCCGCGCCCTCGTCCCGTCCCCTCGTCTCCGCGCCTCCTCGTCCTCGTCCCCGTCTCCGCGCCCTCGTCCCAGTCCCCTCGTCTCCGTCTCCTCGTCCCCGCGCCTCCTCGTCCCCGTCTCCGCGCCCTCGTCCCGTCCCCTCGTCTCCGCGCCTCCTCGTCCCCGTCTTCGCGCCCTCGTCCCCGTCCCCTCGCCTCCTCGTCCCCGCTCACCAGGCTGAAGGAGTCGTAGGTGGCCATGAGCTCCTCCATGCGGTACTGCTCCAGCACCACCACAGAGCCCAGGCCGGAGCTCATGCGCCGGGCACAGTCCTCACAGTGGACCATGTACGTCTTCCTGCTGGTGTTCTCACTGGTCACAAACAGCAGGTCAAACACCTCCACCTGGACACACAGGGAAATGTCCTGTTAACGTCGTTCAAGCTGCTCAGGCTTCACAAAAGTGACGTTTGGCTGCGTGAGGAGAGGAAGCAGGTGATCTGGAGCAGGTTTAGTGCCTCGTCTCGCAGCAGCTCCAAAAACATCTATAAAGTACACCTAGTTTTAGAATGAAGTTGTGTTTCAACACTAAAATGTCCTGTGGTGACCTTTCTTCAACCAATTCTAGATTGAGTCACTTTAAAATGTAGAACTAAAGAGAAGTACTAAAATGACTTAAATCTGTCCACGGGTCAAAAGGAATCCTGCTCTTGTTCTGTGGCACAAGCCCAATCAAAGTGCTGGGTGTGTTCAGCCTCATGTGCTGGACAGGGATGCATAGGTGCTGTGTTAATGTGTATATATGTGTATACATGTTATACATGTCCCATAGTGTTGACTATGTTAGTGCACTCCACTGCGCCCTCTGGTGGCTTCTCATGCAGACTCACTGATAATGAACAAATAAGAGAAAACTGAAGGTGACGCAATCTTAATTAAAGCAAAGTTCTCTTCACAATTATTCCACAAAGAGAAATCTTTGTTTAACACCAATGAACCTCACGCTGCAGCTTCAGCCTGTGACACGAGCCGCGCCGCCACTGGACAGTGACACCACTGGACACAGTGACTGCTGCGCCCCACACGGGTCTGGCCCCTCACAGTGTGTATCGGGTGCAGGCCACACTCACGTCACACTCGTTGCAGTAATACGCCGGCTCGTCCTTCACACGGCTCTGGTACGAGATCTTCTTCCCCTCAGTCACCAGCTGGTCCCTCAGGATCTGAATGTGCTTCATGGACTGTAGCAGGCAGTGTCTGCACAGAGGACAGGGTCAGGGGTCACACAGGTGAGCAGAGAGGATGGGGTCAGGGGTCACACAGGTGAGAAGAGGAGGGGGTCAGGGGTCACACACTTACTTGATCATCTTGTAGGTGTCTGGGTCGGTGACCTTCAGGCTGCTGGCCACGTTCCAGGACACATGGATCATGGGGACGATGGATTTGACCTTCTTCACTTCGTTCCACTCAAAGCGCTCCAGGGCCAGCTGGTACTGGTATCCTGCAGGTCACAGTCAGGGGTCACAGGGGTCGCAGAGCTGTTGTGTAGTGCAGAGCTGTAGTGCAGAGCTGTAGTGTAGTGCAGAGCAGAGCTGTTGTGTAGTGCAGAGCTGTTGTGTAGTGCAGAGCAGAGCTGTTGTGTAGTGCAGAGCTGTTGTGTAGTGCAGAGCAGAGCTGTTGTGTAGTGCAGAGCTGTAGTGCAGAGCTGTTGTGTAGTGCAGAGCTGTTGTGCAGAGCTGTTGTGTAGTGCAGAGCTGTTGTGTAGTGCAGAGCTGTTGTGTAGTGCAGAGCAGAGCTGTTGTGTAGTGCAGAGCTGTTGTGTAGTGCAGAGCTGTAGTGTAGTGCAGAGCAGAGCTGTTGTGTAGTGCAGAGCTGTAGTGCAGAGCTGTAGTGTAGTGCAGAGCAGAGCTGTTGTGTAGTGCAGAGCTGTAGTGCAGAGCTGTTGTGTAGTGCAGAGCTGTTGTGTAGTGCAGAGCAGAGCTGTTGTGTAGTGCAGAGCTGTTGTGTAGTGCAGAGCAGAGCTGTTGTGTAGTGCAGAGCTGTAGTGTAGTGCAGTGCAGAGCTGTAGTGTAGTGCAGAGCTGTAGTGCAGAGCTGTAGTGTAGTGCAGAGCAGAGCTGTTGTGTAGTGCAGAGCTGTAGTGTAGTGCAGAGCAGAGTTGTACCGTGGAGCGGGCCCACGTTCCAGGCGATGTTGTTGCACCAGCCCACAGCCTGGACCCAGTGCACAGTCCCTGCGTTGATCCACACCAGGTCCCCGGGGCGCTGGATGAAGCGGTACACCGGGATGTTAGCGGCGTACAGGTCCTGCAGCACGGGCCACCACGAGCCCGTCAGGTAGTCCACGCCGTGCCTGCAACAGTCAAAGGTCAGCTCAGGTCAGCTCAGGTCAGCTCCACTCACAGTACAACAATAGTGAGGATTCAGACAAATGGATGAACTGACTTTTCACAGAAGTCGCTGATGGCCTGCCAGTAGTGCTCGTGCACAGTGAACCACTCACAGTCCCCAGGCCCGATGTTGATGTTCACCGAGCAGAAGTTGTTGTTCTCCTGGTGACCTGTGGGACACACTGAGCTATTACCTACACAGCCAGGTACAAGATCCAAGTACAAGGATGACAGATGTAGTGAGGACTGAGCCAGGTCTGGACTGCACTGACCTGGCGTGCGGCTGCCCGGGACCTTCATGTACAGCTGCACGGTGTTCATGCCCAGGATGGTGTGGCCCACGTGGCTCAGCATGTTCCCGCTGGAGGAGACTCTCATGAAGGCCGGCAGCTTCTGCAGCTCCTGGAGCTGGGCCTTCCACCTGAACAACACTGGGTCAGTCACTGAGGTGAAAGTAGAGCTAGGAGGCACTGGACACACACTCACCTTTTAGGGTCGGACAGGTCAATGTTGGTCCCAAATTTGATAATCTTTCCCGGTTTCTGTTCACTGCTGACAAACAAAACAAAACTAAATTAAAGGAAAGAACTGAGGAGCAAAAGCTCATTTACAGGAATATTGAATATATGATAAATATTTTGTCTATGTGAAATTATGTTTGTTGTTCAAATGTTTCAATGACATAAATTACAAGGATTGTGTCATTTCATAAGTCATTAAAACAACCTTTGGATTTCCATTTACGTAGTTTTTTTCTTCTTCTTTTTTTTTACACATTATGCAATAAGCACAAGAAGTTATTTAATAAATTGTGAATCAAGACTTTAAAAATAGTCATTGAGGTGTTGTAATAGAGTGAAGTATTGACCCAGGATTTGGGGCCTGATTGTGTCCTACCTGGTGCTCTCCTTTGTGCCGTCCTTGGGGCTCTCCTTCAGAGCCTCAGCACAGGGCTTCTTCTCCTTCTCCTCTTCCTCCTCCTCCTCAGAACTGATCTTCTCCTCCTGGAACAGAGCACAACCTCTCTGTGTTAGATGTGTTTATACATTCACACATTGGTACACATGTTTTAAATGCAATATAGAAATGGCGATAATAGTAGGGAAAATGATTGAATCCTTTAGTGCTTAAGCACCGCCTCTGGTGATCAGTAGGAATGAAATAGAAACCTGGATGTCACTTAATTATCTGCTAGACAAAGGAAAAACAGGTCATTGTACTAGGACCTACATTTGTGAAGCTCATGACAAGGTCAGTGTAGCCTAGAGAAACATTGGGAGTCTGACCATTGATTAAAAGAAGAGAGCACATTCCGCCAGTGCTCGAGTCTCTTCACCGGCTGCCTGACAATTTGAATCAAATTTAAAATGTGACCCCATCCTACCTCAAAGATGCTATAGAACCATATCATCCAAACAGAGCTCTTCGCTCTCAAACCCTTCTGGTGGTCCCAAGAGTCTCTAAAAGCACAGTAGGAGGTAGAGCTCCTGTGTTATGGAATCAGCTCCTGTCCATGTTAAATATGCTGACACAGTCTCTTCATTTATGTCCAGGCTTAAAACGTTCCTCTTTGAAATGACTTATGGTCAGGCCAGTTAGGAACAGAAATATAAAGCTACAGTTTCAGCTACGCTGCCCTAGGAGTAACTGTGGGGGAAGTATGGCAGCTTGAGCACTATCCTCTGCTTCTGACTACTTATTCTATCAAACAATATTTCATATTTTAGTTCACCAGTGTCTGTTCATTGCTGTTCACATGCTTTTCCTCTTCCTCTCAAAAGCGTGCTACTGTTTCAGACGCTGCTGATGCTGCTGCAGTGAGGACTGCACCTTAAGCTGAGGATATACTACACACATTTGGACCAGATTATCTTATGATATTCAGTCCCTCTCAGTCATCTCTAGGTGAAGTCACAGCTGCTTCTCGTCGTGTGGACCTGTTGCAGCTGAACTCATTTTGGGCCTTACTAAAGTAAATGGGCTTGTTGTGGCCGTGGGCCTTACCTGCAGACTCTCCTGGAAGCTGGAGGCCTGGTACTGGGCGTACTTGGCGATGGTGGTGTGGGAGCGGCTGCTCTCACAAGGCCAGGTCTGCTTGGTTCCACTCGGGTCCCAGTTCTCGTCGGCGGGCTGCTGCACCTGCGTCCTCACCTCCACAGACTGGTCTGAGTTGGCGTCCACCAGGGACTTTGTGGAGAACAAGCCCAGGTCTGGAGAGCACATACAGAGGTTAGAGGGTCCATTTTGAGACTGCTGTGATGCACAAGGTTCAAAGCAACTTTAGAGTATGTTTCCTGGGAATGTAGAGTTAATGGAATAAGTGTAAATGGAGCTAAATACAAATTCAGCATCATTTTGATGAGGAAACAATGTTAGAACCAAGCCCCAGTTTTGAAACATGGTCACTTTGAGCCACTTTGAGAGTCAATTGAGCGCATTGACCCGTGTCCCTGAAACTTAACATTAAAAAGTTGTTAAAAAAATAAATGAAGAATTCTTGAACTGGGAAAAAGTTAATGTCTCAGAATGGTCAAACTGCTAACCCTAGTGACAACTCACAACAGGTTTAAGCTAGCAATACCCTAATCAATTATATTGATAGACCCATGGTTATAACATGTTTCCTGAATAATATGTGTTCTTTAATTAACGTTTAGTTGAAACGTTAAAAACAGAACACTCTTTACAGAAGTCCACATTGCTCGCTCACTTCCCTGATGCTTTCCCAGCAACCATGAGTTTATAGAGTGAGTAGATGTCAAGATTATTAGGTTAATTTGATTATTGGAATTATTCAGGTCACAATATAAATCATAAGAACCAAAACAGCTTGGACTGTAAAGCGGCTGTACCTGATATTCACCGTAATAATCACTCCTCAACCAGATTACACCATTTACACATGTTTATTCCTGGTCATACAATCTTAACCAGCTTAAAGTTGCTAAACTTCATTCTTTGAAAGTGAGTAAAGAAAAATAACTTACTGAGGCGCAGAGACCCGGCCAGGCCTCTGATGACGGTCACTGGGTTCTTGGGATCTGTGCAGAACTGCAGCAGCACGGGGGAGAACGCATCCCGTTTACTCTCCAACTGGAACAGAAAATCAGAAAAACCTTCTTAACCTGAAGATATCAATTTGTCAGGTCAAATGTGTAATGAGCGGCTGGATAAACAATCTTGTCACTGAGGCCAAGATGAAAAAATTGTGTGTTTCCGGTAACCCGACCGAGCTGGATTTCAAAATAAAGAAAATATTTTACTGGCCGTACGTTTCGAGAATGTCAAATTGTGAGAGAGAATCCAAAAGCTGCGGGAAAAAAAAAATCATCTGTGGGGATCGTAAGATATGAAAATTGTTGCACTTTTGATAGGTTTGGTTTTGTCTATGGGCACATCCATGTTTGCAGATGCTCATATTTGGTCAGCGTGCAGACCGGCCGGGTCGGCACTAGATCATACACTCCTAAGTCAGAATCAGTTAGGAGTGTATGATCTAGTGCCGACCCACTGGATGACATGGCCGCGGCGACAGGCACACCCCGGCAGCAGCGTGAAGATATTTTGCGTGACGGTCGAAAAGTGCTCACATCACATAGTGACAATAAGAAAAATAGTGCGACGCCGACACTGGCGCCTGTCATGGGTTCGATCACCACTTTCAAAGTTCCAACTACTGCTGGAAATGCCTATTAGCAAGTGATCCATTTGGTCACCGAGACTCCAAAGTACAACTGGTACTCACAAGCAAGAGTGCTTTAGAAAACATTTTGGAACGAGCAGCTCATCAAATACGTGTGCAGGGCAACGGCGCGCAGGGGCGCGGAGGCACGGCTGCTCTGTTGTCTGCTAATGGCTTTTTCACTGGTTGGACTAGTATAGATGTAGAGAACTATTTAATTAAATATCTGCACCAATAAGGCCACTTCAATCTGAAGCGCTCACTTCTGAGAAAAGAAAACTGCAAAACCTGTGCGAGGACTTCAAATATGGCCGTGGCTGCAGAGCCGCGGTGCGGTCTAATAGCCCAGCAGTTACGAGAGCTGAACCCTAACCTTAATCCTGACCCTAACCCTAACCTGGCGCGGTCTAACCCGGCGTGGTCAAATAGCCCAGCAGTACCAGGAGCCGTGGCAGAAAATAACATGGCAGTTTTGCGGCTCTGTAGACACTCCCTTAAAATATATCAAAAAAAGAAAAAAAATCCGACCTACCTGAATTTTCCCCCCAATGTTACCGGAAACACACTTTTTTTTTTGCCTTATATAGATTGTTCTGTTGGATAATTTTCTGAACAGTCCGGGCTAAAATGACGTACATAGATGCTGGGAGTGGGCGGGTTGAGCTTCTCGGGGGGGATGGGTCCGTCTGTGGCCATGTTAGGTTTGACGGAGAAGGCCGGGAGCAAGTACGATTCCTTGAACTTCCCTTTGATTTTGGCCCCTCTGCAAAACACACAGAAGGTGCTAGTTACACACACTGCAAAAAAGCATGTTTGTTAAAATGACAGAAATTAATGTTTCACTTTGGACTGCAATATTTCTATACTGGATAAGATACATTCATGTAAATACCTGCCAAAGCTATGGTTAGGTAAACTTGGAAATATACCCAGGCTCACACTGCACCCGGCGCAGCTCCACCTGCTGTGCTGGAGCAGTGTTCTTGTGGTGCACAGCTCACATTAGGACTGGGGTTTGTGGTGCTTGTGCTTGCGTCCACTAGACCACACGCTCACCTGATCACGGAGCAGTATTACAGGGGGAAGGGTTGGGTGGCTCCAGCGTTCTGCAAAAAATGTCAATCCTATTGAAAGACTCGCCGGCACCACCGCACTGAGCACCGGAGCTGAACCATGTGCAATGTGAGCCCGAAATGAGCCTTCTACTTTTCTCCCAGGTTTTAGATTCATGGGGGAAACTCACACAGAATATGCTCCTTGGCAACAAAACAGCATTTGAAGGACACAAAAGCTCCCCATTTTACACACACACATTGGAAAATAAGTAAATCATCATTCAAAGTCATTAAACATGATTTTTAAGCAATCCGTACTTGCAGGAGCGAATGATCTCGCTGGCTGTGTTCTTGATGTTGATGTCCTTCAGCGGAATCCTCTTCTCCTCCACCTCTGAGGCGATGAACGTCTCCCGGTCTCCACTCTCAACCTTGATAAGACGGATTTTCAGCTCTTTAGGTGGACCGTCAGACAGTGCCTTCAGCTTCAGCAGATCATTAGAGCCTGCAGGGGCCACCTCAGAGCAGGCATGGTGCTCCTCGCTGCTGGAGCTGCTGCTAGTGGACTCTTTCTTCTCTGCGCCAAACATCTCCAGCATCTTCTCATCTTTACTCTGAGAATTGTGGTCACCCAGAATTCGTCGCTCCTTTCTGTCCTTGTGGCTCTTACTGTGTTTCCTGTGGCTGGAGTGAGAAGAGGAGGCTGAGGAAACATCTCGATCTCCTCTGTGCCTCCTGCTCTCACTCCTGTCCTCGTGTTTGCTGTGGCCGTGCTTCTTCCTCTTCTCCTTTTCCTTCTTCTTATCCCGATCTTTGTGCTTGCTCTTTTGTCGTTCTGTTTTATCGTAAATGTCGTGCCTTTGGTGGCTGAGTAGGACTTCGCAGCTCTTGCCCAGCTCAGAGAGAGAAGAGTCTGACACGGCGGTGAATCTGCTCTCCTCTTTGATTAGGCGGATGGGTTTGATGGGCTCTTGTGCTTTGGGCCAGTCCTGTGCAGGTTGGCTCTTCAGCGGTGGGGAGCAGGACTTGGGCGGGGCGGTGGGGCTTGAAGGAGGGTTGGATGAGTCTGAAGCTGGGGAGGTTCCTTGGTGCTGACGACAAATGTCTGGGCCTAGGGACAACGAGGACGAGTATTTGAGCCCGAGAAGCGCTGAGGGAGGTGGCCTGCCGAACGGACCTCCTCGATATGTGTACTTCTGGCTCTCCAGGACTGTGGCCAGAGACTTGAACATGTTGTTTACCCCAGTCTGGTGGAGGTGTGGTCTCTGGCGTGGAGGGGAGCAGGACGGGGAGTCCTCCTCTTCTTCCTCTTCATCTGGCTCACTCTTCACTTCAGGAAGGCCGTAGAGCTTGGCCAAGTCGCTGTGGCGGTAGTCTGTGTTCCCAGCACCAGTGTTCGAAGGTCTGTAGTTGACTTTGTGCTGAGGTTTGTAGTCGTCCTCCTCCTCGTTCAGAGAAGACGTGCGGCTGCAGGGAGAGGCCAGCGAGCCCTGGCGGCTCAGCACTGGGGGGCTAGAGTGTGGATTGGAGCTCGTGTCCTCCTGGTTGGCCAGGTGCTTTGGCACTGGGACAAGGTCTGGAGCACAAAGGTAACCTTTCACAGGCTGCACAGCCGCTGAAAACTCTTCCAGGCTCTTTCCACTCTGGAACATCTCCTCCTCCCTCTGAATCGACTCATCCAGCATGGCCATGATGTTGGCCAGGCCGTCTGGTAGCAGAGTGGACATCTCTGAAGGCTCCTCCTCAAACTGGGTGGCGCTCTTACAGTCATTGGCTCTGCCCTTGTGTACGGGGCCTGAGAGGGGCGGTGGTGGGGGAGCCTGGTACAGTTTGGGGGGCTCTCGCAGTGCCATGGCAGCGGCTGAGTCTTTGGCTTGGCCCGGAGCAGGCTGCATGGCCGGGGGCTTGTGTGAGTGTGAGGTACCTAGTGTGGGAGGAGGATAGAGTGTGCTGCTGCTGCTGCTCCACATGGCTCTCTGCCTCTGCTTCTCCCGGGCGTACTCCGTCTGAGGGGTGAGGGGAGGTGGGCACAGCCGCTCTGAGCTGCCCAGCCATGGAGCGGGTGGGACAATGGACAGGGGTGGCGGCGGGGGCGCCGCAGCGGCCTGTGGGGGGTTCACTCTCAATAGTTCCTCTAGGCTGTCCATAGCATGCTGTTCCTTGGCTTTGCTGCGCTCCTGCTCCTCTCGCTCTTGTTGCACTCTCCTCTCCTCCAGCTCCTCTCGCTGTCGTACTCTCCTCTCCTCCTCTCGCTGTTGTCGTACTCTCCTCTCCTCCTGCTCCTCTCGCTGTCGCTGCATTCTTCTCTCCTCCTGCTCCTCTTGCAGTCGCTGGATTCTTCTCTCCTCCTGCTCCTCTCGCTGTCGCTGCATTCTTCTCTCCTCCTGCTCCTCTCGCTGCATTCTCCTCTCCTGCTCCTCTCGCTGCATTCTTCTCTCCTCCTGCTCCTCTCGCTGTCGCTGCATTCTCCTCTCCTGCTCCTCTCGCTGCATTCTCCTCTCCTGCTCCTCTCGCTGCATTCTCCTCTCCTGCTCCTCTCGCTGCATTCTTCTCTCCTCCTGCTCCTCTCGCTGTCGCTGCATTCTCCTCTCCTCCTGCTCCTCTCGCTGTCGCTGCATTCTCCTCTCCTGCTCCTCTCGCTGCATTCTCCTCTCCTGCTCCTCTCGCTGCATTCTCCTCTCCTGCTCCTCTCTCTGTCGCTGCATTCTCCTCTCCTGCTCCTCTCGCTGCATTCTCCTCTCCTCCTCTCTCTGTCGCTGCACTCTCCTCTCCTCCTGCTGCCTCCTCAGCCTCTCCTCTTCCTCTTGCCTCCACAGCCTCTCCTGATGTTCCTTTTGTTTCCTCGCCTTCTCTTGCTGTCTCTTGACCTCCTCTTCCCTCTCTCGCTCCTTCCTCTTCTCTTCCTCCTCCCTCTCTCTTTTCCTTTGTTCCTCCGCTTGCATATGTCCTTCCAGTTCTGCGTCCAGCTTGTCCAGAGCCTCTTTGATGGACTGTGGGTAGGTGGGAGCAGCACTTGGAGGGCTTGGTCTGGGCAGAGTTGGACTGCGAGAGGGATCTGAGGACATACTTGTGATGATGCTGTTCCCGTGCCTGATGGGTGCAGAGAAGAGGGACGAGGGCTCAGGCGGAGTGTAGTAGGGCCGCTCTGCTTTGAGAGAGGATCCGTTTGCTGCTTGATTGTGAGCGCGCTCGTACGGAACGTTCGGCGTCGGAGAGTCGGCAGGGGCCCGTTCTGTCCATCTGCTGCTGTTGTACACAGGGCTGCCACTGCGGGGCGCTGTGCTGACAGTGGAGATGCTGGCAGAGAGGGGCTTTGGAGGAGGGTTGGCTGTGATGACAGGGGGGCGGCAGGGGGGCTGGCGCTGGTGAACAGTGTTGGGAGTGCGCTGAGGTAGCTGAACTGAGGGCTTGTAAGAGCTGCACTCCTGTAAACACAACAGACACAAGTTACAACTTAACGCAGCAGGAACACACAGTGTTGGCGAGTTCTGGCCCAGCCAAATGACCACTACAAATGGAGGATTCTATTGACCATGTCCTTGTGTGACTGGTTAAGTGAGCAAAGTGATTGGTTGTAACAAATATGTTGGCTCTACTACATGGTCAGAGTCTCGACATTAAAGTCTATTATAATTCTTATGAATGAGCACTCACCAGGGACTGGACGGTGGCTCTGTGGCCCCTCCAGGGCTCCGAGGCCCTGCTGTGGCTCTGCTGAGGAAGCATGGTTGGGCTCAGAGGAGGGGGCACAGGGAAGTGGCTGTAAGGCACACTGCTACCCCTGCAGGTCACAGGGGGGTTTGCTGGTGACGCCTGGCTGCCCGTGTACTGCTCTCGGGCCCCTCTGCTAGGACTGGGTGCTATGGCAGAGGGAGCTGTGCAGCCGCCTGGCCCTCTAGGGGGTTCCAGGGAGGGGTTGAGGGGCTTGGAGCTGGAATACAGCGGGCGCTCTATTTTGTCTTTGTACAGCTGAGGGCCATAGCCTTGTCTGAAGCTCCCTGGAGAGGAGCTACTGTGTGTGGGAGGGGCGGGTGAGGACTTGGAGGTGAAGTGTCCCAGTGTCTGTCTGTTGCTTTCCTGAAAAATAAACAAAAGATAATAATTGTTAACACAATGCTGTCCCGTCTCTGAAAGCACAGATATGAGAGCTGCTGTGACCTCAGGGCTCTGAAGAGTATGCAGTTCCTCAAGTTTTTCGCAGTGTACCAACCTGAATATCTGGGGCTGACTTTTTGCATTCTGGGGTGTGGTTCTGCCACGAGGAGCCGTCTTTGTGAAGCGGACTCCAGAATGCTGGTTTGGGAGGGAGAGAATGGGTTGAGGGCTGTGAAGCTGGCCCTGAGAACTGCTGCTGCTTAAAGAGGAGAAGACGATGTCAGCACCACAAACATGTGAGGGTGGCCAAAGAAGGCTCCATTTTTTACCTGCTCCACGCCCTTTTTCCTCTTGCTGGGACTAGGGCAGTCGTCGGAGAGACGTGGGTTGGGGTGCAGTGGAGTGTGCTGGATGACAGAGTGCTCTAACAGGGGGGGGCCTGGCCTCTTCAGATGGCCCCCAACCATCTTCCCAGGGAAGCCCCGCTGCTGTGGACAGAACAATGTCTCATGAAAATACTGGAGCCACTCACACACAAGTTTACTTTTAGTCCAAAAAACATGACCCAACTGCTCCAGCCAATCAGAGCGCTCGTACCTGGTGCACCTGCGCCCACATGTCATCTCCAGGCAACGGTGGGCCCCGGGGAACGTGCTGCTCCTGAGAACCTGAAAACTGCAGCACATTGGACCAGAAATAAATATATACCTCTACAAGCAGTCATTTTTATACTGTAAATAACCTGTAATATCAGATGTACCTTGAGGGGCTGGTTGAGCCTGTTGGGGGGCAGCTGGGAGTTCAGAGGCCCTCCTGCCTGGTACCCCATGCCCACGTTGTGGAGCCTCACAGAGTGCTCACTGGGCAGGGGCAGCACAGGTCCGTGAGGCTGCAGAGGAGCATTGTACAGTGGGCTCATGTGCTCCCAGGCTCTGTGAGGAGGAGTGAAGTGAGGAGGCCTCTGCTCCCGCTGAAGCTCTGCCAACATCTGATGAGGCATCTCCAGCTTATCACCACGAATGGGTCTGCACAGACACATCACAATCTTATTCAATCGTGCCCAGATTACTACCTCACGACAATGAATTAATATTATGCACAGTGACTCACCCATTGTTGAAGAATTTACTGTGATGGTTGAGTCCAATTGGACCAGGAGGTAGATGAGGAAGAAGCTGGTGCTGGTTCATTCCAGGAGCACACCTGAACACAACAGAGACTAATGAGAACAAAGACTCATGGATCATGTTAGTGCTGTGTGTGTGTGTGTGTGTGTGTGTGTGTGTGTGTGTGTGTGTGTGTGTGTGTGTGTGTGTGTGTGTGTGTGTGTGTGTGTGTGCGCGTGTGCTACCTGGCAGACGGCTGCCAGGCGCGGCCCCCCACAGGACCCCATGGACCCCGGTTCAGTCCGTCCAGGGGGAAGGAGTCCCGTGTGCCACGCCCGCCAAACGGCTCCACCGCGTGATGCATCCAGCCTGCAGGCAAAGCAGACACTCATGTGGCCTTACATTCACTCTTCTATTGTAATAGTTTCACTGATATACAGAGAGGTTCTCACCAGACTAGCTGTGTGTTTAGAGCCCTCCACTGTAGCAGAGAGTGCTCACTCCAGCACCAAGGAAACAACAGTCAACAGTGAGCGAACAGCACCAAACTGGAAAAGAAACAACCCTAGGTCACTCACAGGCAGCTTCAACATGGGGGTGAAAAGAAGAAGACGCAGCATTTTGGAAAGCAGACTAAACATATTTGAATAAGAGAAGACCAGTCACAGGACACAAAGAAGAGGAAACAGAACAACACCACACAGAATGGCCTGGCATGCTCCAGGAATCCAACCAGGGAGTTTTTTACTGAGGGGAAAGAGTATTCCAACCCCACGACAGGATGAAGTCTTTGTTAAAGTAAGGGCAGTACTGTGCGTGTACTGTAGGGGGTGTTGTCCCAGAGGCTCTCTGCACCACAGCAGATGCTCAGGGCTTGGTCTGGAGCCAGAAGAGGGCATGAGGGCTGGAGCAGGGCCAGCTCCTCTACATGGTAAGACTGTGGACTGGATCATTGTGTGTGTGTGCTGCCTGTGGGTTAATCTCATTACGACAGGCGTGATGAAGAGAGCGGATGAGAGGAAAGGAAAGAAGAAGATAAAGAACAGACAAAAACTAGGTGGGGGTAGAGAGTTAATGCACAGTCACTTGACTATTGTGATCCACACACAGAAAAACAGTTGAGTAAGATGGCGGCTCAGATAACGGAGAGCTACATCATGTGGTCCTCGGTTGCTTGGGTTCCCACCATTTTTCCTTTAGAGAGTAACGCTGAACATAACCTGTAATATCAGATGTACCTTAAGGGTCTGGTTCAGCCTTTTGAGGGTTCAGAGAGACCTGAGATGAGAAGTCGACCATTTTTACCTTAACGAGCTAAAGAGGCGACTGTCGTTGTGATTTTGGGCCTTACAAAAATAAATTGATTTGATTTGTCATTGTTAATAAATCAAACAATTTTGTTGGTCTTTTTTGCACAAATCTGTTGCTCTTATGATATGGACGACACTGTCGGGCAGCAGCTTTTGACCAGAGTTCCAGAGTTATTTTCCTGCAT
This sequence comes from Eucyclogobius newberryi, assembly GCF_026437365.1. Lineage (NCBI taxonomy): Eukaryota > Metazoa > Chordata > Actinopteri > Gobiiformes > Gobiidae > Eucyclogobius > Eucyclogobius newberryi. The sequence goes on from NW_027315857.1 coordinate 4,387,997, forward strand.
TCATGTGCATTTTTCTTACATTTTTTTGGGCCATAGGCTTTATTATACAAGACTGTTCAGTGTGAAATGGGGATGAGAAAATGGGACGACATGCAGTAAATTAACTCATGACACTGCGGTCGGCTGCACCTGGAGCCTGGCATGTGTTTACTGAACCTTTCATGTAAACAAGGCCATCTTCATTTTTATATGGATTTTTAAATTCATTTAAGTAACGCCTGAAATCACAACAGCAGTTGCCTTGAAGGGCCACCTCGGCCAGCAGGGGCCTAAAGAAGTGCTGGGCTACAGCCCCAAACAGAGATGCACCAGTCAAGCTTTTTTTTTTAGGTCTGATACAGATACTTGGACTTTGAGTATCTGCTGATGCCCCATTTCAACCAATATTGCGTGACTTTCTACAAAACTAGTTGAACCGGTCATCAAAATATTCTAATATTATTAGCAGGCCCTCAGAACATAAAGCCAAAAAGGACTCACCATTACATTTTTCATAATTTGTTTAGCTTTGATGTTCACAGTGATCAAAAGGAGCATTTTCATTGACACTGAACAGAGTGCAAAATAAACTTAGCGGCTGAATCGTACAGAGCTTTAAAATGATGCCGTTCACGCAGTTGAAGTCTTCAGTGTGCTTGCTTTGGGCTAGCACTATTTGCCATATTTTGTGCAGCGATCCAATGTAACGGAACGAATCCTAAAATCACACAGAGACCGTATTCTGTAGGTTCAGAGTTTAAAAGGACAAAAAGCATCATGTTGACTGGGAAAACCGGCCTCAGTTAAAACAGGGCTTGATTATGGATCCACAAAATGTTCCAGCATTATCGTATCAGTGAATCCCTAACCCCAAATACATGTTTAGAACTATTTTATCCTTAAGTTTAATTGTATGTTTTAGGCAGTTAGGTTCTTGGGTTAAGCAGCCTTGGGCCTTGTTCTAGTGCACTCACAAAGACGGGATGAAAAAAGTAAATGAAAATAAGCTTGTATCTGACAACTGCACACTGAACTGAACATTTACACGCACGCAAACTTATAGCCGGTCTTCAACAGTAACGGCAAGTAAAACAATGTAAAAAATCCTGCCAAAAGAGTTTGCAGCTGGTGATTTGTGTGCAGCCTCTGTTCTCAGCGCAAAGTGAGAGAGGAAAAGGCCATGGCTGTAAGCAGTAGTTATTCAGGGGCCGTCGGAACGGGACAAATGGCGAAGGGAAATATGTCATATATTATGGCCATTAAATTTACCACAATACAAAAAATAACCTACGCTTTGTTCACATTTTCCAAGACTTGCTTTGTTGTGAAGGCGATTTGAGGAATGAGCAGATCACGTGAAGGTGAACGGACTTTTAAGTATTGTTATTATCCTTGAAACAGGCTCTTACACCTTTTGTTTTGGCATCTCATGTTTCAACATAAAATACTGCCTATTCTGCTTCGGTTTCATTGCCCTTACTTTGATTTAGTGTTGGCCTGCCACCTACTGGCAGTCGTGGGAATGAACCGTGGAACACGAACATAAAAAATAGCCATTTAAGTGGCATCACTGGCATGCTAATTCATGCGCACTGTTTTAATGAACGTGATGGCAATAATGCCCAGTGAGATTTCTACCTGTGATGCAACAGGGAAAAGTGATTCTGCAGCTCAGAGCAAGACATGAAACAAGTGTGAATGATTCCAAACCACCAGGAGCACTTCCTGGACAAAGGGAGCACCACTCCATGACATCACATGGAACATGGTCTTAAGCTACGTACACACCACGGAAGCCAAATCGCGCCAGACGCAGAATTTGAGCGCGTGTACATTTGAAAGACAAACACACCGGACGCGCGTTGTCGACGCCCTGGACTCATGTCTGTAAAATACACTTAGCAGCAGACGTGCGTCTGAGTCGTCCTGCACATGCTCAGTGGAGGAATTGTGCTGTGTTGCTTTTCTTGTGGTGTAAATGGAGTTAAATGTTGGACCATGGCTTTGGTTTATTAACTTTACAAAGTCCAAAAGCGGAGGCCCGGGTGGGACCCGCATATACTCCAGGAGGTGAGCAGAGTTTAGTCAATAACATTATTTGCTGCGTTTTAAGGATTTTTTTTTTATCTTGCGGGGTTTGTTTTGGGTCTTTTTCCGGGTCGTCTCTGATTGGCTGTTGCGGTTCATCTGCTGCAGCGAGCTGAACAAATCTGAACATGTCGCCCCAGCTTTGGCCGCCTCGGTCGCCTCATACGCGCGCTCAATGCGTCGAGAGCGTAAGAAAACGCACCAATCGCGCCACAAAAACGAAGAAATCGCGCCGCGGGAAACGCACTACGTGCTTGACGCGCGTTTACACTTTGAATGTAAACTGGACGCTTCGGCTGCCGCGGTGTGGAGGCCCCTTTACAGGTGGAACATGTAGAATGATATGAAGTACTTACTCGTTTAAAGTAGCACCACGATACTGAGTCACAGCTGTGTCGGGCCGAGCATCTCCCTGAAACCTCCTACTCCCTGAAACACAAGAAAACAAAACTATAAATGACACCTCTTTACTTCTCTTCTGCTGGTGTACTATTATTACTACTACATGTAAAGAGAGAAGCAGTTTACATGTGGCTACAAGCCATAACTGTCAGAGTCAATGTTAAAAGGCATTTTGGTAAATACAAGTGGAGGTGGAGGAAGTACTAATTCAATTATTCAAGTGTCACATTGACACATTTTTAGTATTGAAATACCTATTGAAAAATAACATTTTAGAGCATTTCACAAATATTTAGTAAACTATTAATGCATCAAATGTAATTATCCAAATTAATTCATTTTTGGTTCACTTCTCGTCACCATGGCGATTTCAGGCGGTCTCAACCCCTACAGAAAAGTACTTCTTCATCAGTCTAGTTCAAGTAGAGTAGAAAGTACAAATACTGTTCTTGCTCTCAAATGTAGTCCAGTTAAAGTAAAAGGTATCTGATTTAAAATGTGAAGAACAGATATCTACTTTTGTAGTTTATGTTCCACCGCAGCAGAAATGGTTAGAACAAGACGTGCACTGGTGTGTGGAAGAACCTGATGATGTCACCAAGTTGAACCGAGTTATTCCCAGAATGTGGCATTTGACATAATAGAAAACCTTTAATGTGGCATTATCCATCTTTAGTTTTTAAGTCGTTATAAGGCAAACAGCTCAAATGCTCCACTCAACATTCGTTTGATCATTTCCTTTTCGTCAATCGAAACAAAGTGTGTCAGCAGTTTTAAGGAAACCCCCCATGAGTCATGCCTCAGAGGGCTTACCCCAACAACATCTACATCCTCAGAACATGACGTCACTGCAGAGAACTGCTTTGGAGCACAAGCATAAAGAATCCTTATCAATGCTAAACAGGAATAAACCTCAAATTTCACTAGACCAAGAATCAGCAAGATCTAGGAGTAAACAGGACTACAGCAGTACTTCACGGGGTACACAGCAGGGTCTGGGAGTAAACAGGACTACAGCAGTACTTCACGGGGTACACAGCAGGGTCTGGGAGTAAACAGGACTACAGCAGTACTTCACGGGTTACACAGCAGGGTCTGGGAGTAAACAGGACTACAGCAGTACTTCACGGGGTACACAGCAGGGTCTGGGAGTAAACAGGACTACAGCAGTACTTCACGGGGTACACAGCAGGGTCTGGGAGTAAACAGGACTACAGCAGTACTTCACGGGTTACACAGCAGGGTCTGGGAGTAAACAGGACTACAGCAGTACTTCACGGGGTACACAGCAGGGTCTGGGAGTAAACAGGACTACAGCAGTACTTCACGGGGTACACAGCAGGGTCTGGGAGTAAACTGGACTACAGCAGTACTTCACGGGGTATACATCATGTACAGACAAATCAAAACTAGGACTTCCCGGATTAAACCAGATCGTAAATAGCCAATCAGCAATTTCACATTTATGACAACTGCTTCCTTTGAGTTACATTGAGTCAAAATTTCCCCAGTTGTGTCAAATTCCCCATAAACACCCACAAACTTTATTTTCACATCTCATGGTGTTACGAAGCAGATTTGAATGTGGAAACAGGCCTTTAGGTGGAAAAGCAGCGTGTGACTGAACTCGTGATGAGGGACAGAGATCATGTGTAGAGGAGGGAGGGGCATCAAGTCCACATAAACACACAGGAAGTGGTACGCAATAACAGGAAGTAGGCCTCCAGGGGGTCTAATGGCTGGGGTGTTCCATGTGCTTCTACTGAGCTTCTCAGCTGGAGCCACAGGCAAAGTCCGAAGGGTGCAAGAGACGCTAAACACACTTTTAACTGTTCTGAGATGGCAAAGTGTCTCATTTCTTCTTTTAAGGGGCATCATGACACTTTTCTGGTGGGGTCCACCATCTGCTGGTCTCCATAAGAGGTTATTCCTGTGCCAATAAAATTCCACTGTGTAGCGTTTCATTTTTACCATCTTAAAAACATTTATCTTAAACTGTTTGGAGCCCGGTGGCAGAGTGGTTATCACTCTCGCCTCCCAAGAAGATTGGGCAAGACCAACATCACATGATCTCTCTCGATGGAGTCTGCATGTCCTCCCCGTGTTACAGTGGGTTCCCTCTGGGTTCTCTGACTCCTCCCACCGTCCAATCACATGCAGGTGTTAGGCAAAATTGGCAACTCTAAATTGTCCCTAGTGAATGAATGTGAGAGTGAATGTCCCTCTGTGTCTATGTCTCTGTGTTGACCCTGCGACGAGCTGGCCCCTGTCCAGGGTGTACCCCGCCTAAGGCCCAAAGTCATTGGGATAGGCTCCAGTCACCTATGACCCCTAACAAGCGGTAGAAAATGAATGAATGTTTGGAGTAGTCCAAATGTATTCCTCACTTTCCTAAAGCATTCAGATCATTCCAATTCCACAATGACTTTAAAAGCCCTTTTCACAACGTTCAGAGCCCTGAGCAGAGTTTACTGTCACGGTGAAGCTAACAGCGCACTTCCTGCGTCACGGAAAATGAGACGCCATGGATTTTTTTAGCAATAAAAACATAATTTAATAAATGCAAGTTCCAATTAAAGCAATAACAAGGCATGGAGGGGTTAATGTAGGAGGTGGAGCCATCAACGGAACAGTCACATACTGAAGCACCAACTTCTGGTCATTTGAGCAGATCATCAATTCCACCACAAATTTCTGGAGAGTCTGAGTGTCTCCAGCTCCACTGTCTCTCTCACGTCCTCCTGTCCGTCTGAGGGAGTCAGATCTCTCCTTCACTCTGGAACTCCTCCAGGTTTATACTTTTTCCCAAGGAGGTTTGGTAGTTTTTCCTGGCCGAGAAGGAGGGTCTAAGGACAGGGGACCCTGGGACATTTGTCTAAGGACATGGGACCCTGGGATATTTGTCTAAAGACAGGGGACCCTGGGACATTTGTCTAAGGACATGGGACCCTGGGATATTTGTCTAAAGACAGGGGACCCTGAGACATTTGTCTAAGGACATGGGACCCTGGGATATTTGTCTTCACCCAAGCCTATGACCTCCCCTACCCCTAGCCTCCTCTACCCCATTGCCTACTCTTCTACCCCCTGTTACATCCCCATCTTTTTCTCTCTACTTCTTCTGTCTTGTTCATTTTATCTGTATATTAATGTGTTCTGTACGTGTTGTCCCCCCTGTCTGTAAATACCCCCCCCTTTTTTATAATGTTCAGCGTCTTTGGGTCACTGAAAAGCGCTATATAAATAAAAGTTATTATTATTATTATTATTAAAGACAGGGGACCCTGGGACATTTGTCTAAAGAACAGACAAATATCACTGTACATGATGTTTATCTTGTTGACAACAACTGTAAAGTTTCAGATCTCTAGGAACAGGCATTTTGGTGCTGTTGACCTTTTTGTATCAAAAAGTATATTCGGAACAAGTGATCCAAATATGTGCCAACTGTGCCAAACTGTTTTATTACAATTTTAGCTCCTCTATGATCATAAAACATACATTTTGATGTTTTGTAGGCCACTAATACCTATTATAACCGCTAAAAAAAAAAAGAGAAAATGTGTAAATATGAGTTTACCCATAAATTTCCCATATAGAGGTTAAAAAATATATATATATATATATATTTTCATTTTATTTTTGTATTGGTATAATAATACATATATCTAACAAAATGCACGTCCAAAAGGCTAATAAACTCAAAAAACGTTATGCGCAAAATCCTGCCGAGAAATCTGGCTCTTTACAGCCTTCACGGAGCCTTACGCACGAGAATACAGAAGATTCTGTGTCAATAAGGCCTTTGTTCCGCCTATCAGGAAAAAGGTCTCCTCATTGGCTAGAATAATATGTCACTCAAAGTCTCCTGCGTGCCTGTTAGCAGAAGCTAAGGCCTAAAAACAAAGATGGACGCGCGCTTCGGAAGCGCCGAATTTTTTTCCTCCGGAGGCTGTAGCAAACAAACCCGGTGACAGAAAAATTCGTGGATGGTCTCATTCTGTAGGTAACAGTCTAAGGAAGAGATCGATGTCAAACACTATCGTATAAGTCAAACAGGTCATTTGTTATGGACGGAGAAATGCGGCGGACAAGCGCATTCTCGTCCGGCGAGAAACGAAAGAACGAAGAAAAGTTTGTTTACTTGACAATATCTCGAAATCGGAAAACTTCAGGAAAAATACAAGTGGATATTGTTTTTCAATGATGCCTTACGGACAGACTGAGTACAAGGATGTACAGAATTAAAGCCGTTTCATCATAAACAGCAAACAGGTAGGACATGCGTTTGTAAAAGTTGAGACTTTCTCACAAACTATTGGCAATTGATTCTTGGGGCAAATTATTCAATGTAAATCAATGACATATTCGTTTTGTTGAGAAAATAAGTTTTAAAATGATGTATAACTTGCTGGTATTGACCACGGAAATAAAAGTGATGATGTAAGAGAATATTTGAGATATAGAAAATGTTCGCCGGCGGACAGGTGGGTGGTAACAGGTTAAACAAATGCATAATGACCAGCTGATGTCTTGGTGCTAAACTGGTTTGCCCTCACACCTCGCAGCTACAGTAGAGTTTGAACAACAAATGAAAAGTCAGGAACCGTGGACCCAGGCTCATGTGCGTGCTCTCATAAACAGTCTTCACAGGCCAGACAAGGTCAGACAAGATGAGTTTCAGGAGAAAAAGCGACCTGCAGAGCCGAGCAGACACTGTTGGACACTTGGTGTACACAGACTGTGGTTCGGGCGCAGTTTGGGACATGTGCGGGGTACTTGCAACTCCGGTCCACTGTGGTTCGTTTGTGACAAAGGCCACGTGTTTTTGTGCAAGAACACTGGTCAAATGATCAGTCAGAGTACACCCGGTGTGAACAGCATCTGGTAAAGCAGCTCTGCAGTGGTCCTCCCCTTTTCACTACCGACCAATCAGAAAGGGTTAACCATTGTGCCAAGGGAATGTTCTTTTTAATTTGAGCTAAATTCTCTGGTATGTCATGACACCCAAAGAACACATCACAAGTGTCTGGTAAAACAAGTTAGTTTATACGTTGTTCTGAGGCTCCGGGATTAAGTCATATATTTAGTCAGCGAAAATGTTATTTTTAGTCAGCGAAAATGTTATTTTTAGTCAGTGTGATTTCTTTTCATTTAGTTTTAGTCAGCCAAAATACAACATTGACGAAAGCTAGTTGAGAAATGAAGAGGCTATTTACATGCTCATTGAATCCACGAAAAACATGTTTCTTCTGAGCTCATAAATACTGGACAGTCCTGATCTGTGCAGTGATTGGCTGTCCGCAACCAAACCACTAAATGCAAAGTTACACGTGTGATATCCAGAGAACTGCAGTTTATGACCCGCTCCACAACCTGCGCATCACTGTCTTTGTGTAAAGATCTCATGTGACTACGTGGACACCTGCCGCGTACAGATGGGGTTTCTTTGTAAATGTTGTTGGGCATATCTGAATATAAGCTGCACCAATAGTTTAGATGCATACTTCTATGAGGAGAAATATTCTTTTCATGGGTATTAGCTCTGCCACTCTGCGGTTGAGTGGACAGCACACGTCAATAAGTGATGTTCCATTCAAAATGCAGGACAAGTTACAGTTTAAACTATCATTTAACAAAACAAAAGGTGTTAGCAAGTATCATTTATTTATTTACATCATCATTTTCGTCCATTGTTTACCTTATGGTTGCTAGGTAAAGTTGTGGAATTCCCCCTACATATGTCACACCGGCTGCTCGTGTCCAAACAGGAAGTACATGATTATAAACGTCCCCTTTTGTCAAACTGGGGAAAAATAGGCAAACATTTTGATGTAGTGTAACGGGTCAAATGCACTTTTACTGGAATCAATATGACACCAGCAAATGTCACGCTCTGACTTAGAAGTGACTGACATTTCTTCAAAAACGCTCCTCCGGTAAACTTCCCACTGATGCCCTTTAGTACAGCACTAGTCATGCTGCCCCTCCCCCACAACAGGCACAACACACACACACACACAGAGCTGGGGGCTCTGCTTTCACTTTTTACAGCCCAGACATCAAAGGAGGCGTGTGTGGAGAGAAGTGATCAGAAGTGTGCTCTTTGAAGACGTTCTCCTCACCCTCCCTTCTCCTCGCCCCCTTCCTCTCCCCTTGCTCGCTCCCTTCCTCGTCCCTTTCCTCTCCCCTTGCTCGCTCCCTTCCTCGTCCCTTTCCTCGTCCCTTTCCTCTCCCCTTCCTTGCTCCCTTCCTCGTTCCCTCGATACAACACGCAGCCTATACTTTCCTGGCTTTTGCTGACTCGTTCACGGACTCTTGGGGCAGTTTTATGCTTGGGTGAGCGCCGTGCCGGCCCCTCCCCCGCCGGAGCGAGACACAATCGGGCTGCTCTCAGCTGAACTCTGAATAGCAGTGATGCAACAGCACAGCCAGCCAGACCAGTTTAAATGGAACAAATATGACGCGTGCCAATTCCATATTCACAAACGCCAGCGTGGTTAGAATGGCAGCTTCAGACTGATATTTATATGGAATTGTTTTAGAAAATGTGTTGATCCACATAATATGATACAAGCTAAATACTTTAATGTTTGTGTTTTTTACTGTTTTGTAGATTAAATTAATTTCTTTCAAAGTCAAAAGCTGCTACAACATCCCACAATGGGTGCAATTTAATAATACAAGTTTGTACCATTAAATAACATATAATAAATATGTGTGTTTTATTCGGCCAATGCAGATCTGTACAAACAAACTGTTAAACTATGAAATACATAGTTCAACAGTTCATAATGTCTTGTCATGTTCTTGGTTTAGAATGTGGCCTTTGAACCCTGTGTGACCCGTGCAGGTGTCTAAATGCTGCTGCTTTTCAAACATGAAAATATCGGTGTGTAAAAAGTAACATGTAACAAGATGATCCATGTGTGTTATAGATGAATATTAAGTATGTGTCTCCAGTCATAACACTGTAGCGAGCTAAAGTGTCCTCACTGACCTGCCGTGGCCAGTGTGTGGTGTCTCTGCAGTGTGTGGTGTCTCTGCAGTGTGGTGGTGTCTCTCTGCAGTGTGTGGTGTCTCTGCAGTGTGTGGTGTCTCTCTGCAGTGTGTGGTGTCTCTGCAGTGTGTGGTGGTGTCTCTCTGCAGTGTGTGGTGTCTCTGCAGTGTGTGGTGTCTCTGCAAGTGTGGTGGTGTCTCTGCAGTGTGGTGGTGTCTCTGCAGTGTGGTGGTGTCTCTCTGCAGTGTGTGGTGTCTCTGCAGTGTGGTGGTGTCTCTGCAGTGTGGTGGTGTCTCTCTGCAGTGTGGTGGTGTCTCTCTGCAGTGTGGTGGTGTCTCTGCAGTGTGGTGGTGTCTCTGCAAGTGTGGTGGTGTCTCTGCAAGTGTGGTGGTGTCTCTGCAGTGTGGTGGTGTCTCTGCAAGTGTGGTGGTGTCTCTGCAGTGTGGTGGTGTCTCTCTGCAGTGTGTGGTGTCTCTGCAGTGTGTGGTGTCTCTGCAGTGTGTGGTGTCTCTCTGCAGTGTGTGGTGTCTCTGCAGTGTGTGGTGGTGTCTCTCTGCAGTGTGTGGTGTCTCTGCAGTGTGTGGTGGTGTCTCTCTGCAGTGTGGTGGTGTCTCTGCAAGTGTGGTGGTGTCTCTGCAAGTGTGGTGGTGTCTCTGCAGTGTGGTGGTGTCTCTGCAGTGTGGTGGTGTCTCTGCAGTGTGGTGGTGTCTCTGCAAGTGTGGTGGTGTCTCTGCAGTGTGGTGGTGTCTCTGCAGTGTGGTGTCTCTCTGCAGTGTGGTGGTGGTGTCTCTGCAGTGTGGACACAACAGCGGTCAGGCCCTTCCCCCCTAAGACCATGCAAATCACGTCCTTTCAAAGCCGCTCTTTGTGCTTAGACACGGATTGACTTTGGGGCGGGTGTGGGGGGCGTCTCTGGCTCAGCAGCACAGATCCATTCAACCCCGTGCACCCGCGCCCACCCCCACAATAGCGTGGATCCCCCTCTCCCGCAGCCCTCTCCGTCTCACGCGTGTTTACCAGACAAACCGATGATTTAGAAGACGTGATCGCGGAGGCTCCACGTAGAGCGCGCGCGAGGTGATCCGAGGTGACCGGGTCCACGTGCTCCGCCGCCGGTTGTGATTAAAAGGATCCGGTACACGGGGCCATGACGCACGCGCGCGGCAGGGGAAATTTACGCGTGGGATTTAAATAAAAAGAAGAGACGTTTCACAACCACGCGCGGAGAGAGTCGTCACCAAACTCGTCATCTCCTTAAGTTCTTCATCTAAAACAAGGGAAAGAACTCACACACTTCAAAGCCAAAACCCGCCGCTTTAGACGTGAACGAGCACGTGACGCCAGCGCTCACCGTGAATCCCGGTCCCGGTCCCGTACGAGCCTGAACGTCACGAGAGAAACAAGTCTGGAGCTTTGAATGCCTATTATTATCCGAGAGCTGTCGCCCTGTAAGCGGAGTGTCCCACAGTGCTCCGGCGGTGAGAGGACTGTCCCCCGAGCGCGTCCAAACGGGTCCGGTCCAAACGGTTCCAGTCCGGTTTGTTTCACGTAAACGCTGGCTCTTATAGTCCCGTGTGGTGGTGGGCAGACGCGTCGCGCTATGTCTCTGAGTCTCTGAGTGTCTCTGTGTCTCGCTCACGCACAGATGGATCGAGTTTCACGGCCGCTCGTCAGCGCGTTTTAAAGGGCCAGCGGCAGCGCACGCGGCTCAGGCGGAGGTGACGCTGCAGCGCGGAGGCAGCAGCAGTTTCAGGACAGTGTTGTGGAGGAGGATGAACTTCAATAACCTTCATTTTCAGGCATTAGGGGATTTTTAGGGTCAAAATGAAATGGATAATAAGATAAGATAAGAAATGGCTTTATTGTCCACACATGGGGAAATTTTGGTGTTACAACGGGTTAGCTAACCCCCGGCTAACCCTCTTAATAGAAGAACTCTTATGAACAAAAACAAAAACTCTTATTAACAAAACTCCTGTAAACAGGTCCTCTCATATCTTAATAGAGAATGGAGGGAAGAAAATAAAAATAAAGATAAAATAATAATAAAAATAGCTGGCATAAGACAAATAATACTAATAATAATGTAAAGTAAACACTCTTATTTACATCAGTTATGTACATGAATATGACATTAATTGCGTGTGAGTACGACAGTAATTGCACATGAACATGACGGTATTTGCACATGGGTATGACAGTATACACGTGTTCAGGACTAACAGTGTTTGTTATAAAGTCTGACAGCAGCAGAAGGAAAGACCTGTGAAACGTCTCCTTCACACAGCGAGGGTGGATTAGTCTCTCACTGAAGCTGCTCTCCAGAGAGGACAGTGTCCTGCAGGGGACAGAGTGTCCTGGAGAGGACAGAGTGTCCTGGAGGGGGTGCGACTCATGGTCCAGCATAGATGTGAGTTTAGCCAGGACCCTTCTGTCCTCCACCTCCTGCACCGCTGGTGTGTGAGTGCTGCTGGTGTGTGAGTGCTGCTGGTGTGTGAGCGCTGCGCCTTCGCTCAGCAGCTGGATAATACGGGCGTTAGGGAGGAAGCGCCAAACAGAGGCAGCGCGCCTCGTTGGAATTCCCTGACAGCAGCACCAGAGCTGGCAGGAGCACGACTCCCTCCTGCTCCTGCGCCTCCGCCTGGTTCTCACGCACAGATCCTGCCTCTGCTCCACTCGTGACGAGGAGCGGGGCGAGAGCGGGCTATATCCGGACATGAGGCTATTCTGGGACGAGGGAGGAAGGATCCACACACTACTCACCACAGACTCACCACAGAGGGCATCCAAGTCCATAGTACTTCTATTTAAACCGTGATCTATAACGTAGGCCTAAGTGACCACAGGTGACACTAAAGCAGGATTAAACCAAGATAAAATCGTGCAAAAACCGTGACCTGGGTCTAAACTAAACCAGGACAGGTCCCAATCAGGTCTTGATTGACACTGAAACTCTATGGCTCACATAGACTGTTATTGTCCTTCTTTAAACAAGCAAAATGTACACCAATAAATAAGCGTATGTGCTTTAAAAACATGGAGAAGCATCATCTGAAAAAGGAGGGCAGCGCCTCACGAATCAGACAGAACTTTCACGTTACACAAACTACATGAGGTATTTTTTATGAGAAAATCACATTGTGTGGTTGTTTAGAGCTCTTCTTTTCTTTTTTATCAGATTATAAGAAATACTATATGAGCATATGGTAACAAAAATAAAGTATGTGTTTGTTTGCTTATGATCAAGGTTTTGTACCAAACGACACAGATCTGAGATTTAAGCTCTGGACAACAAAAGACACAAAGGTTTTCTCCAGATTGTGAAGGAAAATCACATGAAAAGCTTTGATGTTGAAAGAATCCTTTGACTTGGAGAAACGGGACATTTATAGCTTTTAACAAATAAGGAGTTATTATAACAAAGTAATGACCATTAAAACCTCTGACTGAAATATTAAATCAGACCTTTCAAAGGGAATAATATCTCAATTATACATGTATTCATTGGGACAGCCACTCTAGTACCTCTGTTTAGTTTTGACAGACGACCAATGGGAAAATATATGTAAATCACAATAATCATAATGTAAAGAATTCTGCTGGAAAAATGTAACGCTTTTTCCGTATCGTTTTCAGAGCACGGTAACGGTTCAACAGAAGCTTTAACTCTTGCTGACGAACAGCTTAAACATGTGGTCATTTCAGAGTGTTTGTGTCCAGCAGGTTTGTGTCCAGCAGGTTTGTGTCCTGGAGGTTTGTGTCCAGCAGGTTTGTGTCCAGCAGGTTTGTGTCCAGCAGGTTTGTGTCCAGCAGGTTTGTGTCCAGGAGGTTTGTGTCCAGCAGGTTTGTGTCCAGCAGGTTTGTGTCCAGCAGGTTTGTGTCCAGCAGGTTTGTGTCCAGGAGGTTTGTGTCCAGCAGGTTTGTGTCCTGGAGGTTTGTGTCCACCTGGTTTGTGTCCAGCAGGTTTGTGTCCTGGAGGTTTGTGTCCAGCAGGTTTGTGTCCAGCAGGTTTGTGTCCAGGAGGTTTGTGTCCAGCAGGTTTGTGTCCAGCAGGTTTGTGTCCAACTGGTTTGTGTCCAGGAGGTTTGTGTGCAGCAGGTTTGTGTCCAGCAGGTTTGTGTCCAGCAGGTTTGTGTCCAGGAGGTTTGTGTGCAGCAGGTTTGTGTCCAGCAGGTTTGTGTCCAACTGGTTTGTGTCCAGGAGGTTTGTGTGCAGCAGGTTTGTGTCCAGCAGGTTTGTGTCCAGCAGGTTTGTGTCCAGGAGGTTTGTGTCCAGCAGGTTTGTGTCCAGCAGGTTTGTGTCCACCTGGTTTGTGTCCAGCAGGTTTGTGTCCAGGAGGTTTGTGTCCAGCAGGTTTGTGTCCAGGAGGTTTGTGTCCAGCAGGTTTGTGTCCAGGAGGTTTGTGTCCAGGAGGTTTGTGTCCACCTGGTTTGTGTCCACCTGGTTTGTGTCCAACTGGTTTGTGTCCAACTGGTTTGTGCCCACCTGGTTTGTGTCCAGGAGGTTTGTGTCCAGCAGGTTTGTGTCCAGGAGGTTTGTGTCCAGGAGGTTTGTGTCCAACAGGTTTGTGTCCAGCAGGTTTGTGTCCAGGAGGTTTGTGTCCAGCAGGTTTGTGTCCAGCAGGTTTGTGTCCAACTGGTTTGTGTCCAACTGGTTTGTGTCCACCTGGTTTGTGTCCAGGAGGTTTGTGTCCAGCAGGTTTGTGTCCAGGAGGTTTGTGTCCAACAGGTTTGTGTCCAGCAGGTTTGTGTCCAGCAGGTTTGTGTCCAGCAGGTTTGTGTCCAGCAGGTTTGTGTCCAGCAGGTTTGTGTGGTCATGAACAGCCCGTCCGGCGTTCCCAGCATGCCACTGAACACACGGATGAGCTCATGTCCCACAGCCCTCAGCTCCATGGAGATGTGTCCACACACACCGTCCTGGCCCTGACCAGCACTGTAGTAAGAGTCCAGCCAACCCGTGTGTCATGGTTCTAAATCTGGACTCACAAACAGCCCATTCTTAGAAGGGCCTGGCTCAGCAGCACAACAGCAGGAGAGCGGGGAACAGGACGCCGATGACATCACAACCTGTTTATACCAGCGTTATGAATCTACGTCAGCACGCGGGGCCCTGAGCGGGACCCCGAGCGCAGCCACGTGGGACATGTCCACACTAGAGTCAAATTGTGTCCAGTCATGGCACAAAACGATGTACATGCATATTACATGTTACAGTTTATTGTTGGTATTCCAAATTTGCAGTAAATTGAGCCATATTTTGGGTTAAGTTGAACCACCTGATGATCAAAGCCTGACTTTGAAAATGAATAAAACTTTCCCTATGATTTTATACGACCAAAATAAATGTACATTAAAATAAACTGTTGAGTGAAAAAATAAAAATTGCCTCTCTCAAACTCTAAAAACTAAAAAAAAGATGAGTAAATGTGATTAAATGTAATTTCTTCCTTGCAGCTGTTTCTTATGAGAGCTACTGACCCCAGTGACTCGTGGATAAAGCTTTTCATTTGTATTTCAGAAAATAAATTGACCTAGTGTTAATATACGTTTGATGGCAAAATGTCCAAGCAACATGACTTTTTTATTGTTGCTCACATTAAAATATTGTTTAGGGTCATTTTCTCTCTAATGAACCTTTGGGGCAGGATTTAAGGACGTACGATTTCAATCTATACTGTGGAGTTTTCAAGATGGACGTCATTAAGGAAAAGCCTCAATACACAAGACTTTTAACACATGATCATTTTCAAAAACAAAATATGTGTGGTTCCTGTCATAGACGTATAACTAGTAGATGCAGCGTCTGATGCTTGTGTCACAGCTGTGTCACCTGTTGTTCACATGCTGCTCATCGCTCTCCAGCGCCCCCGTCTGTGAGCGCGCCCCCCGTCTGTGAGCGCGCCCCCCGTCTGTGAGCGCGCCCCCCGTCTGTGAGCGCGCCCCCCGTCTGTGAGCGCGCCCCCCGTCTGTGAGCGCGCGCGCCCCTGTCTGTGAGCGCGCCCCCTGTCTGTGAGCGCGCCCCTGTGAGCGTCTTAACAGTGTGTGAGAAATGAATAACTAAGTAAAAGCACTTCCATAATTTAAAAATAATAATAATCATTTAGTCAGCATAGCCTCCCTCTGCAAACTGCCCACTGGATATAATATATGGCAGTCGAACAGTGTCTAATGTTATTAGGAAAAGCAAAGCGTTCTGTTAAAATGCAAAAGTTTAAGTTGTACTGATAATAACTCTGGAGGTTCTGTTCTGTGCCGCTCACATGAGAGTCTCAACACGGGCTCGATGGTTGGAGCGCCAAATATGTTGCCATGAGTAACTTCAGTATTCAGGTTGTTGGTTTAACTCCAACTGATCAGCTCTTTTATTTGATATGTGTCCTGAATGTGCGTATGTGTGACCTTTGTTTTGTCCAGTAGATATCAACGTGCCAAGGGACTGAAGATGGACATACGTTGGCTATAATCTTTACATATTTACATGCAAAATGTTCATTAATGTGTTGTCCCTTTACAAATAAATATAAGGGTCATATTTATCCAACAAAACAAGCAAACAATGTATTTTAACAATGAGCTTTCTGCTTGAATTTGTAACAAGAATAATCCAGATGAATCTGTGTGGTCTGAGCACTGACTGAGAGAAAAGAGAATGAGAGAAAAGTGACAGAGGCGACTAGAACAAGGCCGGATTAGGAGAATCAAGATTAGAATGTAAGAATAATACTTTCATTTTCATAACAAATGTAAATGTCCTTCAAATGAAAACGTTAAGCGATGCAGAGTTTATGCAGATGACATGTAAGACTACTAAATGTGAAAGAGCTGCAACAGTCTGATAGCAAATATAAAAGTCTGTAACTCTGCTCAATATTTCACTTACATCTGACAACTTTAAAACAGTTAAGAGCAGAAAAAACAAAGTCCCACTGCAGCGACGCTCACGTTTATCACTGACACAGACTTCACACACAGTGGAACAGACTACATTCCTCTCCTTAAATGACATTTTTGAGTCTGTTTGTTGAGGAAATGAATTGTTGTAGAGTGAGTTTAAGTGTCCTTTATCTCCCCCTACATAGTCTCAAATGTCAGACATGTATAATGTGATGTGCAGTGTAATAAAAGTGGATCTGGGCCATCCTGGCTTCCTCCTGCATCGTCCCAGGAGATGATGGGCACATTAGTGAGTAAAGTGAGCAGTGTGATCCTGCAGCTGTTCAGAATGTCAGCAGCTGTCACTCAGGAGCACCCGCTAAACCAGACTACTGCTCGCTCACATGTGCAGCCTCCAAAACGCTTCCAAACCCTCCAGCCCTCCAGTACAAGCAGTGGTTTAAGAAATGCTGTAGTAAAATGTAAAAGAGTAAGAGTGATACGTGGTCATCATTTGAGATCATGATTATTGCAGGTATTGCCAAACATTTAAAACAGTGATTATTGGAAAGACATAATGCTATTGTATCAAATTGTGAGAGAAGAATGTGTGTGTTTTTCAGGTATTTAGTCACCTCTAACATATTTAAATCATGATTTTAAATACTGATAACAGTAACTTTACCATGACAGCTAAACTCGCTCTGGGCTCAAAGTTGTGAAAAGCCCTTATACACTCTTCTATAAACTTATTTTTTAGAAAGTAAAACTCAGGAACAGGGCCTTCCAGTACAGAGGGGTGGAGATAGGGGGGGGGTGAAAGCACTTGAGCCTCAGATGCAGGAAAACAGAGGATGAAACATAAAGGAATCAATTGAAACAGAACTATGGTAACTAAGATCATTATGAGGGAACACCGGTATAACATGGTAAGAGCTCATGAAGGGACATTTTGCATAACATGTCTCAATAATAATCTGCTTTGAAACTTAAGTGTGGAGTAATGATGGAGTAATGATGGTGTGAATGTGCCTGAAGATGACGGGCTGAGTCAGAGCTGAGGACACAGAGCGACAGACTGGACACCTCACTGCACCATCACAACAAGTCTACAACTACAACAACTACAGTGCAGCTGCTGGGGTCATTCCAATTCAAGAGCCTGTGTCATCAAAGTACAGACATAAATCAAACACACTAAAGCTCTCCAGCTCCAAAAGGTACAAATTACACACAATAATATCGTTTCCTCGTCAAAAACATACTTGGAATTGTCTTTTTTAATCATTTGTTTCACACAAATCCTGTATATTTAGGCTGTGTTCATCTCTTGAACTGAAAACACTCCACCTTCTGATGTCATTAGGTGGTAATATAGGAAGTGCTCCAGTGTGTTATTAATGCTGCCTTCAGGTGATCTGAGATGAGAAGTATGTGCTTTTATCTCAGAAAGTCTGGATTTTGACGTGACCAGTAATAAAACACAGTCCACTCTTTACACAGCACTTAATAGAGTTAAGCTGGACGTTTAGTTGTTGTTGGCCTTTTCAAAAGCAAAACTTTAGCTTTTAAAATGTCTTTTGGAAAACATTGTAATATTTCTACATCAGCGAGCTACCGTTACATCTTCATTAAACACACCCGACTTCCACAGCAGCTTTTGACCACATAAACTCTATGTCTAATCTAGAATACACGTAGAATCATTTGGATCCTGGAAATGCCAAAGTTTAAAGCTCCAGCTCTTGTTTTAGCCTGCGACTTCTTAATGAGATGAAGATTTTCTGCAACGATCTCAACTGAACAAAAGGTCAAACTAAACTATCATACAACTTAAGCTTATTACAGTGTCTTGTAGAGTAAGGCACTTCAATTGGGGCTTAAATTGTGACAAATCTGGGACAGAGCAGTTTGAGCTTTGGAGATGTAGACGGCCTAAAAACAATTTGTGAATGAAACAAAATAAAACTCTGGATATGTTTTTGATGAGGAAATGTCATTCTTACATGGCTAAAAGCTCACAGTTTGTGTCAGATAGGACCTTTAACACTTGGGGACTGTCTTAAAATGACCCTTCCAGTGTTTGCAAACAAAAAGCTGAATTGGTTTGGACCGTCCCATGTGTTAGCACTGATGCATTTTCAATGGAGGAGTTAGCGTGAGCGTCCAAACATCACAAACTATGAAAAACCAGGACCTTGACCACTCGAGAGAAACACCAGCAGCGCCTCGGTAGAAAACGTTACCATCTGTAAACGTGTTTAGCGTAGATTGTTTGGGTGTACGGTGGTGGCCCCGGGCCCCAGTGAGGGCGTGTGTATTAGGCCCTATTCAGAGCGTGCTTATCCACGCTGGAGATTTAGGAACACTTTGCACCTTGAAAAACGTCTCTGAGCCAGGGTCTCACAAAGACAAAGAGGATTCTAATAGCCCATTAAGATTCTGAATAGGCTAGCTCGGTAGATACAAGGGGGGGTTTCTGTTGAAACAAACAACTCCTTCTACTTCAGGAAGGCTCCGCCCAATGGGCGGGTCTTACCACAGAACAGTATTAATATCGGAGTTCTCGATCTAAATTCTTTTATTGACAATGACTCTTGGATGAGAGTCGAAACGTCATTTTTTTTTCAAACTGAGTCCAGATGACTACAACTGAAGCTTTTTCCACCTTGAAAAACCTAGACAGGGAAATACAACATGCAAACACTGGGCCTGCATTAGCAGCACACGCTAGTCGCTAATCACCCGTAAGAGCAATTTACTCCACACGATGTTGTTCTCTGATGAAGCCAAACGTCTGCAGTGAGACTTTTATTCTGCTGGATCTGTGTCATGTGCTTTCCTTCACGTTCTAAACGCCAAAACGCCATTCAGTTCAAATGCATCGATTTATTTAACCTCTCAGCTGATGTTGAACTGCAGCTTTACTTCCCTCAGTATAAAGTAAATGGTCTTTGTTTCTTCTTTTCATGTTAATGCAGTCTTATGTTAAGAAGATCAACTTGTAAAACTCACAAGTGACGCGAGTGCTGCGCTGTATATTAGGCTTTAGTCACATGATCCATTGCAGTTTTTATTGGATGGTTGGGGGTAAAATCATGACCGAGGACAGTAAAAGGCCCTCCTGCAGTGGAGACGGCGATGGGGGGGACAAGTGCAATCTCTCTAGACTGAGGGGGAGGTGCTTTGAGGGCCCATTTCATCCAGGTTATGG
This sequence comes from Eucyclogobius newberryi, assembly GCF_026437365.1. NCBI lineage: Eukaryota > Metazoa > Chordata > Actinopteri > Gobiiformes > Gobiidae > Eucyclogobius > Eucyclogobius newberryi. The sequence continues at coordinate 4,407,552 of NW_027315857.1, forward strand.
TACATTACATTCAGCCTCCAGATTGGAATTTTGAACGTTCTGATGACTTTTAAGTTTCCAGAGAAAGTGTTTTTTCCCCATTGTGGTATCATCAACCAGTGTGGTATCAAACTTTTTCATAGTATCAAAAATGAGTTTGAATGTTGGAAGTCGGACTATAAGATGATGAGATGATTGCAGTGCTTACCTGACGAGTGGCCCGAGAGAGGACGTGAAGCTCTGCAGCATGACACGGCACAGCTCCTACAACCAGAACACAGGCCAGTCAGTACATGGGCCACAGAGCCGAACCAGAGCCGAACCAGAGCCGAACCGGAGCCGAACCGGAGCCGAACCGGAGCCGACTTCTGCTGATATTGACATTTATTTTGGGTTTTTTTCTGTGATGTACATGTAAATATCTTGGAGGTAAATTTTACAATTAATTTATGTTTTGAGCAATACTTGAACCAAGAAGGAAAATCACACAATACTACATACTATAGGAGTTTTTGTTTACAAGAGTTCTTCTATTGAGAGTGTTTTTTAAACTTCCTATATTCTGTGATCTGTCCTTTTCCTCTGTATCTACTGCGTTGTATCAATGAAATTTCCCCATGTGTGGACAATAAAGGATTATCTTATCTTATACTACAGTTATTGTTTTCACATTTCTATTTCAATCAGCCTTTTTTTCATGGACCAGTGAGAACCAATTTGGACCAGTGAGGACCAGTGAGGACCAGTGAGGACCAGCGTGGACCAGTGAGGACCAGTGAGGACCAGCGTGGACCAGCGAGGGCCAGTGTGGACCAGTGAGGACCAGCGAGGACCAGCGAGGACCAGTGAGGACCAGTGTGGACCAGTGAGGACCAGCGAGGACCAGCGAGGACCAGTGTGGACCAGTGAGGACCAGTGAGGACCAGCGTGGACCAGCGAGGGCCAGTGTGGACCAGTGAGGACCAGCGAGGACCAGTGTGGACCAGTGAGGACCAGCGAGGACCAGCGAGGACCAGTGTGGACCAGCGAGGACGAGTGTGGACCAGTGAGGACCCACAGGCTGGAGCAGAGGACCCACACCTCCACTACCACAGTCCTGACTACTTTGCTGTGTCAGAACATAGTCAGTCACATGGTCAAGTACACACTACAGTACACACACTACAGTACACACACTACAGTACACACACACACACACACACACACACACACGTATGTATGTAGGTGTATGTATGTGTATGTATGTGTATGTAAGTGTATGTATGTATGTGTGTGTATGTAAGTGTATGTATGTATGTGTGTGTATGTAAGTGTATGTGCGTATGTATGTATGTGCGTATGTATGTATGTGCATTTGTGTGTATGTATGTGCATGTATGTGCATGTAAGTGTATGTATGTGCATGTAAGTGTATGTAAGTAGGTGTATGTATGTGCATGTGTGTGTGTGTATGTGCATGTGTGTGTGTGTATGTGTATGTGCATGTGTGTGTGTGTATGTGCATATGTGCATGTGCGTGTGTGTATGTATGTATGTATGTATGTGCATGTATGTATGTGCATTTGTGTGTATGTATGTGCATGTATGTATGTATGTGTATGTATGTGCATGTGTGTGTATGTAGGTGTATGTATGTGTGTGTGTGTGTGTGTATGTATGTGCATATGTGTGTATGTATGTATGTGCATGTATGTGCATGTGTGTGTATGTGCATGTGTGTGTATGTAAGTGAATGTATGTGTATGTGCGTGTATGTAAGTGTATGTATGAGCATGTGTGTGTATGTAAGTGTATGTATGTGTGTGTGTGTGTATGTGTGTGTATGTGTGTGTATGTGCATGTGTGTGTATGTAAGTGTATGTATGTGTATGTGCATGTGCATGTGCATGTGTGTGTATGTAAGTGTATGTATGTGTATGTGCATGTGCATGTGTGTGTATGTAAGTGTATGTATGTGTATGTGCATGTGTGTGTATGTAAGTGTATGTATGTGTATGTGCATGTGCATGTGTGTGTATGTAAGTGTATGTATGTGTATGTGCATGTGCATGTGTGTGTATGTAAGTGTATGTATGTGTATGTGCATGTGTGTGTATGTAAGTGTATGTATGTGTATGTGCATGTGCATGTGTGTGTATGTAAGTGTATGTATGTGTATGTGCATGTGTGTGTATGTAAGTGTATGTATGTGTATGTGCATGTGCATGTGGCACCTCTTCAGTCAGACAGGAGGAGCACAACACATGGCCACAGTGAAAAGGTCAGGCTCGCACCAAACGCCTCAACACAACACCACAGAGGAAAGAGAGAACAGAGGGGAAGAGAGAGAGGGAGGGAGGGGGGAGAGAGAGGGAAGGAGGGAGGGGGGGAGAGAGAGGGAGGGAGGGGGGAGGGGGAGAGAGAGAGGGAGGGAGGGAGGGAGGGGGGAGGGGGAGAGAGAGAGGGAGGGGGGAGGGGGAGAGAGAGAGGGAGGGAGGGGGGAGAGAGAGGGAAGGAGGGAGGGGGGAGAGAGAGGGAGGGAGGGAGGGAGGGAGGGAGGGGGGAGAGAGAGAGAGAAAAAGAAAGGTAAAGAAGCATAAAAAGAGGTGACACACAGAGCAGCAGACACACAGAGGCCATAAGTGTGTCTGAAACCAAGTCTAGACAGGCTCGTGAAAGAAGAGCTGGCTCCAGCTCTAAAGGTGGAGGAGGGCGACCTCTGGCCTCTGTGCCACAAACACCACGTGCCAACGGAAAGAAGAAAAGTGGCTTTGCCGTCCCTAAACTAAGACATTGTCTGCAGATTATTTACAAAGCATTATGTGGATAACTTGCCCACACGCTGACAGGTCCATTCATCTGTCTGTTCCTCTGAGATCTCAGATTGGAAAGACGACCTTTTGCTTTTATACTCGACAGGTGAAGCAGGCTCCACCCTTGCACTGGAGCAACTGGGGCCCATACAAACATATCGGATTTGAATGGTTTAAATGTTTGTGTTATTGCAAGTATTGTTCAGGACTCATAAGTCACAACTGGGCTCAGATTAAGGATTTTCAGCTGCTAAACAATCCGTTATTTTTTTCAAATTTGTATAGCAATTTGATGATTGCATAGCAAAACACAAAAGTGACTAACGATCAATATTTTCCATTGATATAACGCGATTATTTATTTAAAATGTATTTGTAAACATTCTATTTAAAAAAAAAACTCTTAACAAATTAACTTTTAAACACTTTTTTTACATAAAACAGAAAACTTGCAAATAAAATTAGTTGTTGAACAAATTAATCAACACAGACAGATGGCCTTATTTACAACTTTCTTCCATATTATCATCAATCAAATGACTATTTGCAGGAGTATTAAGCTTCTGATGGAAAAATAAATGTTGCTGTGGCGTTTCCATTATGGTGTATTTTATGTGTTATTCAAGTTGTACCGCTCTATTTGACGTTCCATTCCATTTTTTGTTTTGCTATTTGATGGTCCCGAAGCACTCGTCTCGGCTCCGGCTGCGCATTCGGAGCCGTGTAATTCGCGGTGCCCAAAATACACATCTGATAGTTAAAAACGAGGTTGTGTCACTTGGTAGAGTAAATAGGAGTAATTTGGCATGTGAATGATCTGCAAAGACTTTTGCGTTTAGGAGCTATTGACCTCGGAAGTCCGAATCTGTGACGCAAACTTTACCGCACGTGGCTCCTCCCACTTTCAGACTCGTGATCTGAGACAGCAGTGAGACTTGTCATGACAACACAGCATCCTCCATGTGTCATGCTGTTATTGACGATCGATTGACGAGTGATCAGTACTTTTAGGCGCTTTGGTTATAATTGAACACACATTTTTGTATCGCAAAAGCTGCGATACAAAAGCACTTTTTTCTGACGAATGCATCGCATTCGAGAGATATTGCGTCGCATTTTGCGATGGGATACCGCTTATTCTGAACCCTGCACAATGACTGGCCCCGGCCCCTCAGACTGGCCCCGGTCCCTCAGACTGGTTCTCTTTACACTGTTTGGAGTATCCATGCTCTGGGCTCTGGGTCCAGACGCTCTGCTACAAGAGCAACTGACGCCGCCCAAACAGAACTATATAATAAAGCCAATCTCAGAAAGAAGTTTAGTGATTCCATGTTTGTGTGTCAGAGATACGTGGCTAAAGTAAAAAGGAAACTACTTCGATTGTTCTCAGCCGTTTCCTCATATATTTTCCTTCTCTGCAAAGCCTCTCTGCCATGTTTAACCTCTCTTTATGTACGGTAATGCATTGGCTTTGGATAATGTTGAAATATATTTATTTCGGTCTTGACGCAAATCATGTGCGTTGATTAACAGGAAACAGCTGATGCTAACGTGTGCTAGCTGTGTTTTGCTAAGCATGTGGACTAAACAAAGTTATCAAAACTGAAAATACGACATCCATCATAAGATCATGTCAACATTTAGTGAGAAACATCTGACTTTTGCTTTTCGTTTTCACCCGAGTCTTCGCTCTCTCTTGTCCAACAGTCTAAAGTGCTCTAAAGTGTTCCAGGAGCTCAGGAAAGCCAGACCTGCTTTGGATCACTTAAGACAATGGTCCCGATCCGCTCCAAAGCGCACCAGTGGAAACGTGGCTACACAGAGCCTCACATACTGAACTCCAGAGTGAAGCGCAGAGACACACCATGTGCACACTCACACCATGTGCACACTCACACCATGTGCACACTCACACCATGTGCACACTCACACCATGTGCACTCACACCATGTGCACTCACACCCATGTGCACACTCACACCATGTGCACACTCACACCATGTGCACACTCACACCATGTGCACACTCACACCATGTGCACTCACACCATGTGCACACTCACACCATGTGCACACTCACACATGTGCACACTCACACCATGTGCACACTCACACCATGTGCACTCTTACACCATGTGCACTCACACACCATGTGCACACTCACACCATGTGCACTCTCACACCATGTGCACACTCACACATGTGCACTCTCACACCATGTGCACTCTCACACCATGTGCACTCTCACACCATGTGCACTCTCACACCATGTGCACACTCACACCATGTGCACACTCACACCATGTGCACACTCACCCATGTGCAGAGGAGAAGAGCGGTGAGGTCAAAGGATTTACATTCATATAAATGCTTATTATTGCTATATGCATATTTTATACGTGATTGCTCTCATCAAATTAAAAACCGTCCCACTCACAGCAGGTTTGCTCAGAGTCACAGCAATAATCTCTCCAAGAAAATGTCAGTTTCTCCACTAGAAATGGTACAACCGCACCTTTATGTAAAGTACAATAGGCTTGTTTATTGTGTATTTATAGAAGTACATCTTGACAGTACTTATATGTAACATGTTGTATCCCTTCACACCCAGTGGCTCATGGGAGTGCGTCCTGTTGCACAACCACACATACCAAACTACTGACTCCTTTGTACTGATTATTCATGATCAATTCATTTTTGCCACATTCTATCGTCTGAACAAAGAGAGAGTTAAAACATTGTCATTGTGGCATTTTTCTCATCTTATTGTGACAAAGGTTTGTCCTGTAATGTCTCCTCCCCTTTTGACCTACACCTGGAAACACAACTGTCCCATCTGCACCTCAATTATTTCATTAAATCAACTTCATCGATACATTTGTGGTTTTCTCCAGCTTCACTTCTTCCACAGACATAAAGAAGAACCTCCACACCACATTGTAAAATGTTGGACTCAACAAGATTCTGACGGATCAAGGACAATTGTTGTCGATGTCTAATTCTGAGCCTTTTTGGAATAAAATTATGTGACGTTTGAATCTTTACAAACATTTTCAGTTTACGCAAATGTTACATAAGAAATCCAAAATCCTTTTTGGGATTTTGTAAAATGTAAACAAAATGAAGCAGGACATTTAAACCTGACTTTTATATGAAAACTATACATTTTTATTTTATTTTTGAATGACCGATGTTTGAAAGTGATATCTCTAAATGTCAGACCTTTTCTGTTCTGCAGTGTGTGACCTCCAGCTCAATGTGACACAAACCACTGCAGTCCAAGGGTCACATGCTGCACAAAGTCCACTTCTAGACTTGTGTGTTGAAGTTAAACCTGTGTAAAAGAGTAAAAGCCCGTGTGCCGGGCCATTAGAGAGGACAGCATCAATCACTGCACCTCCCCCTGCCCCTGCCCCTCCCACTCCAGGCGCAGGATCAGGTTCACTCTCACCAGGTCAGTGTGCACTCACTGCCCCTGTGTACACGCACGCACGCACGCACGCACACACGCACACACACACGCGCACGCACAGCTCTCTCTCCTTCTGCAAACACGTAGACAAATCTCCTGTCGATCCCTGAAGTCGGCCAATCACAGCCTCTCACCTCCAATAACATTATTTACCACACTCTTCTCACATCACAGTTTTTTACGATTGAATAAACACTCAAATCTAACTTTTTGTTCAATTATCAAAACCTTACACTCAAGGAGCAAAACTTGGCCTCAGATTTGCACCACTGTAAACACAATAAGTCAGATCACACGAAAATGCTTAAGTTCATCACAAGATCAAGTTACTATTTTACAGGCAACAGTAAATACAGTTTCTGCTTTTATATATTTTTGTGTGTTTTCACAGCAAATAAATAGCATAAGGTATTTGTTCACAAGGGTCAGTATAATATAATTTTCAGGACCGGTTGAAGGGGTTGAAAATGTGTAGAAACCCTTCTATAACTTTTAAAATAGCTTTATATACGTTTGCTGTTTATGAGATGAACTGGCTCTATATTTTCATGATAAAGAGGCCCAGTTTTGGGCCCCGGCCCGGTGTTTGGGGACAACACAGTATCTAAACAGTAGTAGTAGTAGTAGTAGTAGTAGTAGCAGTGAAATGCATGTCTTTGTCCAGTGCAGTGAGCGTCGCCCTCGTCACCTTTGCCCTGTGCACACATGATGATGCAAGCGCTGTCCCTGCCCTCGTGCTCTTTGGCCTGACACTGGTGGGTGGGGCATATACAGTCACAGTCGTCACATAGTTCACATGGACACAAGTCAAAACTATTTCTTAAATCAATGAGAAGTTCAAGAGCGCCTCCTCCACGAGCCCAAAAGGAGCCGAGGGTCCAGTCATGACTTCAAGACCAACTTTAGATTAAAATTAACATGCGTGAATCTTAAGATATGATTTCCTCTTTTAGAATTGTAAGACCTGTTCATTATGTTTTGCCCTCTTTAAAGAAATGAAACGATAGGCAAGTTTCTCGTAAGATATTATCACAATATTCATATCCCGGTACAATATATATTACAATATTGGGGAGAGGCAGAAATGTGTTGTACTTTTTCCTTTTAAAATGCATTTACAGGACTTGTGTGTCAATGTTTACTGTCATAATCCAAAGAATTAAGAAATACAAGTGCTTAATAGTTAATTTGTCATGTTGTCTTCACTTAAATGGAACAAAGGATTGTGGAGTAGTTCCCTCTTTTTTTAGCTGCTGCAATAAAACAATGCATTTAATCAAAAAATCTTGTCATTTGGTATATTGTGACAGCCCACGATGATTTCTGGCTCTTAATATCTTGGTTGCATACAGCTGAAGCTAAATCTCAAACACAAAACCTTATTCCACATTGCTCCAACTTCCTGTCTCTGTCAGCCAATCACAGCCAGGTTTCTTTCCCTAAAGTTATTCACTTCTCAATAAACAGCTTTCTGCAATGTTGTAGTCACTCCTGATTGAAATGTCTCAACGTGCTGATTCCTGGCCCACTGTCACCACTGGTCAGCGCTGCGGAGCCCTGACCAGTTCAGTAATAATGCAGACACTAGAGTTTGTCAAATACAAGTCCAAATAGCCATTTATTCTAAAGCAGAAGTACAGAAGATTTCCCTTTAGCTCAAACACATAGGATTTTACACAGGGGTTGTTTTTTTTACTACCAAGGGTAATTTAGCATTAAACAGTTACGTTAAGTCCACTACAATTCTCTGGCGCTGTGACATAAGGAAAGTTAACGGTCTACGTCGAAATAACAAGGCAACAATGCTTAAAACCACCAATCCTAAGTAATCTGGTCAAAATAACGTCAGTGCAGAGAGTATTTACTTTGCAAATCAGAACGCTGTATATGTTCTTTCCCGTTTGTTCTTTTCTGATCTGTAAAGCTTGAGCCGAACAAAGAAAATACACTTGATTCATATTTGTCCCGTTTGCTGGAGCGGCAGAGCACAGACCTGGAACTGCTCTCGGCTTTAGAACGGCTGCACAATGCTGCAGAGGTCGTGGTGCACTACACCACTGCTAACACTGCTAACACTGCTAGCACTGCTGCTAAAAACCTAGCTTGTGAGCGTGGAGCAGACAGCAGCTGTGATCGTAAGCCGAGATCTGCTCTGCTGCCCTTCCCCCGCCCGCTTGCCCGGTCGACCGCAGCAGCAGCACAGCCTCCTCCCTCCTGCAGAGGAGAGCGCTGCCCTGGGGCTTAGGACGGGGCCTGGAAGGCACCAGGAGCAGGCTCTCTACAGAGAGGCAGCGCCTGCTTCTTTAGAGTATCTTTTTTTGTTTTGGTGGAGGTTTTTTGAGGGTTTTGCACTTTTACGCTAAATAAAATAGGAAACCTTTAGCCTTTTTTAAGGTCAGTTTCACATTTATAAACCCAGTAATGACTGAAATGCAGGCTTTTAATATTTAATGAAGGTTTTAAAAATGGGGGACACCCAGAAGTTTGGTATCTATCGTTCTAGGGGCGGAACTTGCATTGTCTTTGCAAATGTTTAATTTTGATCTTATTTAATTTTTTTCAAAACCAGGTTAGGTTTAGGAACAATTGACTTGGATATGGTTAGGGCTTTGGAATGTGGAATGCTAGTCCTGCCCCACAAGAAAATGCCTTAAAGGAATAATAGAGGATTTTTGTGCGGAAGCACGAAACAGCCGCGCTGCTACACGTGCGTTTGTTTATGAGCGCGACTGATCGCATCATCTCTCGTCTCCGCAGACACAGTCTTTCTCTTCCTTTTGTACTGTAACTGAAGGACCTCACTAAACACACACTGGAATATCAACCACGCATGCGCAGCCATGGATACGCGCTGCTATCCTGAGAACGAGGCTGCAGGTGTGCAGTAGGTGCGTCCTATGATTGACATGTGAATGAACTACTCGGCTGTCCAAGCCACAAGGAAATTAGACTCAGATTTGGCGGCAAAAAAATCCTCTATTATTCCATTAAGGTAGGTATATGCTTGACGCATCTGCGAGGGCCGCGAGGGGCCGCACGACGCACCCCGTCTGCATGGACCTGATTTTATGAGTCGCTGCGTCAGGGAAAAAAATTATAATTGTGTGAGCGGTTCTGCGCGGAAATGCACAGGATTTCATGGCAGCAGCTCAGATTTCTGCTGTCGACGCCGCATTAACCAGCGCAGACTATAAATACTGCCAACGTCTCCTGCCGTCCACACGTCTCATGCACGCGCAGAATTTACATGTGGGAAGTATAAGCCAAGCTACAAGCCATTATTGATGTTAAATATGTCAGAAATAATAGAATTTGTGATCATATAAAGCTTATCTGATTACCTGTCATGGTCACTTGTAAAGACAGAGATAAAAGAATACTGACAATAACAAATTTATAATTTGTTACAAAATATCAATGTCAATGTAGCGTTCAGTAACCCGTCTGACAATACCACCAATAATCGGGTTAATATCATAATACTTGACAAACCGATTTGTACATGATATATATATATTGTAAGAAATGTGTTATGTTTATTTATTTTGAGAGAAACTCTTTTTTCACTTTTTTCATTCTTTTGCATCAGTTTGAGGAGACGTTCATTCTGACTTAAGGAATAAAGTATCTACTTCCAGTCTCAGCACAGTGAGTATCAGTGGGACTGCTAAAGCTATGCTAATACCACAATGCTTCACTTCTACTGTACATCAGAACATAGATATCAAGTCCATCCACAGCTCGAGATGATTCACTCTGAGCTCAACACAAACAGCTTCTTTTCATCTTGAAGTCCTGATGATTTTCAGTCAGTATTATGGTATTATGTGTCATAATAATCCTCCTGGTTTAGTCTTGCTTTAGTTTTGTTCCTTGATTTAGTTCTTTTAGTCTCGCTTGTCAATTCAAAAGAAATGTGTTTTAGCATGTCTTTAAATGTATGAGTTGAGGCTTAAGACAAATGTGACTTTAAAATCATGATAGTGAAGAAATATCACATACCATAAAAAAAATAGCTAAAATAGTATTTTATTAAAAACAAATGCACAAAATTCAAATAATAACAATTCACAATATTATAACATGTTTTATATGTTGTCCACCTCTTGATGCATGCAATATTTGTAAGTTTTACTACAGGAAATACCAAGATTAAGAGTTTAAGTAGTTCAAACAGTAAATGGGCGGTTCTTAAGTCTGGCATCCTGAGCTAAACCAGGATTAGAGCTGCTAAAGAACAGAGAGCTCCAGCGCCGCTAAAGGAAGGTTTATTTGTAGAGCACAATTTGTGCACAAGGCAATTCAAAGTGCTTCACACAACAGGAAAAAAAACATTAAAATCACAAAGAAATGACAGAAATAAAAGAGAAGAGTGCAAACAGACTCCTTTCAGTCATATGCACAGCTAAACAAAACAGCTTTTTAGCTTCGATTTGAACATTGTCAGAGTAGAACCTGTCTCACATCTTCAGGAAGACTGAAACGCAGATTCCCCATGTTTAGTCCCGACTCTGGCACCAGCAGGTCTATTAAAGTCTCTTCTCTGAGCCACAGGGAGCAGTGCAGAGACCTGAGAACAAGACTAATTTGTTGGTACTTCCTGGTTCTAGTCAGGACCCGAGCAGCAGCGTTCTGGATGAACTGCAGCTGTTTTACAACTCGTTTGGAGAGGCCAGTGAGCAGGCTGTTACAGTCTAATCTACTGGAGACAAACACATGGATAAGTCTCTCTAAATCTGGTTTTGACACTATATTTTTGATTTTGGCAATGTTTTTAGATGGTAAAAAGCTGCTGATGTTATTGATTTGACGTGTTAAAGTTCAAGTCTGAGTCCATTATTACCCCCAGATTTCTAACTTGGTTTGTAGGTTTTAGAGCGAGACTCTGGAGGTGACGCTGACACTTTCTCTTTGTTTCTGTGGGACAAAAAAGAATAATTTCAGTCTTGTCTGAGTTCAGCTGGAGAAAGTTGTTTTGCTCCACACACTGATCTGTTGGATGCAGTGACTGGTCCATATTCACCTGCCGACAGTGAAACATAGATCTGAGTGTCGTCTGCATAATTGTGATAGGTTAGTTGATACGCAGTGAAAATGTGACCTAATGGCAGCACGTAGAGGTTGAACAGAAGGGGTCCCAGAATTGACCCTTGGGGCACCCCACATGTCGGGGGCATGTGGTCAGTGCTGCTAAAGAAGAACTTCGGTACTGTTAAAGAAGAGAGCTCCAGCACCGCAAAAGAAGAGAGCGCTTTGGTGCTGCTAAAGAAGAGAGCGCTTCGGTGCTGCTAAAGAAGAGAGCGCTTCGGTGCTGCTAAGGAAGAGAGCGCTTCGGTGCTGCTAAAGAAGAGAGCGCTTCGGTGCTGCTAAAGAAGAGAGCGCTTCGGTGCTGCTAAAGAAGAGAGCGCTTCGGTGCTGCTAAAGAAGAGAGCGCTTCGGTGCTGCTAAGGAAGAGAGCGCTTCGGTGCTGCTAAAGAAGAGAGCGCTTCGGTGCTGCTAAAGAAGAGAGCGCTTCGGTGCGCTTCGGTGCTGCTAAGGAAGAGAGCGCTTCGGTGCTGCTAAAGAAGAGAGCGCTTCGGTGCTGCTAAAGAAGAGAGCGCTTCGGTGCTGCTAAAGAAGAGAGCGCTTCGGTGCTGCTAAGGAAGAGAGCGCTTCGGTGCTGCTAAAGAAGAGAGCGCTTCGGTGCTGCTAAAGAAGAGAGCGCTTCGGTGCTGCTAAGGAAGAGAGCGCTTCGGTGCTGCTAAAGAAGAGAGAGGAAGAAGAAATACGCCTGGGGGAAGGGAAGGGTGGGGGCACACTGTAAAAAGAGTAGCCAGTGTGAGTGCGCTTGTAAAGGCCCAGCTCACGTGCACACTCGTACGTGCACACTCGTACAGTAGATCAGTTTACAGTGAGGCAGGGACCGCCCTCAATACAGGAATGTGTGACTTTACTGCTAAAAAGGAAGAACTCAAATGAATAAAGCTTATGGTTTGGCGTAATTTGAACTTGATTTATTTATTGCAATATAAAAACAAATAAAATAATGACAATAACAAAATAAGATATATATATATATATATATATATATATATATATATATATATATATATATATATATATATATATATATATATATATATATATATATATATATATATATATATATATATATATATATATATACACTATAAATCGCACTACAAAAGTAAAATATTCCAGACCTACTAAACGTTTCCGTTTTGTGACTCTGAGATCGTGTGATTGCTGGTGATCAGGAAAATTCTGACTTGCAACAATGCTTCTGCCATTTGCCCCAAGGCAGCTATGACTACATAATTCCAGAAAAATACGCATTATTCATTCAAATGACAAACAATGTTTTTTCAAAGGTATTTGAGCATCTAGAAAAAGCACTATCTGTGATGCATTATTAGTTTAAATGACTTCAAACGAGTTTATTATTCTGAATGGGCGTTATTTGAGTTCATCTGATATGACTTTTTTGCAGTGTGGACTGGAGCGTGGGGGGAGGGGTGTAATAAGAACACAAAGTCATGTCCGAACACCAGAATGAGCACACGCCGGCACAAGTGTCCTCTTTCTCACCCACATGCACGCTCCTGATCACTTTACACCACATTCTGATATGAATCAAACATCACAAACTCATGTGCCACTGGAATGCTACGTTCCTTCACTGCTCATCATAAATGCCATAGTCCCAATAATGTACATTTATTTAAACAGCAGCATGTAATTTTAACATTAACACAGCTTGGAAAGGAAAGGTTGCAAACAAGTTCGAAAATATCATGAATTTTGGTTTAGTGGATAAAAAACATTCAATTAAAACAAGTTTTGCAGCTATTCATATATTTGGCATTTTATCTTTTACTGTGTAGAGCTGACAATATCCATCTTACTGCCTTTACCAGAGCCAGTTCTGAAATAAACTTCATCTGTACATTGTACTCTGAAGACATGAAGTTAAATGTGGTCCCTGACAAAAGCAAGATGTAGATTACTTTTATTTTTACTACATCGTTTTTAAATGTAGAAGTCTTTACTAGGTCAAATAAATCCCCATCAGGCATTGAGGATTTAACTCAAAATGTTTCTAACATGTGACAATATAGACTAAAACAGCTAAAACTATGAAAGTCAACATTAAAATGGTCAGTTCAAGTAAAAACTAACCATTTCCTTTTGCAGTGTTAATGTTGCACTGTCAATATTGAGAACTGACTGGTTTCTTCCCTGCAATAATTCAGATTTGGACTTGGATAAGATCTTCTGTTTGCTTCTTCATTGCGCTTAGTGACTGGTGACCATGTTCACTTGGAGCACAACCATGGCACAACACCCTGAGGCTTCCCCAGCTGCAGCACACAAGCTCCCTTTGTGTGTCCCCAGCGTTTAGCCTTTAGCTTTAGCCTAGCTCCGGTGCATATTCTCTCCACACAACTTTGCCCTGCTTTTGTCTGCTGCTCACTGTGCACGAGCGAACAGCTGACGGCTCTTACCAAATATCCCTGGGCTTAGTGGACCTCCTTGTCTCGTCCCGGAACTTGGGAGTGGAAGCCAGCAGCCAGCTCAGCAGATTCCCTCTCCTCGCTCTCCCAGCTTTGTGTGTACAGTTGTCCCTTTAAAGTGCGGTGGGCCCCCACCTCCCGGCTCACTCACGGACACCAAACACATCCAGGAGAAAAGGCTGCTCCTGCATGACACTGTGGCCAGAAGCATGGACAAGTGTCTGCAAAAGTTCACACTTCAAGTTTGGACGCTTGGCAAAAGAATGACTTGTAAAGACAATCTAGAAGAAGTGGTCTTTGTCTGCTCCTGGTCCTCCTCAGTTCTGGCCCTGCTCCTCCTCTACAGCACGAGCAGCACCTGTGCGCCTCCTCTCTCCGCCGCCAAACGCTTTAGAATGATCCTGCCTTTGAACTCCGGCGCAGAAATTCTAGCCTTGCTTTTTGTCACTCATATTCAAACAAAGAAAAGCAAAAAGGAACAGAGCAAACAGTCACTCTGGCAGCTCGGAGCCCAACCCCCAGCCTGCCTTTCTCTAAGCAGCCCCTCCCCCTCACACTCTCCTCCACAGCCTGAGCTGGCCTGGTTCTCATTCGTCTAGCACGCCCCCCTCCTCTCTCTCTCCTCGCCTGTCAAACAGATGGGATTGGAGAGCGCTCTCTAGTAGATCTCAGGTTGCTTTCACAGGGGGCCGGCAACAGCACGTATGGATGTGACCTTCAGGGAAAAGACATGCATGTAGAAGTATCACACCTATGGAAGTGAGGGAGCGTCTGGCGCCTGTGTGCTCCTCACGGCTGCTCATCTTTACCTGACTAACAAAAGATGGACTCTTAAAGATATGTGCCGCCCGGACACATTTTAGACACACCAAACCACGTCAAGAATTTCTCGTAATGACACGTCCCTTACACATTCACACAAACCAGGCCTGTGCAATGTCTGGTCAGGGTCTGGTCAGGGTCTGGTCAGGGTCTGTGCAGGGTCTGTGCAGGGTCTGTGCAGGGTCTGGTCAGGGTCTGGTCAGGGTCTGTGCAGGGTCTTGCCAAAGAATACAACAAGCAAACCCAGAAGTGAGGCTAGAACAGCAAACCATTAGGTTCATTAGGCCAGCAGTTCAACCAATTCTAAAATAGTGCAACTGACCGTAACTAGATGTGTGCTAAATGGGCGCGTCATACTATATTGACTTATCATTCAATAATGAGAGCTGGGATATTATTTTTTGGGGTTCAATATTTATTATGTGTATATTGTCATTGCCATTGTGGAGAGACTTTTTTTAATTTTTTGCAATTGCAATATTTCCCCTCATAATAACTCTTAACATTTTATATTGTGACATCCCCAGTAGCAATATATCGAGCTTCAAAATGTGTAGTGCTAAAATATTGACATATAGTGATACAGTATCGATAATGTGGGACTGGCCATCAGAACAAAATGACCAGCTCCAGCTGGTCACCGCCATGCTCAAAAGAGACCGCCAGGTATTAATATCTCTGCGCGAGTGCCGCCTTTAAGTACTTTTTGAAGTACTTTTTCAAGTACTTTTCGCGAGCGCCGTTTTGTCCCACCGCCGTCCTTCAACCTCAGCCCAGCGAGATCACTGCTGTTACAAAGCTTGTTTCTTACTTGGAGAAGGTCATAAAACATTTGACGTATTCACCGTTTGTATGATTGAAATGGTGCGTCTCAGATTATGTTTGAGCAGGTTGTGGTTGGGCCTCATTCATGTTCTTACAAAATAAATTGTACTTTTGGCATTCTTACAAAATGATCGGCACGCTTATGCATATACTGAGCAGTATTGTCATTATTTGTACTGTGGACTGTGCATAGTATAAGCTCAGCATTACAAGAAGTGATAATATAAGGGACGTTTGTCCGTTTTGTGGGATTCATCTGTGGTCATCACTGGCCCCGTCGCTCTGCTCTTTACATCACTGTGAGCACTGGGAATGTGCACATGTGCCGTAATAATCAGCAATTTCACAATGTTTTAATTTGAAATTGCTGATTTCAAGCGTCTGCGCTCTCTTTTCTCAGTGTGCAGCACAAACAAAGGAGAAAAGCACGTCACTCGATCTCTACGTATCAAAAGTTTGTCCCTATGTTTATATGTAACCAGTGGCGGCTCGCCCATAGGGGGCGCTGGGGCGCCGCCCCACCTGACCTGACTGCCTGTTTTTATTTTATTTTTTAAATAATCTCTCATTTTGAAAAAGTAAGTGTTAATTAGATGCTATTGATGATTTTGCTTTATGGGTGTAGAACTCTCCAGAATTACAATTACTTTCACTTTCACGTTCCACTTTTAAAACGTGAACGTTTATCATGTTTGGTGTAGTAGTCAATAGGCCGTCTTGCCGGGGCGCTTATTCGATCAGCCCCATTGTGCTGTATTTAAGCCAATGGCTCCCATGTTGCTAGGCAAAAAAGAATATACATCCGCCAATCATCGTCAAGGAATTTTATGGGTTTGGGGCGCTGAAGACTAGCGCCCCAAAGTACCAAGATGCACCGCTGCAGCTGCAACAGGTGTTTTCATTCAAGCAGCGAAGTGTAAAATGGCGACTTCGGATGAATTTGCCGCAAATTCAGTCAAATCTTACATCTGCATCACTTTGAAGAAGAATTTTTGAGGAAAAGCTCATTGTAAAACAAGACCTGACAAGCCAGAAGTGAACATAACCCAACAGACGAGCGAAAAGGGGAAAACATACACCAGAACCTTTTCCAGAGATTGTGCATGTGATAGTTGGACTCTGTCTTCATGGCAGGGCTCACCCAGGGGTTCACTCACAGTATACATCAGGCTATAATGTTTTTTTGTGGTGATGAAATTGTGATATTTATAGGAAGTTCTAGTATTGTGCTCAGCCATGTGGATTCATGATGTCATTGTTTACATAGAGTAGATTGAAGGATAACCGAACAAAACTCTACTCCCGCTTGGCTCACGGGTGCAATACTACATGCCGTTTCATTATATTTGGTAGGATGAAGGACACATTAGTTGTGAATACAATCACAGAGTTTGAAAGGTATTTTCCGTTAATAGCGGAATGACAGCCGATTAAACAAAGTGATGCCGGCTAGCGAGCTAGTTAGCTAGTTTTAATATGAACACACTAGTTTTAAGGGTTAGCTATACTATTGCATGGCTGATTGGATGTTTTGTTTGTGTTGACACACTGTTGTGGTAAATTAGTAGTTATGTGTGATTTTAGCAAACACCACTGCCCTGCTTTTTACGATTACCGTAATTAACAGCCACATCGCGCAACAGATTTTATCGTGCGGGCCACTTTACCGCTGTCGCTCTGGGGGGGAATCTCCCGCTTTACTACGCGTTATCTCCCCCTGGGATGACAAAAAGGTTGAAAAGTGCCTAAAATTCACCAGAATGCAGGAAATCACATCTACGAAATTCAAAATTGTAAATAGCCCCACCTACGAGCCGCACCTTACAATAAACCGCAGGTGTCCATGTTGTAACATGAAATATTGAAACAGAAATATGGTACACAATAAATAGTGACACCATATTTTCAGCTAGAGGCTGATTGTAATAAAAGACACCACTGACGTCTTCTTCTACAGTGTCAAATGCTTGTGTTTCCTGCTAGAGCACCCCCCCGGTGGCCGTTAGACAGTCAAATGTATAATGAGATGCACCATAGTATCAGCTGCAGGGTTCAAAGTGTGGGGAAAAAAGGAGCCGCTTAAAGTCTGACAAGTGCGATAATAAAGAAAAAGAAGCACTTTCAAAATCAAAGCGTGGACAGAGTCCTCAGCTGTCTGAATACAGAGATGCTACTACACAAAGCACAGGATGAATGTGTGAATGTGTAAAGAATGAATGAGACTGAGGTTCAGGAGAGAGACACTTTCAGTTTGGCGGCATTACATAATTGTAACGCTGTATCGATTAATGGCTCTGGTGATTTGGCCACAGCCTGAAGCAGGTGTAATATTGGAGATGACGTCCAGACTGTGACACTCTCATCACGCTTGACCTCTGCTGCCACCGCCATGATCTGTGTCTGTGTGAGCAGTGCTACAATAAAGGAATACACACCTGAAGTGCAAATGTGCACGCACGCACGCACGCACACACACACACGCATGAACCCACGCACGCACACGCGCCCACACACACACACACACACACCACGCACACACACACAAGTCCATAAATCATCGCCAGACTCATTCAGTAAAATTTTTTCATCTAATCACGATTGGTACAATTGCGTTCTGAGACCAGGAAGAAAACAGACCAGCGTGACATGTGTCCAAATGTTTACCAGAGCGTCGCACCAGCCAAAAAATGCAAAATAGAGAAGAAAAAAACCTATACAACCTAAAAACCTATCTAAGTCGCACTGGAGTATAAGAGGATACATTTATTTGATAAAATCCAAGACCAAGAACAGACATTTCATCTTGAAATGCAGTTTAAAATAATAACAGATTAGAGAACATGGTGAATAGGTGTACGTATGCTAACGCTAACACCTTCAGCTACATGACGTATGCTAACGCTAACACCTTCAGCTACATGACGCACAGACAACAAACTGTGGTAAGTGTCTGGTATGTTAACGTAACATATGAACAGTTATTCAGATAACTATAGCATAAAGAACATGGTAACAAGTTTACCAAATCAGTTTTAATCACTAAATCCATTGAAAATCACTAAATCCATTGAATTCTTCTTCCTCTGTGTCACTTCTAAACAACTCTACAAACTCCAGAGGTAGAGGAAGTGCTCATGCTCTGCGTCACTTAGAGCGCCCTAGAGCGCCCTCACATGAAATGCGTTTACCAGTGTGAAAGTAACAAATAATATCACATATAAGTCGCTCCGGAGTATAAGTCGCACCCGACCATGTAAAAAGGTATATTAAACAGTAATCCCACTGTAGCCACACAAAACACAGGTAGTACCAGGTTAAACGGCAAACTTAATAATACAAAATATTGGTGCTCTTTACAATGATCAAACATCAAGAAAGAAACCCACAGACTCTGGAAAGAGGGGTCAGGCAGGGCTGTGCTTGGTCCCAGTCTTTTTTGCTCTGTACTTGGAACAATTGCCCCAATATATCAGACAATCAAAAACTATTTTTGGTATTACACTTGATGGGATTGAACATAACGTTGCCTGCTATGCAAATTATGTTCTATTATATTTAACCAAAAAGCTATTTCCATACCCAATGTGATGGAAATTCCCCTTTCTGATGACCCCCTTTGACCTTTAGAAAGAACTATTCATTTAAATGTCAAACTTAATTTCTTAAATATTTAAGTTTCACATTCATACTTAATTTAGACTCTATTTTGAGTTTACTGTGTCATGATTTTCTATAGTTTCTATAAATGTCCCATTCTAATTCTTTGTTTTCTGTTTTTTTAAATATATATTTAAAAAGTGATTTAATACAAATAAATTCATGAACATTTCAAATATTTGTTGAGCGCTGTGTATCTCATTGTTTGCTCGGGTTCTAAGAGCTCATGTTCGAGAGCGGAGCATGAACCATGTGTCACACAGATAGTTGTGACACACGGTCATTTTAGACTTTCTTGGCCAATCACTGATTGCCCTGACCGCACGCTACTGATGTAAAGTATCAGACGCTAGTTAAACTCAGAGCATTAACTCCTGTTTCACATAGAGTGTTCAGTCTAACTCTGAGTCAGTTGCTGTGGTAACGCCGTCTCTGAAACTAACCTAGTCTGGAGCAGGTTTTCTTCCTCTAATGCTGAGACTGATTTATTTAAAATCCTCTTTGTGAAACAGAAAACCAAGAGTTTGGCTGATTTTAGGGTTATTCTAGCGTGTTTTCAGTAAACATGCTTTGGGAAACGGCCTGGGGAAGTTGTCTGGTCCAAACAACAACCCTGTCTGGGCCTGGAAGTGAGGACAGCAGAAGCGACATGGTGGCATAAGAGAGACAGCCTCTGCAGCAGCATGATGCAAGAACCAGCAACAGCACAGTGTCCCACGCCACAAACACAGGGGCGTCAGGAGGACGACGAGTGTGGAGGACGTGTGGACATGTGGGCTAGAAGGACGTGTATGGTGTGTGGGGGACATGTGGGCTAGAAGGACGTGTACGGTGTGTGGAGGACATGTGAACAGGACGTGTACGGTGTGTGGGGGACATGTGGGCTAGAAGGATGTGTACGGTGTGTGGAGGACATGTGGGCTAGAAGGACGTATACGGTGTGTGGAGGACATGTGGACAGGTCGTGTACGGTGTGTGGGGGACATGTGGACAGAACGTGTACGGTGTGTGGGGGACATGTGGACAGGACGTGTACGGTGTGTGGGGGACATGTGGACAGGACGTGTACGGTGTGTGGGGGACATGTGGGCTAGAAGGACGTGTACGGTGTGTGGGGGACATGTGAACAGGACGTGTACGGTGTGTGGGGGACATGTGGGCTAGAAGGACGTGTACGGTGTGTGGGGGACATGTGGACAGGACGTGTACGGTGTGTGGGGGACATGTGGGCTAGAAGGACGTGTACGGTGTGTGGAGGACATGTGGACAGGACGTGTACGGTGTGTGGGGGACATGTGGACAGGACGTGTACGGTGTGTGGGGGACATGTGGACAGGACGTGTACGGTGTGTGGGGGACATTTGAATGTATCAGCAATAAAGTACTTTAATAAATGAATAGTGATTACCAATATGGTAGCCCCGCCCCCCTTGTCTATTTTTCAAAGTAATCTGAGTACAATATATAATAAGTTTTAACAACTAGCATGATAACAGTGCACTTTCTAGTTTTCAGAGAATAAAACAATCTATAATTAGATGCAGACAGCACACACAGCGGTCTCATTTTGAACAGAAGAGCTACTTTTACAATATATGAAATACATTGTGTACAGCCACTTTATGATGTTTATGGCGTCTAAACCCTAAAGCTTGGGTTTTATTTAGTAATTTACAAGAAAATGTACTCAAGCTTTAGTGATGACAACTATATAACTGTAAATATAAGTGCAATAACAGTACTGTTCAAATATCATCTTTTAAATGATCAACTACCTTATGCCACTGACCCTATAACGACCTTATGCCACTGACCCTATAACGACCTTATGCCACTGACCCTATAACAGGACCTTATGCCACTGACCCTATAACAGGACCTTATGCCACTGACCCTATAACAGGACCTTATGCCGCTGACCCTATAATGACCTTATGCCACTGACCCTATAACAGGACCTTATGCCACTGACCCTATAACGACCTTATGCCACTGACCCTATAACAGGACCTTATGCCGCTGACCCTATAACGACCTTATGCCACTGACCCTATAACAGGACCTTATGCCGCTGACCCTATAACGACCTTATGCCACTGACCCTATAACAGGACCTTATGCCGCTGACCCTATAATGACCTTATGCCACTGACCCTATAACAGGACCTTATGCCGCTGACCCTATAATGACCTTATGCCACTGACCCTATAACAGGACCTTATGCCACTGACCCTATAACGACCTTATGCCACTGACCCTATAACAGGACCTTATGCCACTGACCCTATAACAGGACCTTATGCCGCTGACCCTATAACAGGACCTTATGCCGCTGACCCTATAATGACCTTATGCCACTGACCCTATAACAGGACCTTATGCCACTGACCCTATAACGACCTTATGCCACTGACCCTATAACAGGACCTTATGCCACTGACCCTATAACAGGACCTTATGCCACTGACCCTATAACAGGACCTTATGCCGCTGACCCTATAACAGGACCTTATGCCGCTGACCCTATAACAGGACCTTATGCCACGGACCCTATAACAGGACCTTATGCCGCTGACCCTATAATGACCTTATGCCACTGACCCTATAACAGGACCTTATGCCGCTGACCCTATAATGACCTTATGCCACTGACCCTATAACAGGACCTTATGCCACTGACCCTATAATGACCTTATGCCACTGACCCTATAACAGGACCTTATGCCACTGACCCTATAACAGGACCTTATGCCACTGACCCTATAACAGGACCTTATGCCACTGACCCTATAACGACCTTATGCCACTGACCCTATAACAGGACCTTATGCCACTGACCCTATAACAGGACCTTATGCCGCTGACCCTATAACAGGACCTTATGCCACTGACCCTATAACGACCTTATGCCACTGACCCTATAACAGGACCTTATGCCACTGACCCTATAACAGGACCTTATGCCACTGACCCTATAACAGGACCTTATGCCACTGACCCTATAACAGGACCTTATGCCACTGACCCTATAACAGGACCTTATGCCACTGACCCTATAACGACCTTATGCCACTGACCCTATAACAGGATAACCAGATCCGAGAGCTGATGGCAAAGCTTTAAAAGTCTGTCAGGAAACACACATTTGAAATACTGCTACGATATTGCATTGCTTTGGTCTGAACGCCGCTCATTTGACACGATGTTTTGGGATCTATTTTTGTACAAAACCAGTCTGAGTGAGAGCTATTTCTGATGCCAGAGCAGAACACTAACCGTCCTCTCGCCGTGGCAACAACCCTAAACTCTGTGGAGACCGGCGTGTGCGGAGAAAGAGGGAGAAAGGTGAGATGAAGAGAAAGAGAGAGAGCGAGAGGAGGAACATGTGTGTGAACAAAGAGAGGAGCTGTGCCAGGAAACAGGAAGTGTGATGATTCTCTCATGATGTAAAGCCGCTCTCACAAATGAAACAATCCCACTGAGAGGGACGGACAAATATTCAACTCAATATTCTACATCACAACAAACTAAATATATTGCATTCATTCCAAGGGTCTCGCTCTAGGGCCACTAATCCACTAATCATTACCATATAATTGTAAGAATCAGCAACAATTAGTTATTTCAGTTCCATTTATCCTCTAAAAAGTAAAACTACGTGTAAAGTAATTTTTATCGGCCTGTTTATGTGACAATATTTTTCATTTTTCAATCAGGAAGTTAGATTGATGAAGCTCTAGAACACTAGAATATCAATCCATGACTAGAATAACAATAAAGTGGCGTGTGTACACAGTATGTGAATGCAAACGCTTTCTTTAGCCCAGGTTCATGGCGTGTTCGCTCCTCACATTTTAGAAACAGTTGGAAGCAGCAGTAGTTATGGTCTGAACCCCGGCCTCGCACAAAAAGCTGCATCAAATATTCAGGAGAAGTTTCCAGCATGTGCTCCTTCCCCTTCGCACGTGTCCCAGCACAAAAATGTGGGAGCGACGCAGGCGGAGGGGGCCAGTGTCATGGAGGGCAAAGCCGAGCGGGCGAGCGAGCATGACACGCACAGGAAGTGCACGGGAGAGAGAGGAAACCCAGCTGACTCCAGTCCAAGCTACTCCCCTTAGCAACAGCACACAGGCGCTCAGCACCGATTGGCCAAAGCACTGCACACATCACGGCCTTGTGTGCGGCTTCTGGACCAATCAGGGAACTCGGGCTTAGCATTTTCAATGGGAGCTTCTCCATGGCAACACAGGCCTTGTAGGGTAGAGGCAGAGCTATGTACAGTAACAGAGTAAAGCTCTAGTTTCAGATATACTCTGAGGGAGCATGTGACGTGCACGCTCACACGCCCTCCACAGAGCGCACGCACCTCTAGAACCAGCGCTGCAGCCACGGCAACATGAACACAGGAAATGCCATCAACAGCATCGGTCAGAGAGTTGGGCTGCAGTGATTAGAACTCAATGATATGATCAGTTCTCTGGACTGTACAGACTCTACGACACGCACAAGACCTTTTAAAATAAAGAATTTCAGATTTTCAGCAATAATACATAAAAAGTCTCCACTGAAAAAAGTGGCACACGCTCTAATATTTGGTTGGACCTTTAGGACATGCACTGGCATAGATTCAATCTTCAGTGTGTCATTATTCCTCACACAGATCTTCAGTGTGTCATTGTTCCTCACACAGATCTTCAGTGTGTCATTGTTCCTCACACAGATCTTCAGTGTGTCATTGTTCCTCACACAGATCTTCAGTGTGTCATTGTTCCTCACACAGATCTTCAGTGTCATTATTCCTCACACAGATCTTCAGTGTGTCATTGTTCCTCACACAGATCTTCAGTGTCATTGTTCCTCACACAGATCTTCAGTGTGTCATTGTTCCTCACACAGATCTTCAGTGTCATTGTTCCTCACACAGATCTTCAGTGTGTCATTGTTCCTCACACAGATCTTCAGTGTGTCATTGTTCCTCACACAGATCTTCAGTGTCATTGTTCCTCACACAGATCTTCAGTGTCATTGTTCCTCACACAGATCTTCAGTGTGTCATTGTTCCTCACACAGATCTTCAGTGTGTCATTGTTCCTCACACAGATCTTCAGTGTGTCATTGTTCCTCACACAGATCTTCAGTGTCATTGTTCCTCACACAGATCTTCAGTGTGTCATTGTTCCTCACACAGATCTTCTCCAGCTCGTCCCAAACACTCTCACTGGGGGTCAGATCTGTAGTACATTAGTTTCTACTTCTCTGCAGATGTTTTCTCTACTTGACTTCTCAAACACACTGACATCTTTTCCATGACCACGGGATTTGTATTTCCACATGGTTGTTTCACTGCATCAGTCGGGTTTAGTACGTTTACATGCAAACAAAAGAAAACAAATAGTTGCTTTAATCCAATCCAATCCAATCAGACGTCTTCGTGTGCATGTAAACACCTCACTCCGATAGAAATCAGCATTCAAAATCTCTGATTGAGACACACTGAAACTAGACAAGGTTTGTGCACATGCTCCACAACCCATAACTGACCTATGACCCCGGAAACAAAACCATACATGGAACAAAACCATACAAGGAACAAAACCATACAAGGAACAAAACCATACAAGGAACAAAACCATACAAGGAACAAAACCATACAAGGAACAAAACCATACAAGGAACAAAACCATACAAGGAACAAAACCATACAAGGAACAAAACCATACAAGGAACAAAACCATACAAGGAACAAAACCATACATGGAACAAAACCATACAAGGAACAAAACCATACATGGAACAAAACCATACATGGAACAAAACCATACATGGAACAAAACCATACAAGGAACAAAACCATACAAGGAACAAAACCATACATGGAACAAAACCATACATGGAACAAAACCATACATGGAACAAAACCATACAAGGAACAAAACCATACATGGAACAAAACCATACAAGGAACAAAACCATACAAGGAACAAAACCATACATGGAACAAAACCATACATGGAACAAAACCATACATGGAACAAAACCATACATGGAACAAAACCATACAAGGAACAAAACCATACAAGGAACAAAACCATACAAGGAACAAAACCATACATGGAACAAAACCATACATGGAACAAAACCATACAAGGAACAAAACCATACATGGAACAAAACCATACATGGAACAAAACCATACAAGGAACAAAACCATACAAGGAAGCCGGTCGCTTACAAGGAAGAACACAACCGCCATGAACACCAGGGTGAGCAGCACTTTATCTGCACAATAACTAACGCGGACATTACATACGAGATGAACAAAGCTGTGCGACTGCTGTTGTTCGAAAATGCGCATGACAGTTGTTTATATGAGACGCAGAAGGTCAACTGGAATGGGGGGTAGTATTAGTCCGCCGAAACTACGCATATCGCCACCTAGTGTTAGGAGGACGACACGTTCTTGTCAGGAATTTGACTTTATCGTCTGCCTCGTCTGCATGTATACTTGGACAAGGACAGAGCTTGTCCAAGACCTCAAAACCGAATGTTATAAAAACATTTTTTTGGTTTGCATGTAAACACACGAGCTCTTCACCTGCAGCAGTTCTCCAGGAGGAGAGGACCTACTGGATTTGCTTAGTTGAATCCAAGTGGAGACATTCGGTTTGGACAGGCAGTGTACACATTATTAATCACTTATTTCTAAATATTCTCTATCTAGAAACTTTCGGTCAGCATATTTCTTTATTTGGATGAGAATCTATTTAAAAAGCCTAAATGTAACAAAAATACTCGCTTGACAGTAGAATTACTACTAAAACAAGAATTATTACAGATGTAGTAAATCACCATTTTGAATAATTAGTTATACAGTGTTTTTTGAAGAAACGTGAAATGTATTGTCTATGATATCATTATTTCCAAAGTACAGTATAAAGAATATAGAAACATGTATGAAAGAATACTGTCAAAAAGCTTTAATCTTCTTATGATCCCATTCTCAATAGGAACTAGGAAATAACTGCTCTGGAAATTGAGCAAAAAAATAAATACATTTGATAATAATGACAATAGAGTTGCAAGATGTTTTAAAATTGAATCTAAATCGCATTTTGCAATTTTCTATGTGACATACATTCATCTGAAAACAGCAAACTATCCAAGACCTGCTCAAACCTACAGAGCAGTCAGATTCTCAGGGTTTTTTAGAAAAGAGGTTCAGTTTTAATGAAGTTATGGCATGTTATTTGGTAATCAATACTGTTACATCTTTATTAACCCAAAAAAGTAGTCCCTCGGGTTAGAGCGGGCTCGCTGGGTGAACCACGGCTACAAACCTCTCCAAACACGTTCTGAGACGCTTCTCTTGTGTCACGGCCTCTGAATCGGTTTCAAATGTGAACTCGGAACTGAAACGTGAACTCGGACGGCTGGTCAGAAACATTTCATCAATATTTGGTATCAATCCGCCCATCACTATCCCACGCCACGGGCCAATCTAACTCATTGAGCTAATTTAGATGAAGGATTATTGTTGTTTTTTTCTTTATAAAATGAAGTTTAAAAAGTGGTTCACAACTTAATTCAGAGCAACTGTGTCTGTGAAAAATGATTGAAATGTTTTATTTTTATATAAGGAGATATCTGAGAGGGAGGACGCAGGATCTCAGGGCATGTTTGAGGATGTAGGAAACAGGAAAGAGGAGGTGTGTGTAAAGACTTAGGAAACGGGAGAGAAGGAAAGAGACAGGATGTGAGACACAGAGGGAGGAGGAGTGAGGCTATGGAGGGAGTGAAGAGTCTGAGGGAGGAAGCAGCACACAGCGTAGAGGTGAGAAGGAAGGAGCTGCAGAGAAGATGTAGTCACAGCGTAGAGGTGAAGAGGAAGGAGCTGCAGAGAAGATGTAGTCACAGTGTAGGAGGTGAGAAGGAAGGAGCTGCAGAGAAGATGTAGTCACAGTGTAGGAGGTGAGAAGGAAGGAGCTGCAGAGAAGATGTAGTCACAGTGTAGGAGGTGAAGAGGAAGGAGCTGCAGAGAAGATGTAGTCACAGTGTAGGAGGTGAAGAGGAAGGAGCTGCAGAGAAGATGTAGTCACAGCGTAGAGGTGAAGAGGAAGGAGCTGCAGAGAAGATGTAGTCACAGCGTAGAGGTGAAGAGGAAGGAGCTGCAGAGAAGCTGTAGTCACAGCGTAGAGGTGAAGAGGAAGGAGCTGCAGAGAAGATGTAGTCACAGCGTAGAGGTGAAGAGGAAGGAGCTGCAGAGAAGCTGTAGTCACAGCGTAGAGGTGAAGAGGAAGGAGCTGCAGAGAAGATGTAGTCACAGCGTAGAGGTGAAGAGGAAGGAGCTGCAGAGAAGATGTAGTCACAGCGTAGAGGTGAAGAGGAAGGAGCTGCAGAGAAGCTGTAGTCACAGCGTAGAGGTGAAGAGGAAGGAGCTGCAGAGAAGATGTAGTCACAGCGTAGAGGTGAAGAGGAAGGAGCTGCAGAGAAGATGTAGTCACAGCGTAGAGGTGAAGAGGAAGGAGCTGCAGAGAAGATGTAGTCACAGCGTAGAGGTGAAGAGGATTACACAAGATTAAGCTGATCATCGGGAATTCAAAGTCAAAATATAAAAACACTATTCTCAAAGCAAAAAATCAAAGTAATTTAAATTCATACTCCCAAAAAACTACACTAAGTTAAAGAGATATGAAACAAAAGACAGGAGGCGGAAAGGAGAGGAAGAAAAAGAGGACAGAGGAGGTAGGATATAAGGCTCATTTCCACCGGTTCACTTTGGAGCCGATCGGGACGGTCCAAAAGTGACCTGTAGCCACCTTTAGCTAAGGAAGAGCTCCACCCCCAGAGCGACGTGATTGGATAAAAGAGGACACAGACTCTCTCATCCAAGACGGCCAGACAAAATCAGGGCGATATGGCAAAAACTACATTTTCACTTTGGACCATTATGATTTGAATCCCAGACGCTGCCACTGCTGCTCTTGAGGGACGCTCATGAGACTTTTGATAAAGCGTATAATGCCTCTGGACTCGTCTGTTTTAGTTCATTGTGAATTGGTTTAGTGGGTCCAAAGTCATTTGCTTGTTTTCTGTAGTCCTTTATTTCTGTCTCATCAGCCTCACGCTGTCTCTGCTCCTGGACTCACACAATATTACTGTCAGGAGTAAACTCGGCTGAAATCGAAAAGACAAGACACAAACAGTGACTTTAGCTGAGAAACCTTCACTGATCATTGTCGAAGCTGCAGTTCTTGTGACGGAGTAAAAGGCTCGTCATTGTTGACTGAAAGTGGCTGAGTCCCGTGCTCTGGATCCTCCAACAACTTCCACAGATTCAACTACTTAAGGCTTCTAAAAAGATGCAACTCGCGGCTCTAATCAAGTGATAAAGGCTCGTTACATATGTGCTGGGCTTGAGCTTTTGAAAACGCTCCAGGCGCACGGCCGGACACAGCACAGGGGCCCTCGATTTAACTGGCCACTTTTCACATTGTCGATTATTAGGGACCCAAATAATCAAATGAATTTGATTCTTTGCCCAGCCTTACTTTTCACTGACGCTTGCTGAACTTGTTGAGTTGAACGCTCAACTAAGCCTGTTAGAATCAGCTGTTCCCTGTTTATCGACGCTCCTCACAAGACACGAATAATATCTTTCCAGTGCATAAAGCATCTTCACATTATCCAAAGACAATGCAGTAAATAAAGATGTTAAACGTGGCGTAGAAGCTTTGCAGAGAAGGGAACTGAATGAGGAAAATCGAACTATAGTTTCTTGTATACTTTATTAGGAGACATTTTACAGGAAAGAGAAAGTATAAGAAGGTGTGAGATGTAGACAGGAAAGAGCCAGGACATAAGGGTGGGCTCTAGAGGGGCCCCAGGGGGCCTCTGGTGTGTGTCCTGTTCAGGTCCAGAGCATGTTGTGCTGTGTCTCATGTGCATGTGATTGAGTTAGCGCCACAGCCCTGGACACGACACACACAGAGCTGCTTTTCTTACGTTCTCTTGAGTCACTGTCGTCAGGGATGAGACAAGAACAAGTGTCGTCAGGGATGAGACGAGAACAAGTGTCGTCAGGGATGAGACAAGAACAACTGTCATCAGGGATGAGACGAGAACAAGTGTCGTCAGGGATGAGACGAGAACAAGTGTCGTCAGGGATGAGACGAGAACAAGTGTCGTCAGGGATGAGACGAGAACAAGTGTCGTCAGGGATGAGACAAGAACAACTGTCATCAGGGATGAGACGAGAACAAGTGTCGTCAGGGATGAGACGAGAACAAGTGTCGTCAGGGATGAGACAAGAACAACTGTCGTCAGGGATGAGACGAGAACAAGTGTCGTCAGGGATGAGACAAGAACAACTGTCGTCAGGGATGAGACGAGAACAAGTGTCGTCAGGGATGAGACGAGAACAAGTGTCGTCAGGGATGAGACAAGAACAACTGTCGTCAGGGATGAGACGAGAACAAGTGTCGTCAGGGATGAGACGAGAACAAGTGTCGTCAGGGATGAGACGAGAACAAGTGTCGTCAGGGATGAGACGAGAACAACTGTCGTCAGGGATGAGACGAGAACAAGTGTCGTCAGGGATGAGACGAGAACAACTGTCGTCAGGGATGAGACGAGAACAAGTGTCGTCAGGGATGAGACGAGAACAAGTGTCGTCAGGGATGAGACGAGAACAAGTGTCGTCAGGGATGAGACGAGAACAACTGTCGTCAGGGATGAGACGAGAACAAGTGTCGTCAGGGATGAGACAAGAACAACTGTCGTCAGGGATGAGACGAGAACAAGTGTCGTCAGGGATGAGACGAGAACAAGTGTCGTCAGGGATGAGACGAGAACAAGTGTCGTCAGGGATGAGACGAGAACAAGTGTCGTCAGGGATGAGACGAGAACAAGTGTCGTCAGGGATGAGACAAGAACAACTGTCGTCAGGGATGAGACGAGAACAAGTGTCGTCAGGGATGAGACAAGAACAACTGTCGTCAGGGATGAGACGAGAACAAGTGTCGTCAGGGATGAGACGAGAACAAGTGTCGTCAGGGATGAGACAAGAACAACTGTCGTCAGGGATGAGACGAGAACAAGTGTCGTCAGGGATGAGACAAGAACAACTGTCGTCAGGGATGAGACAAGAACAAGTGTCGTCAGGGATGAGACGAGAACAACTGTCGTCAGGGATGAGACGAGAACAAGTGTCGTCAGGGATGAGACGAGAACAAGTGTCGTCAGGGATGAGACAAGAACAACTGTCGTCAGGGATGAGACGAGAACAACTGTCGTCAGGGATGAGACAAGAACAACTGTCGTCAGGGATGAGACGAGAACAAGTGTCGTCAGGGATGAGACGAGAACAAGTGTCGTCAGGGATGAGACAAGAACAACTGTCGTCAGGGATGAGACGAGAACAACTGTCGTCAGGGATGAGACAAGAACAACTGTCGTCAGGGATGAGACGAGAACAAGTGTCGTCAGGGATGAGACGAGAACAACTGTCGTCAGGGATGAGACGAGAACAACTGTCGTCAGGGATGAGACGAGAACAAGTGTCGTCAGGGATGAGACGAGAACAAGTGTCGTCAGGGATGAGACGAGAACAAGTGTCGTCAGGGATGAGACGAGAACAAGTGTCGTCAGGGATGAGACAAGAACAAGTGTCGTCAGGGATGAGACGAGAACAACTGTCGTCAGGGATGAGACGAGAACAAGTGTCGTCAGGGATGAGACAAGAACAACTGTCGTCAGGGATGAGACGAGAACAAGTGTCGTCAGGGATGAGACAAGAACAACTGTCGTCAGGGATGAGACGAGAACAACTGTCGTCAGGGATGAGACGAGAACAAGTGTCGTCAGGGATGAGACGAGAACAACTGTCGTCAGGGATGAGACGAGAACAAGTGTCGTCAGGGATGAGACGAGAACAACTGTCGTCAGGGATGAGACGAGAACAACTGTCGTCAGGGATGAGACGAGAACAAGTGTCGTCAGGGATGAGACGAGAACAAGTGTCGTCAGGGATGAGACGAGAACAACTGTCGTCAGGGATGAGACAAGAACAAGTGTCGTCAGGGATGAGACGAGAACAAGTGTCGTCAGGGATGAGACAAGAACAACTGTCGTCAGGGATGAGACGAGAACAACTGTCGTCAGGGATGAGACGAGAACAAGTGTCGTCAGGGATGAGACAAGAACAACTGTCGTCAGGGATGAGACGAGAACAAGTGTCGTCAGGGATGAGACGAGAACAAGTGTCGTCAGGGATGAGACAAGAACAACTGTCGTCAGGGATGAGACGAGAACAACTGTCGTCAGGGATGAGACAAGAACAACTGTCGTCAGGGATGAGACGAGAACAACTGTCGTCAGGGATGAGACGAGAACAAGTGTCGTCAGGGATGAGACAAGAACAACTGTCGTCAGGGATGAGACGAGAACAACTGTCGTCAGGGATGAGACGAGAACAAGTGTCGTCAGGGATGAGACAAGAACAAGTGTCGTCAGGGATGAGACGAGAACAAGTGTCGTCAGGGATGAGACGAGAACAAGTGTCGTCAGGGATGAGACAAGAACAACTGTCGTCAGGGATGAGACGAGAACAACTGTCGTCAGGGATGAGACGAGAACAAGTGTCGTCAGGGATGAGACGAGAACAAGTGTCGTCAGGGATGAGACAAGAACAACTGTCGTCAGGGATGAGACGAGAACAACTGTCGTCAGGGATGAGACGAGAACAAGTGTCGTCAGGGATGAGACGAGAACAACTGTCGTCAGGGATGAGACGAGAACAACTGTCGTCAGGGATGAGACAAGAACAACTGTCGTCAGGGATGAGACGAGAACAAGTGTCGTCAGGGATGAGACAAGAACAACTGTCGTCAGGGATGAGACAAGAACAACTGTCGTCAGGGATGAGACGAGAACAAGTGTCGTCAGGGATGAGACGAGAACAACTGTCGTCAGGGATGAGACGAGAACAACTGTCGTCAGGGATGAGATGAGAACAACTGTCGTCAGGGATGAGACGAGAACAACTGTCGTCAGGGATGAGACAAGAACAATATCATGAATCCAAAGCAGCTGATGCTGGAAAGAAGGTTTGGTAGTTTTTCCTGGCCGAGAAGGAGGCTAAAGGACAGGGGATGTTAGGACGTTTGTCTAAGGACAGGGGATGCTGGGACATTAATCTAAGGACAGGGGATGCTGGGACATTAGTCTAAGGACAGGGGATGCTGGGACATTAGTCTAAGGACAGGGGATGCTGGGACATTTGTCTAAGGACAGGGGATGCTGGGACATTAGTCTAAGGACAGGGAACGTTAGTCTAAGGACAGGGGATGCTGGGACATTTGTCTAAGGACAGGGGATGCTGGGACATTAATCTAAGGACAGGGGATGTTAGGACGTTTGTCTAAGGACAGGGGATGCTGGGACATTAGTCTAAGGACAGGGGATGCTGGGACGTTTGTCTAAGGACAAGGGATGCTGGGACGTTTGTCTAAGGACAGGGGATGCTGGGACATTAGTCTAAGGACAGGGGATGCTGGGACGTTTGTCTAAGGACAGGGGATGCTGGGACATTTGTCTAAGGACAGGGGATGCTGGGACATTAGTCTAAGGACAGGGGACGTTAGGACGTTTGTCTAAAGACAGGGGATGCTGGGACATTAGTCTAAGGACAGGGGATGCTGGGACGTTTGTCTAAGGACAGGGGATGCTGGGACATTTGTCTAAAGACAGGGGATGCTGGGACATTAGTCTAAGGACAGGGGACGTTAGGACGTTTGTCTAAAGACAGGGGATGCTGGGACATTAGTCTAAAGACAGGGGATGCTGGGACATTTGTCTAAAGACAGGGGATGCTGGGACATTTGTCTAAGGACAGGGGATGCTGGGACATGAGTCTAAGGACAGGGGACGTTAGGACGTTTGTCTAAAGACAGGGGACGTTAGGAAGTTTGTCTAAAGACGGGGATGCTGGGACATTAGTCTAAGGACAGGGGATGCTGGGACATTAGTCTAAGGACAGAGGATGCTGGGACATTAGTCTAAGGACAGGGGATGCTGGGACATTAGTCTAAGGACAGGGGATGCTGGGACGTTTGTCTAAGGACAGGGGACGCTGGGACGTTTGTCTAAGGACAGGGGATACTGGGACATTAGTCTAAGGACAGGGGATGCTGGGACATTAGTCTAAAGACAGGGGATGCTGGGACATTAGTCTAAGGACAGGGGATGCTAGGACATTAGTCTAAGGACAGGGGACGCTTGTCTAAGGACAGGGGATGCTGGGACGTTTGTCTAAGGACAGGGGACGCTTGTCTAAGGACAGGGGATGCTGGGACATTAGTCTAAAGACAGGGGATGCTGGGACATCAGTCTAAAGACAGGGGATGCTGGGACATTAGTCTAAGGACAGGGGACGTTTGTCTAAGGACAGGGGATGATGGGACGTTTGTCTAAGGACAGGGGACGCTGGGACGTTTGTCTAAGGACAGGGGATGCTGGGACATTAGTCTAAGGACAGGGGATGCAGGGACGTTTGTCTAAGGACAGGGGACGCTTGTCTAAGGACAGGGGATGCTGGGACATTAGTCTAAAGACAGGGGATGCTGGGACATTAGTCTAAAGACAGGGGATGCTGGGACATTAGTCTAAAGACAGGGGATGCTGGGACATTAGTCTAAGGACAGGGGACGCTTGTCTAAGGACAGGGGATGCTGGGACATTAGTCTAAAGACAGGGGATGCTGGGACATTAGTCTAAAGACAGGGGATGCTGGGACATTAGTCTAAAGACAGGGGATGCTGGGACATTAGTCTAAGGACAGGGGATGCTGGGACATTAGTCTAAAGACAGGGGATGCTGGGACATTAGTCTAAAGACAGGGGATGCTGGGACATTAGTCTAAGGACAGGGGACGCTTGTCTAAGGACAGGGGATGCTGGGACATTAGTCTAAAGACAGGGGATGCTGGGACATTAGTCTAAAGACAGGGGATGCTGGGACATTAGTCTAAGGACAGGGGACGCTTGTCTAAGGACAGGGGATGCTGGGACATTAGTCTAAAGACAGGGGATGCTGGGACATTAGTCTAAAGACAGGGGATGCTGGGACATTAGTCTAAGGACAGGTGACGCTTGTCTAAGGACAGGGGATGCTGGGACATTAGTCTAAAGACAGGGGATGCTGGGACATTAGTCTAAAGACAGGGGATGCTGGGACGTTTGTCTAAGGACAGGGGATGCTAGGACATTAGTCTAAGGACAGGTGACGCTTGTCTAAGGACAGGGGATGCTGGGACATTAGTCTAAAGACAGGGGATGCTGGGACATTAGTCTAAAGACAGGGGATGCTGGGACGTTTGTCTAAAGACAGGGGATGCTGGGACGTTTGTCTAAGGACAGGGGATGCTGGGACGCAGACGCCGCCCACTACGAGTCCACCTGAGGAGGAGCGTTCATGGTGAAGCGTGGACACGTTCATGGTGAAGCGTGGACACGTTCATGGTGAAGCGTGGACACGTTCATGGTGAAGCGTGGACACGTTCATGGTGAAGCGTGGACACGTTCATGGTGAAGCGTGGACACGTTCATGGTGAAGCGTGGACACGTTCATGCAACTCCACGTGGACTTGGTTTGGCTGCATCTTCATACGCTCCACGCTATGCATTTACCAATAAGTCAAAGAACCCAAAATACAATATTTGTTTTTTATGAATGGGCTGATGCCTGAAACCATCAATAACACCAGTGTAGAGACTTTTACAAATGTATTCTATTAGTATAAATGATAACGGTAAACTACACACATACTGATGCACCACCTTCTCGTGAGCAAATCATCAATAATATTTGTTCTTGTAACAATTGTTGAGACTTTATTATACAATCATTATTATGTGTTCCATAACTAAAAAGCATCGAGTTCTGCCCCGTTAAGTCTGGTCATAGGAGTTGGTTTATCTGCAGAAGATGGAAGGCAGATCTAAGGGCCCCTCTAAGCGGCCCCTCACACAAAGACTGGGGAGGGGCCTGGGTTCACGGGGGTCACAGGGGTCAAAGGGCACAGAGAAGAGGGGCCTAGATATGCTCAAGCAGGAGGAGACTTTAACATTTCAGTGTACTAGTATTTTTGCACATTATATCTTCATTAAAACTGCTTCAAAACAACAGAACATCCTGGTCAGTCTTCAGTTTCACTTTTAGCATCGAAACAAAGGCTTCTCTATTTTTTGAATGGAATATTTTTTGGGACAAACTAGACTTGCATCAAAACTTAAACATATATAATATTTTGAATCTAGTTTTTTAGTCTGCTTGATTACTAAAATACAATGAAAGCTAAATTAGGCGTGTTGTGATATTATATTGACTAAATCATAGAATGAATGATATATTTTGGGCTGTGACGCATAATCGATGCTTCTAAACCACTGAAGCACAATCTTTATTATTTGTTGCAAATCACAATATTTTACAGTTGAAAAAGAGTTTAGCTGGAGTTTCATACTGTTCTGGTTTATTGTGTCAGTGGCATTACATCACCCTTCACAATGTTACTGCGCTCTCTCCTGGCAGGCGGTGGTACTGCAGCCTCACTAAAGGTCATGAGACACAAGTCCAAACTGCCCGTGAACCAGACGACTCAGCTGACTCACGAGTCCTCCTGACCAAGTGTGAACACGGCCCTGGTCGGGCTCTACACGAGATCAGTGTCTCACTGAAGACGTCAAGATGATTCACCAAAGCATCACAGCAGCAGCAGACACAAACCAGGCTGAAGAAACTAGAGCTTCTTTCCACTCCACAATACACTAAGCATTTTTCTCCAGAAGACAAAAAATAGCTCTGTGGGTGGTCCGTGAAACCTTCTCGTACTCACCTTGTTGCCGTGGAGATGCTTCTGTCACATTTGTGGTAAAGTCATTCTAGGCTGGAGCTGGTGGAGCTTCAGTCATCCGCCCGTCCCGCTCTGCTTCTCTAAGAACACAACATCAGGGAATGGATTAGAAATAGTTCAACCCAGGGCCACAACCCGAGGTCAGCACAACTTCAGACATTCAGCTTTCAAATGGTTTGTTTTCAGACTGAGATGGTGCAGGAGCCGCAGCAGACAAGCCACCGATCCACACAAATATAATAGCCTTTAGGGTTGTGTTCATTTTAAAGAGGCTTTACTAGACAGGAGAGGCCAGGGTGAAGTGGGGGATGAGAGAGAGGGGAAGACATGCAGCGAACAGCCGGAGTTGGGACCCGAACCCAGGACATTGCGGCCGGCCGCACACGGAGCCTGGCATATGTGTGCTCTGCCTTAACCACTCCACCACTGGGCAGCACACAGTATCGATACTTTTTAACAATATTAATCTATTATGAATTGTCCAGGTCGTTTAGAAGCAAATATATAGTATATATATAGAGAGAGAGAGCGAGAGGGGCGCGCTGTTACCGTCCTGCAGGAGAAGCAGAAGCTGCTCAATCTGCCGGACACA
Source organism: Eucyclogobius newberryi (assembly GCF_026437365.1). Lineage (NCBI taxonomy): Eukaryota > Metazoa > Chordata > Actinopteri > Gobiiformes > Gobiidae > Eucyclogobius > Eucyclogobius newberryi. The sequence goes on from NW_027315857.1 coordinate 4,444,113, forward strand.
AGCTAATGACTGACGTGCAAACGAGGTGGACCTGATCAGAAGCTCCTCTGGAGGAGAGGAGGAGCTGTGGACCTGATCAGAAGCTCTGGATCAGTAAATGTATTCTGTATGTGTGTTGATTGGTTAATTATGTTGTATATGTGTAAATAAAATAAAAACATTTCTCAACATTTCCGTAAATACCTGTCCAGTAAAATCTAAGGGTTTCCCCTTTAGTTAAATGTGTTTAAAGCAGCTTTGACATGGCTCTCATGTCTGAGGCTTTTACTGTGACAAAACCACACAGGGTTTTCACATTTTGAGATATTCAGTTCATCCCAGTTTGTCCAGTGAATCACGTGTGTCACTTCTGCCTTGGATCTATATTTGACCAGATCAGATACAAGCTCCTTCAGCCATATCATTCATGCTGTCGCCAATAGATTGTACATGAACATGTAAATATGTTGTGAGGGTACAATAGCTTTATTACCTAAGTAAATGTATTCTGTTTTTGCTGAGGATTTAGCTGTTAAAACCGATTTATAGTATGTTATATGTTATTACTATTGCGATACTGTTATTCATTCTACTGGGGGATGAATACGATGTATTTGCTTTGGATGACATCACAATAGGCCAAACCAAAGGACATTTGGCAAGTATCAATGTTTTTTTATTACTATTATTTTAGTGATGGAATAAAGTGAAATAAAGCGAAGAACATGGTCAGAAGAACATGGTCAGAAGAACATGGTCAGAAGGACATGTTCAGTAGGACATGGTCGGAAGAACATGGTCAGAAGAACATGGTCAGAAGAACATGGTCAGAAGAACATGGTCAGAAGAACATGGTCAGAAGAACATGGTCAGAAGGACATGTTCAGTAGGACATGGTCAGAAGGACATGGTCAGAAGAATGTGGTCAGTAGGACATGGTCAGTACATCATGGTCAGTAGGACATGGTCAGAAGAATGTGGTCAGTAGGACATGGTCAGAAGGACATGGTCAGTAGGACATGGTCAGAAGAATGTGGTCAGTAGGACATGGTCAGTAGGACATGGTCAGAAAGACATGGTCAGTAGGAGATGGTCAGAAGAATGTGGTCAGTAGGACATGGTCAGTAGGACATGGTCAGAAGGACATGGTCAGAAGGACATGGTCAGAAGGACATGGTCAGTAGGACATGGTCAGAGCATTTGTGCTGCGGTCATTGGCTGTCGCAGCGCGCTCTCTGGCGGCGGAGCGCGGAGCTGCAGGAGGGTGGAACATTCAAACCCTCTTCCTGGAAACGGCAGAACCCGCCACAACTTCACCACATGACAATCCCAACGAAACTGCGACACACTTTACATTTGGGAGTTTGTGTCAAAATGTCCGCCGCCGCCACGTCCCCGTCCTCCTCCGTCCCCGTCCTTCTCCCGCAGCACGAGCCGCCG